>NC_056751.1:628667951-628967951 GCF_019279795.1 Protopterus annectens | reverse complement strand
GAGTCCCTGTCGACGCTATGGTGGTGGCGGCAGCCACGAAAAAGGAGATGTCTGAGTCTTCCTCATCTGTTCATCCTCCTAATAAGGATTCTAGGACTATGGACAGATATGGGAAGCGCATTTTTAGTTCAGCAACTTTTTCCATGCGTTCGCTAAACTACCTGACCCATTTCACACGTTTGCAGAGGGATCTCATCAAGGAGCTGACAGATACCCTCCAGGGTAACACAGATGCTGCTGTTTCAGAAAAGGTAACAGCACAACTTAACACCCTCACCTCCATAGTAAACTCATCCATGAGGCTCATCTCGTATGCAGCTGAGGGATCGAGTAGAGCTGCAGCTTCAGCAATTGCTCTTCAAAGACAATCATGGATGCGGCTGTGCTCCTTTGCGGAAGCCTTCAAGTCTTCCTTTGCCAATGCCCCTTTTGATGGTGCCACAGTTTTTGGGCCCAAGGTTAAGGAGACTCTCACTCGGTGCGAGCAAGAGGGAAAGACCCTGTCTGCTGTCGTGGTCCGTTTTTCCGCTCCTACTAGACTGTACCCCAAAGGGCAACGAGGCGGAAAAATGTGGTTCCGTAAGAATCAGGGATCTTTCCAGACCATACAGAGTCATACTCCCTCCAGAGGCAGAGGGGAGGGGGTAGAAATGGGAGACGCCGCCTCGGCGGCAGAGGGGGTCCGCATAACCAAGGCGACAGGGATTCCGTCCCTGGGAAGCCTTTCCAGCACTCCTGAAGGGAGGCCCGGCTGTCCTGCTCTGGAGGCAGTCAGGGGTCGCTTAGCTTTATACCCACTGGCCTGGTTAAACATTACTTCAGATTCTTGGGTAAAAAGCATTATAACCAGGGGGTACAAAATCCCCTTCATTTCAACACCACCTCTACAAAGAAAGTTTCCAGACGTGCCACCCCGTCTGCGAAAGCTAGCAGCTGTAGAAGTTTCAAAGCTGCTCGAAAACAGAGTCATCCAACCAGTCCTGGCGGACCAATGAGAATTCGGAACTTACTCAAGGTTCTTTTTAGTTCCAAAAAAGACAGGGGACTGGAGACTGATCTTAGATCTCAGCCATCTCAACAACTTCGTGAAGAAGGAAAAGTTCCGGATGGTCACGCTTCAATCGATCCTTCCATTCTTACAGAAGGACGATTGGATGTGCTCTATAGATCTCAAAGACGCGTACTACCACATCAAAATGGCCAGACCGTCCAGAGATCACCTGCGCTTCCGGCTGGGAGCCAGTCACTTTCAGTTTCGAGCTCTGCCCTTTGGACTCACCTCAGCCCCCAGGGTATTCACCAAATGCATGGCAGTAGTTGCGGCTCACTTGAGACAACAAGGATTCCAGGTGTTTCCCTATCTGGACGACTGGCTCCTCACTGCCACCACAGAGCGTCGCCTATT
The DNA here is from genome assembly GCF_019279795.1 of Protopterus annectens. Lineage (NCBI taxonomy): Eukaryota > Metazoa > Chordata > Ceratodontiformes > Protopteridae > Protopterus > Protopterus annectens. The sequence goes on along the minus strand of NC_056751.1, from coordinate 628,966,546 downwards.
GCAAACCAGAGACTATACAATCGGCCTTTGTTCCCACTTAGGGATATCCATAAACATCGAAAAGTCTTGCTTACCGCCCTCACGGTGTATTTTCTTCATCGGAGCAGATCTAAATACACGATCGACACTACTGAAACTCCCCCCAGTAAGAGCTTCAACACTCAAACAGCAGGTCCTTCTTCTTCTGGTCAGCAAGAAAGCCCCAGCCAAACTGGTGTTAAAAGTGTTGGGACTGATGGCAGCCGCACTAATTGCAGTCCCTATGGGAAGGTTACACATGAGGATTCTACAATGGCTGCTCTTCACGCAGTGGTCATTCCAACACCTACCCCTAGCACACGAGATCAGGATAACAGAATCTTGCAGATGGGACCTCTCATGGTGGGTGCGCGATCAGAACCTCACTGTGGGTCGTCCGTTCGTTCTACCCAGTCCAACAGCCACAATAACCACGGACGCTTCCCTGATAGGGTGGGGGGCCTTTTTCAGGGAAGAACAGTCCAAGGAGAATGGTCCAGCATGGAGTACACTCTACATATAAATGTTCTGGAGTTGAGGGCGGTGTTCCTGGTGTTGCAACACTTCCAAGCCCTCTTACCTCTAGGAACAGTAGTAGTTCAGACAGACAACATGTCTGTAATCTGGTACATAAACAAACAAGGGGGAACCAGGTCTTACCCGTTATGCAGAGAGGCCATGAGAATTTGGCAAAGGGCAGAGTCCACGGGTCGCTTTCTGATAGCAGCGCACATCCCGGGGTCATCCAACGTCATTGCGGACAGGTTGAGCAGAGCCATCCTGTTACCTCACGAGTGGTCCCTCAATTCACAGACGGCGGAAAAGATCTTCCGCAAATGGGGTCAGCCTTGCTGCGATCTGTTTGCTTCCCCATTGAATGCAAAATGCAGAAGCTACTTTGCCCTTCTACCCCCTCCAGGGGATGTCCCCAGGGACGCACTGATACACGATTGGCCCCCGGGTCTCCTATATGTGTTCCCACCGACTCCATTGATTCCCAGATTTCTACAGAAAGCCAGGAACCTGGAAAGGACTATAATACTCATAGCCCCATTCTGGCCTCATCAAATATGGTTCCCCTTTCTTCGGGCCCATCAAATAGAGGAACCATGGATTCTGGACCCAGTACCAGATCTGCTGACACATTCGTCGGGAGTTCCTCACCCGTCTCTACAGTCCCTCAAACTAGCAGCTTGGCTGCTCCGCTTCCCTGCCTAGCCAGGTCCCATCTACTCCCTCCGGCAGTTAAACACATCCTGGTTGCTTCTCATAAAGCTTCCACTACTAAGCTCTATACGAGTAAGTGGAAACGCTTTGTATATTGGGCATCTAGTCAACTTAGACCCCTTGGTAGCTCCTCTACTTAAAATTTTAGAATTCTTATCCATCCTTTTTCACGAAGGAGCTTCTACTTCCACTCTAAGAGTACAGTTGGCGGCCATATCAAACTTCCATATTGGTGAGGAAGGTTCTCCCATTATGTCTCACAGACTTTGTAAGGCCTTTATGAAAGGAACCTTCCATCTTAGACCGCCTGTCAGAAAACCTTTCTTTCCATGGAGCCTGAATTTGCTGCTGTCGCAACTCATGTTGCCACCTTTTGAACCTGCTTCGTCATGTCTCTTAAAGTTCTTATCGTGGAAGACGCTGTTTCTCGTCGCCGTGACCTCAGCTCGTAGAGTCTCAGAGCTGCAGGCATTATCGGTCAGACCACCTTACTTGATATTCCATCCAGACAGGGTCTCTTTGCGTACAAATCCATCTTTCCTTCCAAAAGTATGCTCAGTTACGAATATTAACCAGTCTATAGAACTCCTTACCTTTTTCAAAAACCATACTAACAAGCTGGAGTATATGTTGCACAAGTTGGATGTTCACAGGCAATTAAGATTTTATTTAGATAGGGCCAAAGCTTACAGGAAAACGGATCAGCTCTTAAATCGCATTTGCAGACAATAAAAAGGGCATGGCAATTACTAAACGTACACTATCTAAATGGCTTGCTGACTGTATAACATTTGTATACTCTAAATCAAAGCAATCCTTACCCACCAAACCTAAGGCCCATTCTACCAGATCCGTTTCCACTTCCTTAGCTCATGCGGCTCGCTTGCCTTTGGACACTATTTGTGCAGCAGCCACGTGGTCTAACCCACATACTTTCATCACTCATTATAGAGTGGACAAGGTCTCCAAGGATAGGACATCATTTGGTTCCACTGTGCTTAGGAACGTTCTTCCATGAGTCACTCGGGGTCACGGAGCTAGGGACGCTACCCGTGTGTAAGAACAAACGGCGAGATTGAACACTCTTACATAAAGAAGTTATGTCCTTACCATAACGTTCCATGTAGAGTGTTCATCTCGCCTTTGTTCTTACATTCCCTCCCTTTCCCCCCCATGTGTTTGGAAGAACTGGTAGGATTAGAGTCTGATCGACGTGTCTTGACCCCTTCCGGGGTATATGGTCCCATGTGTCATGGGATATATGCTTAGACCATTAGCTATTGCTATGGTGAGAGAGTGTCTCTGAATGGCTGAAGAGAATGTATGCTTCTAGCACCGCAGGTGTTGGATCCTTTGGTCTGGTTTGTTTGCAAACTAGATCTGCGTAATGGCAGGGAGGATTGTGGGATATGGGCTGGTCTCGAGCTTCTCTGAGATTCAGAGCTTTGCAATTCGGCCGACACGGAGCTGAGGATCGGCTCCGAACCCGTGTGTAAGAACAAAGGCTAGATGAACACTCTACATGGAACGTTATGGTAAGGACATAACTTCTTTTTTTCGGTTGCCTGGGTCATTGTCCTAAAAGTTTTTGTACTCTACTGTTACTATCAAAAAACAGTTGCTTAACAGCATTCTTTCTAAAGTCATGCATATTATTGAGGTAATTCCTTATTTTCTGCTTAGCATTCTGCAGTTGATCCTCCTCTTGTTCTGTGATTCCCCTATTCTGTAACACTTTAACATGTATCAGTCCCTTTAAATAATTCTTGATACTTCTTAACCACAGCTCCCTTTCTTTTATTTCCATCCTGCTTTTAAACTTCACCTTAATTTTATCCCATTCCATAGCTATATTTTCAAAATAAATTTCTGTCCTCTCCCATAGCTCCTGAATAATCTCCACTGCTCATTCCTTAAATTCCTCTCTTTTCAACAGATAGGTGTGAAAGCACCATTATCTCATTTTTATTTCATTACCCTGTGTTTTTATTTTAGTTATTATTGGCGCATGATTTGAAATACCTATTTGGTGAGTATGAAGACTCTCAGTTAAATGCACATGTTCCTGTGAAATGTATATTCTGTCTAGCCTTGCCCAGTTTTTATATCTTGGGGACTAATATGTAAATTCACTTTGAATTCCTGTTACTGAATTCACATATACCCATGCCAAATATTTTCATAAATTTCTTTAAACATCTACCCTCCTTTGTTATACTTTCTCTTCTGGGCCCCCCAGACACATCTTCACTATTGCAAATCACATTCCCGTCCCCGCTTATAAGTAATATTCCTTGGTGAAAACTGATAATTTCTCTTAGAAATTTCTTAAGCTCCATTATAGCAGTTTTGGGTGGAATACAAATACCTGCCAGTGTAATCCCCCCCCCCCTCGTAGTAGTCCCTTAGTACTACAAATCTGCCATTATTATCTTTTTTATCCTCTTCTATCACTATTGGAGCTCCTGTTGCAATTAATATAAGAAGTACTCCTATTTTCATTTGTCCCAGGTATTCCACTGAATATAACCATCCTGAAAACCTTTCTTTATCAAAGTCACATGTTCAGTACGTTCTAAGTGCATCTCCTGTCACATAGCACTCTACATGTTTTAATATAGTTCACTACTCTTTCTTTTTTGTAATTCTCTGTGAGACTTTTGACATTTTAAGACATTGTACAAAGCATCATTGCATTAAAGGTTATTATTCCCGCCTTTTATGTGTAACAACTTTTTTTGTCAAATGTCTTGTTCCAGCGCTTGTTACATGCATACACTGTTTGACAGGTTGCAATTTTATACAGTTGTTTTTTGTCATATCCATTTGAGCCTATGCAACATCTTACACAACTATTTGTTTTATTGAAAGCCCTCAAACAAAAAAAACGAACACACCCAATACCCCTCCAGAATCTATTAACTTAATGTTAACACACAAAACTATTTACATCTTCAAATACTGACGTTTTGCCCTCCTAATAGGAGCAAAAGTTCCACACTGACAGCCACACCCCTAGACTTGAGTGAACCTAAAAGAAAGGTTAAGCATGCTAAAACGCATGTCTGTGCTTCTACTAAGTGCTAATTGGTTTTGTCTTTTCTTTATAGCTCTCCCAGCTGGGAAGACCCCTGAATGCTTTCAGTGAACATTGTCCTAGCCAGTTTGTCTTCTCAGTTATTTTTCTTCAGCCACTCGCTCTCCACCATTTCTTCCAGCCTTTTGTTGTTTGTGTTGACATACTCCATCAGTGTTTTGCTTATTTTGACCAGGTCTGTGTGCAGTTGTCTTATATCTTCCTGTAGGTTACTGGAATTCATGTCTGAAAGTTGCATTGTTTTTTTGCTGAATAGCTGCAAAACTTTCCCCAGTGAGTGTTGTTTCTTCACTTTTTGTAGCTGATTTTTTTGCAGGTCCTATGTATTTTTTCCTGGCATCCAGGCAGTACACCTATTATCCAGTTACTGCAATTTACCCATAAGCACAAGTTTGCTGGCCTTCTCTGCTGAGTTTGTTTTCACACTGCGAGAGCAAGAATTTAGCTGTTACTCAGTGTGCAACCTTCTTGGAATACCCATTGCAGCAACATCCTTGGTGAAAGTAGAATGATGCTGAATGCTAGGCTCATATTAGCCTGAGCCACAGAGTCCAGTAACTTCATAATCTCTCTCTTCATACAGTCGAGGGAGGTTTGTTCCAGGTCATTTATACCCACGTGTACCATAACAGTCATACTGGTGCCAGTTGTCCAGTGACCTGAGTGTGTGCATAATCTGGTGGATCCCGGCCACTGATAGACAACTGACTGTGACTTTCTCATTATTCATCCTAGTGAGTTGGACATCTCAGTGTCTCACAAAGGCTTCGTTAGTTGTGGCTGTATGAATTGTAGTATTTGCTCTGGTGTAGTGCTTTTGAGGCTCCTGAGGATATCTGTTGTAGGTCAAATGTCTGGGAGGCCTTTGGGGTTTAGGAAGATTACTTTTAAGACTCTCAGCCTATATGGGTCTGTGCGTCTGATCCATACTCTGTGGTGCTGTAGTGTTTGCATTTGACAGCCTGGTTAGTATTTTGTGCACTTGTATGCAAGAGCTTTGCCTGCAGTGACATTGTGTAAATACATCTCTCACATACCTTATCAGCTTGTTTGAGAATAAGCTGGTCACCAGTAAACATAAGGCAGTTGCTTCATAGCCTCAGGATGCCCAAATCCACCATGCTGGGTGCAGAGATAAGAAAGTCTATGTCCGTAATGTCTGGCCCTGTTTGGGTAGTTAGTAAACTATTGCAGGAGCGAAGAGTAGTCACAGGAGTATCTACTCCTAAGCACACAGGACACTGCTTATTTCTGCACAAACTAGTTTCTTTTTTATGCATCTGAGTAAAAGGGTAGTCTTCCTGTGCCAGAAAATGCAGGATTGCAATAGTTAAGTACCAGCAACAAATACAAAATAGCAAATTACACAGTAACATTGCCCGAAAGGCTTTTTGAAAGTGCTGATCTCAGCAGTTGGCAAACAGTAGTATATTAGGGACCTTTAAAATGATTTAAAGTGCAAACTCAACAAATACAGTTAACTGAGGTGAAAAGCAATAAAATAAATCTCTCGTCTTCCAAGAATGGAGCAGGATTAATTCCAAACCCTCAGTGAGTGTGGCGAGGAAGTCGAGTTGTATGTAGTTTGTAGCAAGGAAGGTTTATTGGTTTGTTTGGTGGGCACTCACTGTTATGGATCTGTGGAAAACAGTGGGTGGGAAACGTATTTAAATAGCGTGTACAACTGACAATAATAATGAAGGAAGCTGGAGTGACTTTGGAAGTCAGATTACTGTAAGGGACAGAAGCCAGAGACGCTGGCTTTTAAAACCACAACAGAAAATAGGTGGGAGAATTGGAGAAAAATTGAAGTTGCAAAAAACAGACTAGCTAGAGAGTAATCTGGTCAAATAAAGCCGATATTGGACCTCTGTGACTTCAGAAACTGTAACAAGTCATGGTTATTAGTCCTGTGACTCTAAGCTACAGGTCACTGACCCCAAGTAGGTTAGAATTTCAGAAACCTTAGCCATTTACAGTTGGGGACAAGGAAGAACTGTAACTGATCAGTAGGGGACAGTGTGTGTTGTTCGGGGCTGGGGCAGGCACAAAGAATGGGAAAAACAGCAAAGTAGACAAAGGCACTGAAGTGCAACTTTAAGCAGATAAATGATGAGCAGAATATAATTATCTAGCAGCAAAACAGGGATGTAAACAGCTGTAAATGTACAGAATCTTGCAGCAGAATTTACAATACTGCCACTACTGTATTCCTGCTACAGTCTAAGGCACTATACAGTGCAGAAAGTTTCCAGTAGCACTGCTTATGGAGCGAATGTAGTAATGACTAAATGGGGATAAAATCTTGCAGTTGTTCTGCCACAACTGCGAATAAAACTAAGGCCCTAGACATAGTTCAAAATACAAGCAGCTAGCTTTTACAAAAAATTAATATCTAGCAGTAGTTCACAGTTCTGCCGTAACTGTGAATGAAACTGCAAGACTAAGGCCTCAGTAACAGTTGAAAATACAAACAGCTAGCTTTTACAAGTAATTCAGCTTATGGAGATAGAAGTACATTCTTTAGCAGTAACCACTGATGGGTATGGTATGTTGAGGATTTGCCCACAATTGTAGTTTGATCATGAGGACGAAGCCCAAGTGATTAAACAAAGCCAACCATGGGTAAATCTTCAGTATGCCCACACCCACAAGTCGGCTATTGTTATTATGCACCGACATTACTTAAGAAAGAAATAACTCGCTTTTCTTAAATCATGTTTTTGTATAACTGTACCATGGCGCTGTTCTGCATTCTTCTGCTTTGTTGCTGTATTGCTCATGTGTATGGGACTTAGTACATTAGTGCTTTGGAAAGCAAGCAATGGAGAAAGGAAGACCTCTGTTGCTTTTTGTTAAGGGGGAAAAAATAAAATCTGCAGAGTTTAAAGGTACAAGAGAAACAGCAAAAATACAAGGCAAATTGGGTACATTTTAGTTTTGCAGAATGTACCCAATTCTCCTTGCATTTTCTCTCCCCTCCTTACATACCTCTCAACCTGTTAGCTCAAGAAATGTGCAAAGCCCTCAATTAGGGAACAAAGATCCTTGTAAATGTTACCATTATAAACTTTGAACTCTGCTAAGATAACAGGATTTCTGCTAGCCTGCATTGACTGATGGGATATCCTGATACTGTAATGCATTGTCATTATTTAATGACTTCACTCCTCAGTCAGAAAACCACAGATTTTAAGAGGGACAGACCTAATATGAGGCAAAGTTTTGACATTGTGAAAATCTGGGCAATTAAAATGGAGCACATACTAATAGAAGAACGTCTGGTAGCACTTCAGCTGCCAGACTTTTTTCTGTTGGTATATGCTCAATTTACAACAAGCATACTGGTTGAGCTAACCAGTCAGCTTGCATGTTTTTGAATACTCATGAGCTACTATTGTATAATAATGAATAAGCAATGCTTGGTATTTGGGCCTGCCAATGGCTTCCATAGCAGGAAATCCCAAGAAGTTAGTACTGCATCAGCGGAGACAGCTGTACTTTTCTTTTGCTAAGGTTCTTAAACAGGACAAATTGTCTGACACTTTAGTTAATGTAATTTGTGAATATTTTAACCTTCTTGTTAACATTTTGTATAAAACTGAGAACAGCACAGTTCTGTTGATCTTTGACAAATTAAACTTGAATTCATATCCTTAAAAGATCTTTCCTTCCTTACAAAGTTCTGGTTATTGAAAAAGGAAGTGACTCAGTACTGCTGTGGAAACAGTGAAAGGGCTACCTACAGTTGGCAGCAGGACCAGACAGTGAGGGAGATAGTATGTGAATGTGTAAAGTCTTATACAGCTTGTAAAGTCTGAAGCTAAAAATTATATAAAGTGTTCGGAGATAAAAGCAACCACTTCACTGCTAGCAATAAGTGAATAATAGAGTATGTTACTAGCACAGTGTTTGAAAGGGAATAAGTACAAGAAAGATCCAGAAATGCTGTTGTCAGTGTTTTTGTTTTCGTAGTAAATGACAAAGACATGTACATTGTAGTGTAGTAATGCAGAAATGGGGCAGACGATAGTTGCAGGTGTTACCATATGTTTATCAGCATAACATGGCTGCAGTACAATTTGAGGGTGAAAGTATGGAAGAAATTATAAGCTGTTAATATGGAATATGTTGGCTGTGTGTGTCCAGTATGGAATATGTTGGTTGTGTGTGTAATAGGAATTGCAGGTTTGTAACAAGAAATGTTAATAGGTTTAGTTGCTACCTTCAGTGAGTGAGTAATGTGTATTTAACGATGTGTGGTAGAGTGTTTGAAGAGTTGGGTTGTTGCTAAGAATATACTGCCATATAGAATGCCGTTTAGAGTAGTACATTTATCTTATTTGCTGTAGAGAAGCAGAAAGTGTGGTGAAGAAATGGAGAGTGATATGAAAACAAAGTTTGTCAGGCGATGTACCACAGTAATATGTCTGAGGAAAGCAGGTGAGAAGGGTATTGGCACAAATTTGTTTTTGTGTAACGTACAGAAAAAAAGCTGCTACGTAACCATGCATGCGTGGAAGTTTCATTAGTCCTACAATGCATTCATAATAGCTGGGAAATATCCATATTGATCAGTACCAAGGTACTATTTATTTTGACTTTGAGGTGTGTTCAGAATTGAATTTCAACAGTTAACACTAGGTGGCAGTATAAGATCATTACAATTTTGATAAAAATGTGATCCCAGCAGAACAAATTAACTGTGAGTAGGGGGACTAGAGGCCTTTACCTTGGACACCTCGAGTGACTAAGATAACTTTGAGTAACTAAGTAATACAAGTACTAGATATCAGGAAAAGTAAGCTATAAAGGTAGTTTATGTACTATAAAGCTGTGTTTGGAAATGCTGCTGCAGTGGAATTCTATACCAGCTCGATTTCCACACTTCCGCGGTGGTGCAGCGGTAGCATTGTTGCCTCACAGCAAGAGGTTCTCCCATTCAATTCTCGGCTTGGGTTGGTAGTGCCTTTTGCATGTCCTCTCCGCGGTCGAGTGGGCGTTCGAAAGACATGCGTTGAATGGGCGTGCCTTCGTTGAAGGTTGGGCATCGGGCTGGCAACTCGACACCATAAAAACCAACTGTCAGTCATTAGCAGACCGGAGTTCCGCTGTGGCAACCCCTAACCGGGAAAAGCCAAAAGACAAACAACATCATCAAATCATGTGTGTTTAGTCTTTAAAGTTAAGAGTAAGCGTATTGCATTGGAGCTGTCCTGAAAAACTGAGGCGCTGTTTATTGGGGCAGTGCCAGCTCAAGTTGTAATGCAGCACAAAGCACATCTCTGTTCCTTTGAAGAGCTACAAAGGTTGTGTGTAGTTATGCATATTTGCTTTGGGATGAAAAAAGTCCTAACTTCTTGCCTTCTCCTGTTACTTGAGATCTCTTCTGTCTTTTAGCAAGGACCTATCAGAAGAGTTTGAAAAACTGGGAAGGCTTCCTCTTGGACGCAAGTGGGGAACTTGTTCATGTTGATAGTGATGTACTTTGTGCATGTCATCATTTGTTTTTTCTTGTGTATCTCAAATCTTTGTGGCACCTGGTAATGGTTTTCTTTCTCACTGGATAGCCTCTGCATATCTACCATTTGTTTTTGGTGATGAGACGATCAGAGTGAAGGCTTGAGTGCAGCTGCTAGGGCAGCCTCTTAGTGAAGGCTGATCCTTTCCCCTGTAGGAGTCTTCATCTTATTGTGTGTGGTGATTTTGCCTTTCTGTTTTGTATCATCTGGCACTGTAACACAAGAATTAATTTGAGGTACCTTCCCCAGGGGGGAGGAGACTGTTCTTTGAGGATGCCTGCATCTCTCTCTAGGATATTTTTCTCACAGTTTCTTGTGGGAGAAGTACCCTGGGAGAAATGGTGGGTCTCCTCACTCCCGTGAATAGTTTGATCGTCAGAGATGGGATTTCCCAGAAAGGTTTGGCTGCTTTGAAAGCTGGTAGCTCATTTCCTGGTACTCTGGGTAGCAGGGGTGGGTCTTTGACTGCCTCCACATTTTTGTTTGACGGACTGAAAACCAATTAAGTGGACTGGTGAGTTGGCCCTTTATTGCCACAAGCTGTGCCAAATACAATGCAAAGTTCAGTTAACAGAGCATAATATATTGATAAATGACTAGTTGTACTGTATCTTAACACATATAAAAGACAAAAATAGCTTTCTTTGTCTACCTTTGGTGGCTTTAGTCATTCTGAGAGACAGAACCGAAAATTAGAGAAGTCGCTCCTTCATTGTTAGTGGTAATTAGTAGTAAATGACTTGTAGGTATGGTTTGCTAAGTGCAAGGGCCTACTTTGTTCTCTTTCTGGGCAACACACTTATCTGGGGTCACTGTGTTGGGCTTTCCTTACTGTTTCCCAGTACTCTGTTTACCTGATGCTGGTGGGGTTTTCTGACTCCTTTCCTGGTGGTTTTAATGAGCATTTATCCCAACTTTGGGATCATCCTTGTGGATCTTAGATGTATATAAAATGCATTCATTCCCTGTCATTTGCTCAGTGAAAATGACCCTCCTTTATGGGTCAGAAATACCATTATTTTCAATTCCTTGTGGAGGCAAGCCAGCCAAGGATGTTGATATTCCTTGTACGTTAGGCAAGTGTATATCACTTACCAATGGGAAGGAAATGCCAGAATCTCAATTTTACTCTTAATTTGATTTAATTTCTTCAAATCATTTGGGTTTCCAATACTGAGACTGGAATGGACCCCATTCCTATGTCAAGATAATTAAGGTTTATGAAATTAGTAATGCTTCAGTCTTTGATTTTAGCCAAAAGTGCTCTTCGCAGCACCCGCAACGTGCCCAGAATTGACTCCTGCAATTTGTAAGTTGCATATATTAGTACCATATCTAAACACAACTGTATATTTTTTATTAGACCCATTGCTCCTACCACTTTTGGAAATATCTTGATGTAAAGTTGTTCTATCTCGCCGTTCATTCTTTACTGATGGGTCGGAGCCGATCCCTCGGCTCTGATATGGCCAATTGCAAAGCTCGAGATCTTCAAATAGCTCGAGGCCAAGTCCCTATCCCATGATGCACCTGGAATTACCTCAGATCTAGTTTGCCGCTGCAACAGATCGAAGGTTCTGATCTAGCTCAGGCCAGTTAAGCTGTTTTTTCATTACTATCTTATTCAAAATTTTTGCTATTTAGTATAGTTAGATAGGATTGTTGATAAAGCTCTTGTAGATTTCAGTGCGTTTTCCCTTCCCATTTACTGTTCTTAATAAATTTCTGGTTGTCCTCTTTTAGGCCTGGTTTAGTAGTAGTTTTCTCTACTTGGTGTGGTCTGTCTAGCCTTCTGCATTTCATAAGTAAGGTTTAGTACAGTAAACCTTAGATAATTAGATAAGGTTATTGTTTATTTTTCAGCTTGTAGTGTGTTATTCAGTGACCTTTGTCACATTTTCTCAGATAGTTGTAGCTTAGATAGTTATAGTCGTTTGCTGTGTGGTCTGTCTAGCCTTCTGCATTTTTAGATCAGGCTTAGTTCTTATTACTGTTGAAGTTACAGTAAACCTTGGATGTTATGTAGTCCTATCTCGCCTACATTCTTACCCGCGGCCGATTTTTACTAGCTCAAAGTTTTCTCATTGGCTGGGCTAAGAGGGTATCCCAAGATGCACTGCTCCCTATCCCCAGATCTCGTTTGCCGCTTGTAGAACTCAGACGTGGTCTCGCTTGGCTGTGGCTAAGTACCCTCTTTTTTACCTTTTCTCTTTGAGAAAGTTGTTTATTCAACCCAAAAGCTATTTTAATAGCTATTCTTACAGATTGCTAATTTGTGTGTGTGTTTCAGTGCTTGTGTTAGTAGTTTGGTATCCCTCCTTTCCAGTGGGCTAGGCCAGTTTTAGTTAGAGGACCTAGTCCTCCCCTCTTTCTCTCGTTTAATTAATTTTTGGTCCTGTGTTCTCCTGAAGAACCGTTTCAATTAGAGGTTCTTGTGTGTGTGTGTGTGACTGGTACTGCTCCCACTGTGTCTTGTTGTGTGAACCGTTTAGATTTGTGGTTCTCTGTGTGCCTGTTAGATGTTCATCGTGCATACAGCTGCAGTAATCACAGATGGGTTTTCTGCCGTCAGGCGGTCCCTCGGTCGGCCGAATTCCAAAGTCTTGGTCCGGCGTCGGTTGTCGTCACTTTATCTTCTGACGTCAATGAGGCCAGAGTATATAAGACACAGCCGACGCCATGTTCTTCACTCTTTTTTGCCGTGCGGTGCCCGAAGCAGAAGCAGTTCGCAAGTGCCGGTCGGCCAGCTCCTGAATTACGAAAATTTTGGAAACCGAAGTCTTCATTAAAGTTAGAAACTTTTCTTGCCTCAGACCGATGTCAGAAAAAGTTAATAATTGTATTTCTTGTGGGAAGCAAATACCGCATAAGGATTTCCATTCCCTCTGCATACCTTGTTTAGGCCCAGACCACGGCGTCTCGGGCTGTCGCTTTCTACCTTCAATAAGCACTATTAAAAGTCGGGGCAGTAAGCGCCCAACACTATTTTGGTAAAGCTTTTGATTATAAAATGTGGAACGGACACTCCGACTACCGTTTTGTCCAAAGCATAAGGAAAAGGACCGACACGCTGCCCGTGGTCCCCGCCGACCACGCCAAAACAGGCTACATGGTCCGGTTCTCAGCGAGCGCCTTTGCAGTCCCTGACTACCAACGACACTCCTTTGGCAGTGTCCTCTGTACCCGAGACCGCTGGGACCTCAGCCCTTTCCCAGACTACAACCACTGAAGCCTTTGCTAATGTTGAGCCTACTAATGTGGACAGGTCCACCTCCACCCATGGTGTCTTTAGACCCTCATCTTCTTTTCTATTAAGGCCTTTACTAAATCCAAAGCAGCCAGGCACCCCAAGAGGCCTGTTGCACAGGGCCCATCTCCAGGTCCCATGCCTAAAAAACAGATGCTTAAAATGGCTGAGGATTTAATTACTCTTATCAGTGGTTCCCAACCCTCCAGACAAGAGACCCAGAGTGGAGGAAGATTCTCCTCTTCTGATCAGGGATCCATTTTATCAGAACATTCTGATGCAGAGGAACACTCTTACTCCCCTTTTGAGGATTCGGATGCAGAACAGTCCATCCCTTCTGTATCTCCTCCTGAGGATTTTTCCTTTGGGGAAACCTTGCACACCTTGAGGGAACACTTCCATTGGGAAGGCCAAGACTTTTCAGATTCCAAGAAAAGGCTTAGGGAATTTCTTTTGTTACCTCAACACAGACCTCTGGCGATACCCCCTGTTTTGGACATACTTGATGATGTTTATTCGGAGGCTTGCCTTAACCCGGATTCTCTGCCTCCTGCACCAGTCAAACCTGATAGGTATTACAGAGTACCCAACTCTCACCAATTTCTCTTCAAAAGCCATGGTATTACAGAGTACCCAACTCTCACCAATTTCTCTTCAAAAGCCATAATGCTGACCCTGAAACCATTTCACAAGGCCCCAAGGGATTGAAGGCCTCCACTGTCAAGAATCCACTTCCTGCAGAAAGGGAGTCAAGATCTTTAGAAAGGTGGGGTAAAAAGGTATATACCTCGGCCACCCTAGCCATGAGGACCTTAAATTGTCAGTTTCATATGCTTAAATATCAACAGTTCCTGTTATCACAATTAAGGAATAAAATATCTCAACCTGAACAACCAGATTTAAAGGAGTTACAGGATATGATGCATAGTGCAGAGCAAGTGGGTAAACACACTTTACAATGTGGTTATGATGCCCTAGAGGCTTCAAGTAGAGCGGCTGCTACAGGATCAGTCATTTGCAGACATGCCTGGCTTAGAGAACAAAACTTGCCTGATCTTGTGAAAGCTAAACTTCTAGATGCTCCTTTACAAAAGGATGTGCTGTTTGGTACTAATGCTGAGGAGATACTACGGAAAATGGAAGAAAAAGCCAAATCTATGCAAACTGTCAACACCTTTTTACAGGTCCAACCACCACGTTTTAGTAGAAATTGGCCTTCAAAAAACTGGTCCTTTCCAGCCACTGACAAGCCCACAAGGGGCAGAGGGCAATCACAAGGATCATATAGAGGACGACAATGGCAAACTCCAGCACCAAGAGGTGGCGAGGACAGTGCACAACAATACAGGAAGCAAACCCAATGACTCCCTCATTTCCATGCCAAGCACGTCTCAGCTGGCAGCACCTTTGGGAGGAAAGCTAGCATTATTTGCAGCCAATTGGCATATTGTCACAACAGACAAATGGATCCTGGACATTATAAACAGAGGCTACAAATTTCATTTTCACACTCTTCCAAAAATGAGAGGCATGCCAAACCTGCCACAGAATCAAAGGGCAGAGGCACAACTACAAATTTCAAAGCTCATAAGCATGAGAGCTATTCAAGAGGTACCTACTCACGAACAAGGTCAAGGTTTTTATTCAAGACTTTTTCTGGTACCAAGGAAAGGAACCGACTGCAGACCCATTTTGGACTTATCCATCCTAAACATATTTCTACTCGTACCAAAAATTCAAGATGCTCACATTACAGCAACTTCTTCCCATGCTGGGCAAGGAGTTTTGGCTGGTAACATTGGACCTCAAGGAGGCATACCTGCATGTCCGAATCAGACAAAGCTGCAGAAGATACCTCAGATTTCTTGCAGGTTCAATCCACTATCAATTCTCTGCATTGCCCTTTGGCTTATCTGCTGCGCCCAGAGTATTCACAAAGTGCCTGGCATCAGTGATTGCCTACTGCAGACTTCAAGGGATACAAATTTACCCTTATTTGGACAACTGCCTGATCCAAGCGGACAGCAAACACATACTTCTGGAACATCTGGCATATGTGACACGGTTATTGCATTCTCTGGGATACACAATCAACAAAGAGAAATCAAGGCTAACACCATCTCAGAAAATAACTTTCCTGGGTGCCAACTTGGACACAAACACCCAGATGGCCTATCTTCGCCCAGAAAAACAGGGCAACTATCTCATTACTTCAAAATACTAGCAAAAGTACCAGGCTTACTGCAAGGAAAATCCTGCAGGCTCTGGGATTCATGGCATCTTGCATTCTTTTAATCCCATGTGCAAAGCTGCATATGAGGAAACTTCAATGGTACCTAAAAAAACCTATGGTCTCAACACAGTCACAGTTTGGAAACAATAATACCAATAATCCCATGTTTGCAAAAGGAATTTCTATGGTGGGCCCAAGCATGTCAAGCAAACACAGGCCTCCCATTCTGCAAGCCTCAAGCAAAGCAAGTTATCACAACAGACGCCTCAGATTACGCCTGGGGAGGCGCATATGAGACAGGTGCATCCAGGGCAAATGGTCCCAAAAAGAAAAGCACCTTCACATCAATCAAAAGAAATGCTAGCAGTAATAAATGCAATTACAGCTTTCAAGGACTTCCTGCATCCAGGGCAATTACTGATAAGAACAGACAACACCACAGTAATGTGGTACATAAACAAACAAGGAGGAACACATTCATACCCCTTGTGCAGACTAGCCCTGACTCTTTGGAACTTGGCTCTGGAATGGCAAATCGAACTTCAAGCCCAGTACCTGCCAGGATTGGAAAACAGCTGGCAGACAAATTAAGCAGAAAATATGACAGATCCACGAGCAGAAATATGATGACCACGCATGGAAGTTACATCCTCAGGTGTTTACAGAAATAACCCAAGTGTGGGGAGGCCAGACATAGATCTTTTGCCTCCCACAGGAATCATCAATTGGAAGCGTTTTGTTCGGGACCTTTCATCCAAAGGCCTGTAGAGTGGCGCCCTTTCATTCAGTTGGACAGCATGGACAGTTTACATTTACGCATCCCACCTCTGCCTCTTCTGCCCAAGGTACTTTTGAAGGCAAGAGCAGACAGACCGAAGATGATACTGATTGCTCCAGATTGGCCTAGGCAGCACTGGTACCCACTGCTGAGGGAGCTAACATCATACTCCCTCCTGGTCCCTGCCTCTAATGCCTCTTCTGCTGACTCAGCACAGCTACAAAACTCTCCACAGTCAGCTGAAAACACTCAATCTCACTGCATGGAAAATTCCTTAACACCACAACAGACCCTACTCTCCAAGGAGGTGCAGGATGTCATTTTGGAGGCCAGAAGGCCATCTACTAGAAAAGCTTACTCCATAAAATGGAAGCGGTTTTGTTCTTGGAATGAGAAAAAGGCCAGGACTAAACTGAACTTGCCTCAGGTATTACAGTATCTAGCTGAGCTGCTGAACAGTGGACTTTCATTTTCTTCCATAAAAATCCATGCCTCAGCCATTTCTACAGAATACAACATGGATCCTCCTTTATTTTCTCACCCACTCTTACGACAGTTCCTCAGAGGGGCTAAGAATATTAGACCACCAAGGAAACAACCAATACCAGCCTGGGATCTTAATTACATACTAGAAAAATTAACATTGCCTCCTTTTGAACCAGCTGCCTCAACAGATTTGCAATATTTGTCCTGGAAAACTGCCTTCCTTCTGGCTATCACTTCAGCTCGTAGAGTTTCGGAACTACAGGCCCTCATGGCGGTGCAGCCCTTTCTCATTTTCCATCAGGACAGGGTTTCCCTTCGTACCAACCCATCATTTATGCCTAAAGTGGTATCCAGGGTAGCTTTAAATCAAGCCATACACCTTCCTACCTTTTACCCCAATCCTCAAAACAAAGGGGAAAGGCTGCTACATTCTTTAGACATCCATAGGCAGCTACATTACTATTTGGACAGAACAAAGTCCTTCAGGAAGTCAGAACAACTCTGTGTCCTATGCTGTAGGGGCTCAAGGGAAGCCAGTTTCCAAGCAGACTATTTCAAAGTGGATGAGCCACTGCATGCGGTAGGGGTTTGTTATTCCTATCATGGGAAATCTGTACCTACAGGTATCAGATCACACTCCACCAGGGCCAGCTACCTCTCTACAGCCTTCCTCAGAGTTCCTACCAAAAGATATTCTGGAGGCAGCCACTTGGAGTTCTGTACATACCTTCACAAAACACTACCACCTGCTTTATATTCCAGAGAACAAGCAGGCTTTGCCACTGCTGTTTTGCAGGGCATTCTGGCTCAACCCAGTTCCTCCTAGTACCTACCACCCTGTCGTAGCTTTGGGACTCTACCCATCTGTGATTACTGCAGCTGTATGCGACAGCACGATGAACATAGTACAGTTTTGTACCTACCATAAATGTAGATGTTCGAGTGCTAATGCAACTGCAGTAATTCCTTTCTCCTCCTTCCCCACTTGGTAAAGGTATGGGGCCTAACAACCTCTTCATACAACCTGACTGGTTTATCCTTCTATGGTTTATTTGCTTGCAACCACTGATTTTGGATTATATGGCATTGCATGTATACACATACAAGCATAATTTATGTATTGCCTTCCTTCTGGGGGCACCTGACATCTGGGGCAAGAAAGACTGAAGAACATGGCGTCGGCTGTGTCTTATATACTCTGGCCTCCTCACTGGAAGAAGAAGAAAGTGGCGACAATCGGCTGGACCAAGACTTTGGAATTCGGCCGACCGAGGGACCCTGCCTGGACAGAAAACCCATCTGTGATTACTGCAGCTGTATTAGCACTCGAACATCTACATTTATGGTAGGTACAAAACTGTACTTTTTTTGTACCTGTGTTCAATTTTGTGGTGGTGTTTCCCCGCCATTTTTTGCTCTCTTTCCGCTCATTGTATAATGTCCAAAGATCAGAAGGAACATAAGCCTTCTGGCTTTAAGAAATGTTCCAAATGTGGATATAAAATGTCCATCACAGATGGACATTCTGTGCATGTATACTGCCTCGGAGCCATCCATCTACAGGAGTTGTGTAGCTTTTGCCACGCATTCAATCCTAGGGTGCTCTAGGAGAGAAAAAACAAGTTAATTTTAAAAGGACTTTTAAAACCATTTTTTGAGGAAGCTATTGATTCGACTTCTAGTACTAAGTCTAAAGCTTCCAAGTCCAAGAAAAGGTCTCCGGCTCCATCTACCACTTAGGAGCCTCAGGAGAAGATTACGGTTTTGGACTCTTACTCCTCGGCTCCATTGTCTTCAGGGCCGCAGGAGTTATCTGTATTAACCAAATCGGCATCGGCTCCAGTTATCCTTGAGCCCATTCGGAGCCGATTGCCCAGAGTCAGAATGGGTTCACCAGACAAGAGATCCCAGTCTCCATCTATCTCCTCCAAATCCTCCAGACTTTCTGATTTGGTTGTTGGCAGGGTAGTGCAGAGGCTCCTGCAGTCGCCGGTGTTGGCCAAATTGTTTTCGGCTCCAACCCACTCTGCTCCGGAGCCAATTTCCATGACCGTTATGATGATTCCTCCTCCGATCACATCCTTGTCGTCAGAGCCGGTATGCTCCGATACTCCCTTTGGGTTTATTGGTGCCGACTTCGGCTCCGACCATGTTGGGTCCATCCACAGGGTTCGAGACTTGGGTCTCTTCAGTCGGGCCCGAGGGGGATACTTCGGGACACCTGTCTGTTCCGAGTCTCCCACTCTGTGCATCGTCTCAGGGGACCCCAGTCACGGTTGTGGCTTCGGAGGCTGGTCGGTTCTCGGATCCGGGAGGACCTGCCTTCGAGGCCATGCGGAGCGCGCTGGCAAGATAGTCAGCTACATTACCCGGGTCGGTCATTCCGTCCCCCACCACCCCGGCGAGAGCCTCTGACACTCACCTGTCCTCGGACAGCAGAGCGCCAGGCCCTAAGGACACTCCCACGAGTGGTCCCCAACCTTCTGAGGGTCTCCCAGAGTCTTTGCCTGAGGAGCCCCCTAGAAAGAAATTGTGCAAGAGGAAGCACATAGACTCCCAGGATGAGTCTCTCACCTCCGATACTGACCTCTAGGAATCTGAAGGGTCCCCAAGTCTTCCTCTGATGATGTTTTCTTCTCCGATATCCTAGAGATACTGAAACAGAGGAGGCTGGCCTTCCAAAAACCCTTCCGAGGAGGAGTCAGTATTCCTTAAGGCTTTTGGCACTCAACCTTCCGCCTCCTGGGTGTCTCCACCCTTCGACGAGCTGCTTGACCTCATTTGTCGAAGAGTGTCGGAAAATCCTGATTCTGTAGAGCCAGTGCCTAGGCATCTCAACAAGTTCCTGTCTGCACCCCAGGAGAAAGAATTTCTATCAAAAGGAGTCCCGGTAGATGCCATGGTGGTGGCGGCAGCCACCCAGAAGGAAGTTGCCGAATCTTCCTCATCGGTCCATCCTCCTAACAAGGAGTGTAGGACCATGGACCGGTATGGGAAGCGTACCCTGTCTTCAGCAACCTTCACCTTAAGGTTGCTGAATTATTTATCTCACTTCACTCGGCTCCAGAGAGATCTCATCAAAGAAGTTGGAGATACTCTTACGGGTAACATACCTGAGGCGGTAGCTCCAACGGTTAACGCACAGGTTTCTACCCTCACTTCCATCACTAACTCGTCCATGCGGCTCATCTCATAAACGGCCGAAGGAGCAAGCAGGGCGGTGAGCTCAGGGATCACCCTTAGAAGGCAAGCCTGGCTACGCCTGTGTCACTTCGCGGAGGCCTTCAAGTCTTCCTTCACTGACGCCCCCTTTGACGGTTCCTCCTTGTTTGAGACCAAAGTGAGAGACACGCTCACCAGGTGTGAGCAAGAGGGAAAGACCCTGTCTGCCGTCGGGGTCCATTTTTCCCTTACTTCTAGGCCTTATCCCAAGGCCCAGCAGGGGGGAAGATGTGGTTCAAGAAATCACAGATGTTTTTTCCTGCCGCACAAGGTGAACCCCCCTCCAGAGGCGGGGGGGTTACTCAGGGAGACGTCACCCCTGAGGCAGAGGGGGCCCCCCATAATTCCGGAGACCGCAACTCCTTTTGTGGCTCTCCATACTCTCACTCCTGAGGGTGTGCCCGACTGTGCTTATCTGGAGCCAGTCGGTGGTCGAATTTCACAATACCCGGTTACTTGGGAGAGCATCACTCAAGACCAGTGGGTACTAAGGATAGTTTCCGGAGGTTACCTCATCCCATTCTCTTCAATACCCCCGCCAATAAGAAAAATCCCAGACGTTCCACCCAGTCAAAGGGATCAAGCAGCCTCAGAGATTTCTCAGCTGCTGGAAAAAGGAGCCATCCAACCAGTCCCCTCAGACCAAATCGGATTAGGGACTTACTCAAGATTCTTTTTGGTGCCGAAAAGAACAGGGGACCTGAGACCCATACTAGATATCAGTCAACTCAACAATTACGTACACAAGTCCAAGTTCCGTATGGTCACTCTACAGTCAATTCTCCCATTGTTGGGAGAGGAAGTTTGGATGTGCTCCATCGATCTCAAGGATGCTTATTACCATATCAAAATGGGCAAAGCATCCAGGAGTCACCTACGCTTCCGGCTGGGAGCTAGTCACTTCCAGTTTCGAGCCCTGCCCTTTGGTCTCACCACAGCCCCCAGGGTGTTCACCAAATGCATGGCAGTGGTGACGGCTCACTTGAGACGTCAAGGATTCCAGGTGTTTCCGTACTTGGACGACTGGCTCCTTACCGCCCCCACCAGGCATCAACTAGTTCAAACAAAGGACGCTACCATCAGTCTATGTCACCAATTGGGCATAACAATAAACTGGGAAAAATCTGCCTTATTGCCCTCACAGCATGTCAACTTTATAGGAGCAGAGCTGGACACCATTCTAATGTGAGCATTTCTACCACAAGAAAGGATCATGGTATTGCAATGACAAATTCATATACTGATGCAACTCAGACAAGCGCAGGCAACAGTGGTTCTACAACTCCTAGGGACCATGGCGGCCACGATTATGCTAGTCCCGTTAGCGAGATTACACATAAGACTTCTTCAGTGGCTCCTCTTTGTCCAATGGTCTCTACAAAGGCTCCCACTATCTCATCCCATCTTAATCACAGACAGGTGCAAGCAGGATCACCGTTGGTGGCTGTGCACCAGAAATTTGAACGGGGGAAAGCCCTTTGTTCCTCCCGTCCCTGTTGCCACGGTGACTGCGGACGCCTCCCAGATGGGGTGGGGGGCATTATGTCGGCAGGACAGTCCGAGGCACGTGGCAAGAACACGAGATACATTCGCATATAAATGTCCTAGAGATGATAGCAGTGCTTCTTGCATTGCAGGCACTTCAGGAAGTTCTTCCTCTAGGGACTATTGCGATGCACTCGGACAACATGTCAGTAATGTGGTATCTCAACAAGCAGGGGGGGGGGCACGATCATACCCCCTATGCAGAGAGGCCATGCGTGTGTGGAATTGGGCAATAGCTTCCCAATGGTTCCTGGTGGCAACGCACATTCCAGGGAAATCCAACGTGACAGCGGACAGGCTAAGCAGAGTAATACTTATGCCTTACGAGTTGTCCCTGAATCGCCTGGTTGCAGAGCGAATCTTCAGCAGATGGGGTCAGCCTTGCTGCGACCTGTTTGCCAGCCCTCTCAGTACGAAATGCAGCAACTACTTCACGCTGATCCCCCCACAGGGGGAGTCATCCAGGGATGTTCTGGTTCACGATTGGCCCTCTGGTCTGCTTTATGCTTTCCCTCCATTTCCCCTTCTCTCGAGGGTGATTCAGAAAGCTCAATCCTTGGGAAGCAGAATGATTCTGATTGCCCCACTTTGGCCTCGTCAAGTATGGTTTTCCTTTCTTCAACCATACATTGTGGACACTCCTTGGATTTTGGACCCTCTACCAGATTTGCTGACACACATGTCGGGACATTTCCACCCCTCTCTGAGGACTCTCCGGTTGACAGCCTGGCTACTCCACTTCCGTCGCTAGTCAGACGTCATAATTTTTCACCGGAGGTGGTCCATATTCTATCGTCTTACAATAAGCCATCCACTAGGAACATTTACTCTAGTAAATGGAAAAGGTTTTCCATCTGGGCTCATTCTAGAGGTATCGATCCTTATACAGCCCTGATAGATTCAGTTTTGGAATTCTTGTCAATGCTTTTCTATCAGGGATCCGCATCAGCCACCATCATATTCCAACTGGCGGCAATATCTAATTTCCACGTAGCGAATGAACCTAGTCTTATGGCCCACAGACTATGCAAAGCATTCCTAAAAAATACCCTGTTACTTCGTCCCCCAGTGTCAGAACCCGTCATGCCCTGGGACCTCAATTTTGTTCTCCAAGCACTCACACTGCCACCTTTCGAGCCTGCAGCTACCTGTGAGTTAAAATTCTTAACATGGAAAACAGCCTTTTTAATAGCAATCACTTCAGCTCGGCGGGTCAAGGAAATTCAAGCCCTCTCCGTCAAGCCCTCATATCTAATCTTTCACAAAGATAGGGTCTCTCTTAGACCAAACCCATCGTTTCTTCCCAAAGTGGCTTCTGCATCTAACATTAATCAGTCCATTGAACTGCCAGTATTCTTTCCCCACTTCTCTAACAAGGCAGAATTTAAATTTCACCAATTCGATGTGCATAGACAATTACGCTTCTGTCTACACCGGACAAAGGATATCTGGAAGTCTGACCAACTCTTCGTGTCCTTTTCGGAAAAATGATTGGGTTCTCCAATATCCAAGGTTACACTTTCTAGATGGATAGCCAGTTGCATATCTTTTATCCATCAGGCAGGAGACAAGAATTTGCCATTTCCAGTCAAGGCACATTCTACGCGGGCTGTTTCCACATCCACAGCCTATCAAGCTAGATTGTCAATGGATGATATATGTGCTGCAGCTACTTGGGCTTCTCCCCGCACCTTTGTTTCTCATTACAAATTGGACGTGGTTTCCAGGGGCAAATCTTTCTTTGGGTCCACAGTTCTCAGGAGTGTTTTCCTATGAGCCACCCAGGATGTAGGTGCTATGGACGCTGTCCCACTGGTAAGAATGTAGGCGAGATAGGACTACATAACATCAAGAAGTTATGTACCCACCATAACGTTCGATGTATGTAAACCATCTCACCTCACATTCTTACTTACCCTCCCACCTTCCCCCTGCCTGGAGGATTTGGAGCATAAGATTTAAAGTACAGGTTGTCACCTGCTGAGTCCTTTTCCTGAGTGACTGTCTTTATATGCATGGTGAGGTGTGTATGTAGTGTATATATTGTTTCGCAGCAAACTAGATCTGGGGATAGGGAGCAGTGCATCTTGGGATACCCTCTTAGCCCAGACAATGAGATGACTTTGAGCTAGTAAAAATCAGCCGAGTCGGAGCCGATATTCGGCTCCGAACCCACGGATAAGAATGTGAGGCGAGATGGACTACATACATCGAACGTTATGGTGAGTACATAGCTTCTTGTTTATTTAGATAAGGTTGTTGCCTAGCAGCTATCTCCTTTTGCATAGTCTGCTTGTGTGAGATCACATTTATACTTGTTATATTGTGTGTGTGTGTGTGTGTGTGTGTGTGTGTGTGTGTGTGTGTGTGTGTGATTTAGCCTGCTTTTATGTAAGGCTTGTGTGCAGATTTACTATTGTATGATTTAGCCTGCAATTTTTCCAGGCTTCTGTGAATAATTACCATTGAATTTTTTTGTGGTAACAGTAATTTTTCCTGACATTAATATGGATGACCAAGACAAGCACCCTAAGTCTGGCTTCAAAAAGTGCCCAAAGTGTGGCCAAAAGATGTCTGTTACAGCCACATTAATTGTGTTTAATGTCTAGGGGCTCTGCATTTACAAGACAGTTGTTCCATTTGTCATTCCTTCTCCTCAAGGGTCCTGCAGGAAAGGAAGAAGAAACCTACCGATAGAGGGTTGCTTAAGCCTTCGTTCCAGGAAGCTTTGAGTGATCAGGATGGATCCAGCAAGTCCTCAAAGTCTTCCAAGACATCGGACTCCAAGAAATCAAAAAAGTCTTCGACTTCCCTCCACTGTCATCGGAGCTGACAGTCTTCACTTTTCAAAGCCGGTCCCCAGCCGAAAAGTCCAATTCTTCAGTTGGTATCACTTTCGGTATGCTCCTCTCGATCATCTATCAGCCTGTCGGATCTGGATGTGGATCGTGTAGTACAGAAGCTGTTAATGGCACTGGCATTTGCAAAAATGTTATCGGCTTCGACCCAAATGGCTTTGCATCCGAAAACCATTGTACCGACTCTTAACTTACTCTTAACTATTCCTCCTCTGAGCCATGCTGGTCCTTTGGAGCCAGAGGAGGCAGACCTGATGTTAGTGGAACCCTCGGAGCTGTCTGCACCAGTGTCTTCGGCTCCATGTACTCTGACGTCCTAGGTGCAGATCGAGGACTCTAGGAGCTGACACTCTGGTCGGGTCCAGGGAGGACAGTCAGACCGACTTTGCCTCTCAAGGCCTCTGCTCGGATGAGCTCGGCTCCTTCCTTGGGCTCCGAGCCCACTGTCCCAGTGCCAGGGGTGTTGATGGTTTCTTCGGATCTGTCATCTCCCTCGCATCGGAGCAGAGGTGCTTTCGATGCAATGAGGAGAGTCATGTCTCCTAGGACATCCTCGATCTCAGGTCTGCCTTCTCCTCCTCTAAAGCACCTGTGTCTCCTTCTGCCTCGCACGTCCTGACCAAGTGTGGAGACCCAGAGCCTGAGGAAGCCCCATTGGGTGGCCCCTGCTCTTCCAAGACCTCACCAGAAGCTCCCACTGATGAGGTTCCCAGTAAGAGATTGTGCAAGAGGAAACACCTAGACTCCCCACAAGGAGTCTGTAACATCGGATACTGACTTAGATGAGTCAGAAGGGTCCCCATGGTCCCCCTCTGAGGATATCTCCTTCGCTGAGATACTTGAGATGCTTAGGCAGAGGGGTGACTGGCAGTCCAAAAGCTTTACTGAGGATGAGTCACTTCTCCTAAAGGCTTTTGGGTCTCAGCCCCCCACCTCTTGGGTGTCTCCGCCCTTTGATGAGCTGACTCAGCTGGTCTCTTGAAGGACGTGGGAGTCTCCGGATACTATGGAGCCTGTCTCTAGGTGGCCTAATAAATTCATTTCTGCCCCCCTCGACAACACATTCTTAACAAAAGGTGTACCGGTTGATGCCATGGGTGGTGGCGGCAGCCACCAAAAAGGAAATGTCTGAGACTTCCTTGTGTATCCATCCTCCTAACAGAGACTCCAGGATTATGGATAGATGAGAAGCGCATGTTTAGTTCCATGACCTTTGCTCTCCATTCGCTGAAATATTTAACCCATTTTACTAGGTTGCAAAGAGATCTCCTTAAGGAGTTAGGAGGTGTACAGTAGCCGCAGGAGCTTCCGACAAACTTGCCGCCCAGGTTGCTACCCTCAATTCTTTTGTCATCTCATCTATGCGCCTCATCTTTTATGCAGCTGATGGAACGAGTAGGGCAGCGGGTACAGGAGTTGCACTTAGGCGACATTCCTGGATGCGCTCGTGTTCCGTCGCAGAGCCTTTCAAGTCTTTCTTTGTGAACACTCCCTTTGATGGCTCATCCCTTTTCAGGCTTAAAGTGAAGGAAACCTTAAATAGGTGTGAACAGGATGGAAAGACTCTGCTGTCAGGGTCTGTTTTTCCATCCCTACCCAACCCTAAAGGTCGAAGGGGAGAAAAAATGTGGTTCCAAAAACTCCAAGGATCTTTTCAGGACACATGTGGTTAACCCCCCCTCCAGGGGCAGAGGAGGGGGCAGTAATGGAAGACGCCGCCTTCGCAGCAGAGGGGGTCCGTGACACCAGGGCGACATATCACTTCTTTGGGAAGCCCTGCCAGCGCTCCTGAAAGGAGGCCCGACTGTCCTACTTGGAAGCAGTCAGTGGTCGCTTATCTTTGTATCCAGGCACCTGGCTCAAAATAACAAGAGAGCTGGGTACGAAGTATCATTTCCAGAGGATGCTTCATTCCATTCGCTGCACCCCCTCCAGTCGTAAGACAAATCCTGGACGTTCCATCCAGTTACAGGGAACAGGCAACAATAGAGTTCCAAATGTTGCTAAGAAAGAGTCATCCAACCATTCACAGCAGACCAGATAGATTATTTTTGGTTCCAAAGAAGACAGGGGACTGGAGACCCATATTGGACCTCAGCAGACTGAACCAATATGTAAAGAAAGAAAAGTTTCGGATGGTCACGCTTTAGTCTATACTTCCCTTCTTAGGGAAAGACAATTGGATGTGCTCGATACATCTCAAGGATGCATACTACCACATAAAAATGGCCAGACCATCCAGGGATGATCACCTGCGTTTCCGGCTGGGAGACAATCATTACCAGTTTCGAGCCCTGCCCTTTGGTCTCACTACAGTCCCCAGAGTGTTCACCAAATGCATGGCAGTGGTCACAGCTCACCTGAGGTGTCGAATTCCAGGTGTTCCCGTACCTAGACGATTGGCTCCTTACCGCCACCACCAGGCATCAACTCATTCAGGCCAGGGAGTCCACTTTGTCACTCTGCAATCATCTGGGCATTACAATCAACTCAGAAAAATCTGCCTTGTCGCCATTGCAGCATATCGTTTATATCGGGGCAGAGTTGGATACCACCACCACACTAAGGCTTCCAATAGAGTCTCTCTTCTTCGTCAACATGTCAGCATTCTGTTATCAAAAGACAGAGTACCAGCATCAGAAGTTCTGAAATTATTAGGCATGATGGCAGCAGCAAATCTAGCCATACCACTAGCTCATATGCACATGCGGATTCTATAATGGCTGTTGTTCACTCAATGGTCTTACCAAGAGCTCCCCATGACTCACATTATAATCACAAATTCTTGCAAGAAAGACCTTCAGTGGTGGTTGACATCACTTCATGTCACAATAGGATGCCCATTTGTGCTACCCCCCTTCAGCGACCACAATGACCACGGACACTTCCCTGATAGGGTGGGGCATTTTCAGGGAAAGACTGCTCAAGGTACATGCACGAATCAAGAGACACATCTGCATGTCAATGTCCTGGAGATGAGAGCAGTACTTTTGGCATTGCAGTACTTTCAGGACTCTCTTCCTCTGGGTACGATAGCAATTCAGACAGACAGCATGTCGATGGTCTGGTATTTGAACAAACAAGGAGGAACCATGTCTTACCCTCTTTGTCGCGAGACTCTCAGAGTTTGGCAGTGGGCTGCTTCAACCCAGCGTTTTATGTTGGCAATGCACATCTTAGGGAGATCCAGCGTGATAGCAGACAAACTGAGCAGGACAAGCTTATTGCCCCATGAGTGGACCCTCAAGAAAGAAATAGCTGACAGGATATTCCACAGGTGGGGCCAGCCTTGCTGCAACCTTTTTGCCAGTCACATAAACACGAAATGCAGAAGTTACTTTGCCCTAATTCCCCCTCCAGGAGAAGCCCCAAGGAACACACTCATACACTATTGGCACAGGTCTCCTCTATGCAGTTCCACCAATCCCGTTGATACCCAAGGTTCTACAGAAAGCAAAAACCCTGGGAAGGACCATCATTCTAATAGTCCCTCATTGGCCTCGTCAGATTTGGTTCCCTTTCCTTCGACTTCATCTTTTGGAGGATCCTTGGATTCTGGACCCAGTTCCAGACCTTCTGACTCGCCCATCGGGGATCTTCATCCTTCTCTGCAGTCCCTGAAGCTCACAGCTTGGCTGCTCCAATTCCCATCATAACCAGGTTCCATAACCTTTCCAATGAGAGAAAACAGATCCTTTTGTCTTCTCATAAATCTTCTACTAGTAACCTGTATCTTGGCAAATGGAAAACATTTTCTGTATGGGCCTCTAATAATAATATTGATCCTTACCAAGCCCCTATGGCCTCTATCTTGGAGTTCTTGACTGATTTTTAACAAAGGAGCTGCAGCAGCAACAGTTCGGGTTCAATTGGCTGCTATTTCTAATTTTCATCTTGGATTCGAAGGATTGAATATCATGTCTCACAAGTTATCCAAAGCTTTTCTCAAAGGGACTTTTCATATTAGACCACCTGTGAAATCTCCCTATTCTCCATGGGATCTAAATTTTATGCTTTCCCGCATAATTCTTCCCCCTTTTGAACCAGCTTCATCTTGTGATGTCAAATTTTTGTCTTGGAAGACCATCTTTCTGGTAGCTATTACTTCTGCCCGCAGATTGTCAGCTTCAGGCTTTATCCATCAAGCCTCCCGATTTGATATTCCATGCTGACAGTGTCACTTAGAACAAACCCCTCATTCTTGCCCAAAGTTTGCACTGAACCAATCTCAACCAAGTTATTGATTTGCCAGTCTTCTTCCCCAACCATTCTAACAATTGAGAGTATATGCTGCACAAACTTGATGTTCACAGACAGCTCAGATTTTATTTGGATAGAACAAAATATTTCAGAAAATCAGACAAGCTTTTTGTTTCATTTTCAGACTCTAGGAAGGGGAGACCAGTGGCTAAAACAACTGTCTAAATGGTTATCTGATTGTATCACCTTTGCCTATTCAGCTGCCAATATGCCTTTGCAACACAAGATTAAAGCTCACTCAACCAGAGCAGTTTCTGCATCATCTGCCTTTTCTGCCATACTTCCCATTGATAACATTTGTGCAGCAGTACTTGGTCAAGACCTCATACATTTATCACTCATTACAAAGTTGACAAGGCCTCCAGGGACAGGGCATCCTTTGGACCCACGGTCCTGAGAAATATACTGCCGTGAGCCACCCGAGATTCATGGTGCTTGGGACGTTACCCATCAGTAAAGAATGAACGGCGAGATTGAACAACTTCACATAAAGAAGTTATGTACTTGTTCATCTCACCTTAATTCTTACGTCCCTCCCTCCTACCCCCTCCTGGGCTGATAGGTGACAGAGATGCTGGATCCATCCTCGTTACTCAATCCTTCTATTCCTTTCTCTTGGGGGTAAAAGAATGACATATGGTATTGTTATACGCAGCAAACTAGATCTGAGGTAATTCCAGGTGCATCATGGGATAGGGACTTGGCCTCGAGCTATTTGAATACCTCGAGCTTTGCAGTTGGCCATATCGGAGTTGAGGGATTGGCTCTGACCTATCCGTAAAGAATGAAGGCGAGATGAACAACTCACATGGAATGTTATGGCAAGTACATAGCTTGTTTTTATCTTTCTTCCACATTGCTCTCATTTCTGTCTGCAAATCTTGATGATATGTGGTCCTATCTCGCCTACATTCCTTACTCACGGGTTTGCTCCGACTCTGACAAATTTCTCTAGCACAAATTCTCTAATTGGCTGGGCTAACCCAGTATCCCAAGATGCACCTCGCCCTAGCCCCAGATCTCGTTTGCCGCTCGTAGAGTTAGGACGTGGTCTCGCTTGGCTGTGGCTAAGTACCCTTTCAAATACTTTTTCTAAGTATTTTAGCAGTCTGTTATTTTACAAAAGCTATTTTAATAGCTAGTTTTCTCCTTGTCTAAATTTCATTGTGAGTGTTAGTGAGATTGGGTGTTTGTGGTATCCCTTTGTTTGGCTGGCTAGGCCCGTTTAAGTTAGAGGACCTAGTCCTCTCCTATGTTGTTTTTCTGGTGTTAAAACTGTAGTTGGATTTGTTCTGGTCTTTCCCTGCTACTCCAAGAAGTGTTTGATTTAGAGTTCCTTGGCCATTAGTGGTGTTTATTTTCCCGCCTTCCTCTTGTGTCGTCGGTTGACAGTGTACTGTTATTTTTTACCATGTCTAAAGAGCAGAAGGAGCATAAACCCTCCGGGTTTAAAAAGTGTACTAAATGTGGCTACAAAAATGTCTATTACGGATGGCCATGCCATCTGTGTGCATTGTCTTGGGGCTATTCACCTGCAGGTGTCCTGCAGTTTCTGCCACGCTTTTAGCGCAAGGGTACTGCAGGAAAGAAAAAATAAACTGATTTTGAAGGGCCTGATTAAAGCCCTCTTTTGAGGAGTCCTTAGATTTTTCTTCTTCCAGTCCTAAAGCTAAGCCGTCCAAGGCCAAGAAGAGATATCCGGCTCCGTCTGCTTCCTAGGAGCCCCCGGAGAAGGTTAAATAGTGGTTGCTGCCTCCTCGGCTCCATTGTCCTCGGGGCTGCAGGAGACGGTTTCGATTATGGATACTTCCTCCTCGGCTCCATTGTGCTCTGGGCCGCAGGAGGTATCGGTGGTGCTGGAGCCGACCTCGGCTCCGATATTATTGTAGCCGGTCACCCAGTGTCAGGCATGTGTCTCCGGGTAGGAGATCCCGATCTCCTTCTATTTCCTCTAAATCCTCTAGGCTGTCTGATTTGGATGTGGATAGGGTGGTCCAGAGGCTCCTGCAGTCGCCGGTGCTAGCAAAACTGTTCTCGGCTCCAACCCAGTCGGCTCCGGAGCCAGTCCCCATTCTGATACCTGTGATTCCTCCTCCGAGCACCCGTGTGTCGTCGGAGCCAGAGTGCTCCGCGCCAAGTGATGTTCTCGTGTCTGCTCCGATACCCCATGTGAGTCTATCGGAGCCGGCGTCTGCTCCAACCATGTCGGTTCCGTCCTCTGGTTTCGGTACTCGGGTTTCCTTAGTCGGACCCGAGGGGGATACCTCGGGACTACTGTCGGTTCCGAGCCTCCCTCGGTGCTCGCTCGGGAATCCCGATCTGAAAAACAAGCCAGTGAAGGAGGAGAGAAACGCCAATAAATATCCACAGGCTGAAATGTAAATGCACAAAGCACCACGTAGTAAAAACACAGGTTTATTAACGCAAAATCCTTTTAGTATAACACGTTTCTACACAATGCAACTTCATCAGACAATATCAGGGAGGGGTCCCTGAGTATATATACACACATGATTGATGAATAAATAAGTTAATTGATACCAATCAAATTTTTTGGAGTTTTTTTAAAAGAGACAAGACAAAAAATATATTGTTTAAAATGTTTTAAAAAATATATATATATATGAAGGACAAATACCAGGACATAGAAACATTCATATATTAATACATTTATACAAAAGAATAAATGTTGTTTGTATAAAATATAAAAACTAAAACAAATTATATACTGATAGCCTTGAGCTTCAGCAAAGGCTTAATAGAGATGTAATCATTTAAACCAGGTTCTTTATTTGATTCCAAAAGAATCTGCCAGTAAGTTTCCTGACATTCCAATTTCACCTGCCATGGTCCACCTCTTGGGTCTTTGGTAACACCTTCTAATACAAAAAACTGGTATTTAGCTGTAGGGCATACTAATGTGTGCTTATACAGAGCGTTGGTGTTATTCTTTTTTAATATGCCGTACATATGCTCATAAATTCTGCGTTTTAATGTACGTTCAGTTTTGCCCACATAGTATGCTGGGCAGTTTAAACAACAAGCTAAATAAACCACTCCATGGCTGTTACAGTTGAAATATGCTGTACCCTTGATGGTTTTATTGTGGACTGAAAGATGTATTTCTTCATTGTGCACAATGTAAGAACATTGTGCACAAGATCCACATCTGTAAGTACCTTTACGTCTGTGAGAAATTTGTCGCTGGGAAAGTCCTGTTTCCAGGATGTTTTTTACATTTTTCCCCTTGCGAAAAACAGTTCTAATGTCCTTGCCATGTATATTCTCCAGGTCAGTAATGTCCTTGAATATGTCCCATTCCTTACAAACAATGTCCTGAATAAGACTAGAATTTGCACTAAACCCTGTAATAAAAGCTTTTTTATAATCTAATTGATCATTCGGTCTGTTAGGGACATTGACAGATGATCCCAAGCCTAAAATAGGTCTAAACCTGTCTTTTCTACCCTCTTTGACTTCTCCCCATATGTTGTAAATAAACTCCTCTGGGTAACCTCTGTCCCTAAACATTTGGAACAGTTTGTGACATTCTATTGAGAAGTCTTCATCATTGGAAGTCATTCGGGAAACTCTGACCAATTGGCCCTTGACAATACCCTTTTTCTGATGCATGGGGTGTGAACTGTTAAAATGTATATAGCTGTTAGAAAACATAGGTTTTCTATAAATGGTGGATCTAAAAGAACCTTGATCAATGCTGAGAAAAACATCAAGATATTCAACACCACCTTCATGTATTTGATAAGTAAATGTAAGGAAATCTGTGGTAGATGCCAAAAATTCCATAAAATCCTTTATAACATCTACAGGCCCTGTCCAAAAAATGCAGATATCATCCAAAAATCTGAAATAAGCTGTCCAGTGGTCCTTGAAAGGACTGTTAAGGACAAACTTGTTTTCCCAAACAGAAAGAATGATATCTGCATAAGTTGGGGCACAATTTGCCCCCATGGCAACACCTGACACCTGCTTGTAATATTCTCCTGAAAACTAAATGAAATTGTTATACAGAACTAATTCCATAAGTTCCAAGATTACAAAAATATCATTGTTGTTAATGTTAGGGCGGAGTGTAAGTGCCTCTTCCAACCATAATAACCCTGTCTCATGTGGTATCACAGAGAACAGGTCTACCACGTCGATAGTCAGGAATTTTAGATCAGGAACTACAAGTTCAGGGTTGGCCTGCCTCAAAAATTCCCAAGAGTCCTTGAGTGAGTGGTCAGACTTAGGCCACAAGCTCTTGAATTTCCAATCCAAGAACTTGGATAAAGGGGAGATCTTTGAACCTTGTGTGGCCACAATGGGCCTTAAAGGAGGATCCAAGATGTCTTTGTGTACCTTGGGTACTCCGAAAATCGAAGGTACCCTAGGCTGAGTGTTGTTCAAGAAAGTATAGGTACTGTAATCAATGGCTTCCTGATCCAATAGATCTTTAATGGCCAAGTCAATTTTTCTGTAGGCAATATTAATTTCATTAAGTGATACTATACTGTATCTATTCTTGTTGTTTAGTATAGTATACATTTTGCCATCATATATGCCTTGGTCCATGATGACCGTACCACCCCCTTTGTCTGGTTCCATAACCCTGACACTAGTATCTTCCCGGAGCTCGAATAACAAAGATTTTTCAGAAATAGACAAGTTAGGTAAATATCTGGTTTTCCTGAGTTGGTTCCTAATTTTTTGTTCAATCCTAATTTCCAAGTTTTTAAGCTGTGGATGTAATGGAGGATTGAAAGTACTAGGTCTGTGTGGACAATTTTGGTTGGAAGATTCTCCGTTTCCCAAAATGTTTTCAAGATTAATTTTTCTTATAAAAGATTTTAAATCAAGTATTACCTGGGTAACATTACTGCCCCTGTTTGGAATATATTTGAATCCTTTCATAAACAAATCAAAATAAACATCAGTAACATTTAAATGACTATAGTTGTAAATGGTGTATCCTTCCTTGGTACAAACAATATCATGAGTGTCAGGAATAGTTTCATGGCCAGTTCTTATAGTTTCTAATCCCAAAATTGGACCTGAGTTGGAAAGTTGTTCCTGTGGTTCTTCGTCCCTCCCCTGTAGTGATAGTGTTTGGGGGAAAAAAGACTGATCTTGATACCCTTTACGTTGATTACGTATCCTCTCAGATCTCCTTGGGAGTGGTTCTTGTCCCTGACCCTGAAAACCCTCTGCTTCAGGTACAAAGTCATGAGGTGTAGTGTTAGTAGCTGGACCCTGTTTGGTACTGTAATTTACTAGGAGGTGGAGCAGGGTACTGGCGTCCCTCATCATACTCTCTAACATCTCTGTGTAGTTTTTTATACTTTCTTTGTAAAATTTCATTACATTTACTGTCAACATCTTTTCTAATTTGATAATATTTCATTTTTTCTCTTTCAACTTGAAACATCAAATCACTAGTAACAACTTGATTAATAGCCTCTATGTCCTTATCTAATAAAGCAATTTCCTTCTCGTTCTTTTTAATGATGGCTTGCACAATCTCAAGCCCACATTTGTCGAATGCATTGATAAGTTCGACATAAAATTCACTACCTACAGTAACATTATTAGGGTACTTGTGAACCCTGAGTCCTTTAGGGACAATACGTTTATCGAGACATTCATTAAGGTACATGTTATCTAATAACAAACTACGGTACCTGTATAATGAAGTCTCGAGTGAAAACAGAGTCCTGAAAACTGCTTCCCTGGTCGACGTTGGAAATGCCTTTTCGGTTGTAGTCAAAACTAGGAACCTCCTTGTACCAGTCCTGGAACGAAGAAGGTGGTGTGCGGTGAGTTCTATTGTTGTCATTCACTCCCAACGAGCGTTCGTTACCCGTCTGCAAGGCTAGTGGCGTTCTAAGAAAATCTTCAGCAGATTGATGATGCCCTCGGCTGGTCGACGGGAAGGAACCATCGTTGTTGAAAGGAGCAGGGGTGTTTTTAGAACCTCGGGTTTCCTGTAGGTTAGAATTAACAGATGTGGAAAACATTTGTTGCAAGCCTTGTCCCAAAGGCAAAAGAATGTCAATGAGTTGACTCAACTGGCCGGTGAGTTTACGAATTTCACCCACTTCAGAACGAAGTGAGGAATCAGGGATATCGACGTTTCTGGTCTCCCCCGGAACTTCCATTTTCGAAACCAAAACCAAGAAGGAAGAAACACTGGCAAAAACTCAACAATACGAAAAACAAGCCAGTGAAGGAGGAGAGAAACGCCAATAAATATCCACAGGCTGAAATGTAAATGCACAAAGCACCACGTAGTAAAAACACAGGTTTATTAACGCAAAATCCTTTTAGTATAACACGTTTTCGTTACACAATGCAACTTCATCAGACAATATCAGGGAGGGGTTCCTGAGTATATATACACACATGATTGATGAATAAATAAGTTAATTGATACCAATCAAATTTTTTGGAGTTTTTTTAAAAGAGACAAGACAAAAAATATATTGTTTAAAATGTTTTAAAAAATATATATATATATATGAAGGACAAATACCAGGACATAGAAACATTCATATATTAATACATTTATACAAAAGAATAAAGGATAAAATAATATACTATACTAAACAACAAGAATAGATACAGTATAGTATCACTTAATGAAATTAATATTGCCTACAGAAAAATTGACTTGGCCATTAAAGATCTATTGGATCAGGAAGCCATTGATTACAGTACCTATACTTTCTTGAACAACACTCAGCCTAGGGTACCT
The DNA here is from genome assembly GCF_019279795.1 of Protopterus annectens. Classification (NCBI taxonomy): domain Eukaryota; kingdom Metazoa; phylum Chordata; order Ceratodontiformes; family Protopteridae; genus Protopterus; species Protopterus annectens. Next base: position 628,931,299 of record NC_056751.1, on the reverse strand, counting down.
TCGATTTTCGGAGTATTCAAGGTACACAAAGACATCTTGGATCCTCCTTTAAGGCCCATTGTGGCCGCACAAGGTTCAAAGATCTCCCCTTTATCCAAGTTCTTGGATTGGAAATTCAAGAGCTTGTGGCCTAAGTCTGACCACTCACTCAAGGACTCTTGGGAATTTTTGAGGCAGGCCAACCCTGAACTTGTAGTTCCTGATCTAAAATTCCTGACTATCGACGTGGTAGACCTGTTCTCTGTGATACCACATGAGACAGGGTTATTATGGTTGGAAGAGGCACTTACACTCCGCCCTAACATTAACAACAATGATATTTTTGTAATCTTGGAACTTATGGAATTAGTTCTGTATAACAATTTCATTTACTTTTCAGGAGAATATTACAAGCAGGTGTCAGGTGTTGCCATGGGGGCAAATTGTGCCCCAACTTATGCAGATATCATTCTTTCTGTTTGGAAAAACATGTTTGTCCTTAACAGTCCTTTCAAGGACCACTGGACAGCTTATTTCAGATTTTTGGATGATATCTGCATTTTTTGGACAGGGCCTGTAGATGTTATAAAGGATTTTATGGAATTTTTGGCATCTACCACAGATTTCCTTACATTTACTTATCAAATACATGAAGGTGGTGTTGAATATCTTGATGTTTTTCTCAGCATTGATCAAGGTTCTTTTAGATCCACCATTTATAGAAAACCTACGTTTTCTAACAGCTATATACATTTTAACAGTTCACACCCCATGCATCAGAAAAGGGGTATTGTCAAGGGCCAATTGGTCAGAGTTTCCCGAATGACTTCCAATGATGAAGACTTCTCAATAGAATGTCACAAACTGTTCCAAATGTTTAGGGACAGAGGTTACCCAGAGGAGTTTATTTACAACATATGGGGAGAAGTCAAAGAGGGTAGAAAAGACAGGTTTAGACCTATTTTAGGCTTGGGATCATCTGTCAATGTCCCTAACAGACCGAATGATCAATTAGATTATAAAAAAGCTTTTATTGCAGGGTTTAGTGCAAATTCTAGTCTTATTCAGGACATTGTTTGTAAGGAATGGGACATATTCAAGGACATTACTGACCTGGAGAATATACATGGCAAGGACATTAGAACTGTTTTCTAAGGGAAAATGTAAAACATCCTGGAAACAGGACTTTCCCAGCGACAAATTTCTCACAGACGTAAAGGTACTTACAGATGTGGATCTTGTGCACAATGTTCTTACATTGTGCACAATGAAGAAATACATCTTTCAGTCCACAATAAAACCATCAAGGGTACAGCATATTTCAACTGTAACAGCCATGGAGTGGTTTATTTAGCTTGTTGTTTAAACTGCCCAGCATACTATGTGGGCAAAACTGAACGTACATTAAAACGCAGAATTTATGAGCATATGTACGACATATTAAAAAAGAATAACACCAACGCTCTGTATAAGCACACATTAGTATGCCCTACAGCTAAATACCATTTTTTTGTATTAGAAGGTGTTACCAAAGACCCAAGAGGTGGACCATGGCAGGTGAAATTGGAATGTCAGGAAACTTACTGGCAGATTCTTTTGGAATCAAATAAAGAACCTGGTTTAAATGATTACGTCTCTATTAAGCCTTTGCTGAAGCTCAAGGCTATCAGTATATAATTTGTTTTAGTTTTTATATTTTATACAAACAACATTTATTCTTTTGTATAAATGTATTAATATATGAATGTTTCTATGTCCTGGTATTTGTCCTTCATATATATATATATATATATTTTAAAACATTTTAAACAATATATTTTTTGTCTTGTCTCTCTTAAAAAAACTCCAAAAAATTTGATTGGTTATTAATTAACTTATTTATTCATCAATCATGTGTGTATATATACTCAGGGACCCCTCCCTGATATTGTCTGATGAAGTTGCATTGTGTAACGAAAACGTGTTATACTAAAAGGATTTTGCGTTAATAAACCTGTGTTTTTACTACGTGGTGCTTTGTGCATTTACATTTCAGCCTGTGGATATTTATTGGCGTTTCTCTCCTCCTTCACTGGCTTGTTTTTCGTATTGTTGAGTCTTTGCCAGTGTTTCTTCCTATTTGGTTTTGGAATCCCGACTCCGGTCGTGGTCTCGGAGACGGGTCGGTCCTCGGATTCGGGGGGACCTGCCTTAGAGGCCATGAGGAGCGCACTGGCCAGATAGTCAGTTACATCACCTGGATCGGTCACTCCGTTCCCTTGCACCCCGGCTAGAGCCTCTGACGCCCCCCTATCCTTGGATGGCGGAGCCCGAAGGTCTGGGGATACCCCCTTGAGCAGTCCCCTACTTTCTGAGGGCCCCTCAGAGTCAGTGCCTGAGGAGCCCCCTAGTAAGAAATTGTGCAAGGAAAGCACATAGACTCCCTGGACGAGTCCCTCACTTCCGATACCGACCTCAAGGAGTCAGAGGGGTCCCCCAAGTCATCCTCCGATGTCTTTTTCTCCGACATCCTGGAGATTTTGAGGCAGAGAGGCGACTGGTCTTCCAAGACCCCCTCTGAGGAGGAGTCTGTATTCCTCAAGGCCTTCGGAGCTCAACCCTCAGCCTCCTGGCTGTCTCCACCCTTCGATGAACTCCTGGACTTGATTTGTCGAAGGGTGTGGGAGAACCCTGATTCCGTGGAACTGGTGCCCAGACGTCCAAACAAGTTTCTGTCGGCTCCCCCGGGGAAAGAGTTCCTTACCAAAGGGGTTTTGGTAAATGCCTTGGTGGTGGCAGCAGCCACTCAGCAGGAAGTTGCAGAGGCTTCTTCTTTAGTCCATCCTCCTAACAAGGAGTCCAGGAGTATGGACCGGTATGGGAAGCGTATCCTGTCTTCGGCGACCTTTACCTTACGGTCGTTGAATTATCTCTGTCATTTCACTCGGCTCCAAAGAGATCTCCTGAAGGAGCTAGGAGATACTCTGACAGGTAACATGCCTGAGGCGGTAGCGCAGACTGTTAATGCCCAGTTGTCTACCCTAGGTTCCATTGTCAACTCGTCTATGAGGCACATATCTTATGCAGCCGAAGGGGCGAGTAGGGCAAATAGCTCAGGCGTAGCTCTTAGAAGGCAAGCCTGGATGCGCCTGTGTCATTTCGCGGAGGCTTTTACATCTTCCTTCACTGACTCCCCCTTTGATGGGTCCTCTCTCTTCAGACCCAAAGTGAAAGACACCCTCACCAGATGCGAACAGGAGGGAAAGACCCTATCTGCCATAGGGGCCCGTTTTTCTCTCCCTTCTAGGCCTTATCCCAAAGCTCAGAGAGAAAGGAAAATGTGGTTCAAAAAGTCTGAGGTCCTTTCCCGCAGCTCAAGGTGAGTCCCCCTCCAGAGGCAGGGAGGGTATTATTCCGGAAGACGCCGTCCTAGAGGCAGAGGAGGCCCCCGCAACTCGGGAGACCGCAATTCCTTTTGCGGTTCTTCCTTCCAGCGTTCCTGAGGCGTTGCCCGACTGTGCTATTCTGGAGCCAGTCAGGGGCCAAATTTCGTTGCATCCGGAAGCCTGGGAAAGCATCACCCAGGATCGTTGGGTGCATCGAATAGTTACCGGAGGTTACACTATTCCCTTTGCGTTGATACCCCCCCAGTCAGAAGGATCCCAGTCGTCCCACCCAGTCAACGGGATCAAGCAGCACTAGAAGTTCCAAAGCTGCTAGAAAAAGGAGTCATCCAACCAGTCCCCTCAGACCATGTCAGATCAGGAACTTACTCACGACTCTTTTTGGTGCCGAAAAGAACAGGGGACCTGAGACCCATTCTGGATCTCAGTCGACTGAATCACTACGTTCTGAAGTCCAAGTTCCGGATGGTCACACTTCAGTCCATTTTTCCACTGCTGGAGAAAGGAGTATGGATGTGCTCCATCGATCTCAAGGATGCCTACTACCACATCCAAATGGAGAAGACATCCAGGAGTCATTTACACTTCCGATTAGGAGCCAGCCACTTCCAGTTTCGTGCCCTGCCCTTTGGTCTCACCACAGCCCCCAGGGTGTTTACCAAGTGTTTGGCAGTGGTGACAGCTCACCTGAGACGTCTAGGATTCCAGGTGTTTCCGTATCTGGACGACTGGCTTCTCGCCACCCCCACCAGGCATCTGCTCATTCAAGCCAGGGAGACGACCATCTCACTTTGCCAATGTCTAGGAATTACTTTGAACTGGGAAAAGTCTGCCTTGCAGGCCTTCACAGCGTGTTGTTTTTATAGGCGCAGAGCTAGACTCTATTCAAATGCGCGCCTTTCTGCCACAGGACAGGATAAGAATGTTGCAGTCTCAGATCCACGCACTGTTGCCCCTCAGAAAAGTTCAGGCCAGGTTAGTTCTCCAGCTCTTGGGATCCATGGCCTCCACCATCATGCTGGTACCTCTGGCCAGGTTACACATGCGGATCCTACAGTGGCTCCTGTCGGTTCGGTGGTCTTTTCAGAAGCTTCCTCTTTCCCACCTGATACTTCTCACAGAACGATGCAAACAGGACCTCCTCTGGTGGCTATGCTCCTCCAATCTGGACAGAGGAAGGAGCTTGATTCCTATGTCTCCAGTGGCCATGGTGACCACGGACGCCTCCCAGATGGGGTGGGGGGCATTATCTAGGCAGGATGGTCCAAGGCACCTGGCAAGATCACGAGGTACACTTGCACATCAATGTTCTGGAGATGTGAACGGTGTTTCTGGCATTGCGAGCATTCCAAGACTCTCTACCTCGGGGAACGATTGCAATTCACTCGGACAACATGTCCGTAGTGTGGTACCTGAACAGGCAAGGGGGGAACCAAATCTTACCCCTCTGCAGAGAGGCCATGCGAGTGTGGCAGTGGGCAGTGTCTTCCCAACGGTTTCTGGTGGCAGCGCACATTCCGGGGAAGTCCAACGTGATAGCGGACAGGCTAAGCAGAGCTATTCTGATGCCTCACTAGTGGTCCCTGAACAACCGAGTGGCGGTTCAGATCTTCAAAAGGTGGGGTCAGCCTTACTGCGATCTCTTCGCCAGCCCCTTCAATGCCAATTGTAGCAAGTACTTCACTTTGATCCCCCCACAGGGGGAGTCACCCAGGGACGCTCTAGCTCACGATTAGCCCCCCAGTCTGGTCTACACTTTCCCTCCATTTCCTCTGTTGCCAAGAGTGATACAGAAAGCCATATCCTTGGGAAGCAGGATGATCCTTATTGCTCCACACTGGCCTCGACAAGTATGGTTCCCTTTTCTTCAGCGGTACGCACTGGACGGTTCCTGGACTCTGGACCCAGTGCCAGACCTCCTGATTCACATGTCAGGACAACTTCATCCATCCCTGCGAACTCTCAGGTTGACAGCCTGGCTGCTCCACTTCCGTCGCTAGTCAGACGACATTCCTTTTCACCTGAAGTGGTGCACAACTTGTCTTCTTCTCATAAGTCTTCCACCAGGAAGATTTATTCCAGCAAATGGAGGAGATCCTCTATTTGGGCTCAGGCCCAAGATTTGGACCCCTTCACAGCCCCAATTCTGTCGGTCTTAGATTTTTTTAGCCATGTTGTTCTGTCAGGGCTCCACGCCCGCTACCATTAAAGTACAGTTGGCTGCAATTTCCAATTTTCACACATCTTACGAGCCCTCTCTTATGGGCCACAAACTCTGTAAAGCCTCTCTAAAAGGCGCTTGGTTACTTCGTCCCCGTTTCAGAACCTGTACTGCCATGGGACCTGAACCTTGTGCTACAAGCTACGACATCACCACCGTTTGAACCGGCTGCCACTTGTGACTTAAAGTTCTTATCTTGGAAGGCAGCTTTTCTGATAGCCATTACATCGGCCAGGAGGGTATCAGAACTTCAAGCTTTGTCCATTAAACCTCCGTATTTGATCTTTCTTAAGGACAGAGTTTCCCTGAGGCTTAACCCTTCCTTCCTTGCGAAGGTGTCATCCACTGTCAATCTCCATCAATCTGTTGAGCTATCAGTGTTCTTTCCGAACTTTTCCAATAAAGCAGAGTTCAAGTTTCATCAGCTGGATGTGGACAGACAACTGAGATTTTATTTGCATAGGACTAAGCATGTTAGGAAATCTGATCAACTGTTTGTGTCCTTTTCAGAAAACAGGGCAGGTTGTCCTATTTCCAAGTGCACAATTTCTAAATGGATCAAAGATTGTATTTCATTCATCTACTCGTCAGCAGGCAGAACTTTACCCTTTCCCGTCAATGCTCATTCCACCAGGGCTATGTCTACATCAATAGCTTTCCATGCTAGGCTTTCCTTGGATGATATTTGTGCTGCGGCCACTTGGGCCTCTCCCAGCACTTTTATTACTCATTATAAGCTGGACGTGGCTTCTAGGGGCCGGGCTTCCTTTGGTTCCACGGTTCTCAGGAGTATCTTCCTATAAGCCTCTCAGGATAGAGGTGCTGGGGACGCTGTCCCATGAGTAAGGAATGTAGGTGAGATAGGACCACATAACATCAGATCTGAAGTAGGATATTCATTTGTCTGCAACCTGTGGGTTATGGATCCGATATCGGATCCGAACCGGCATGGTTTTCCAGCTATGGATCCAAGCTCTCAGCTCCTCCCCTCACCCATAATGCCCTGCTCTACCCTCATGACCTCAGATCTTGTTTGCCGCGCTGGTAACTGGATGTGGATACATAGCTCTCAGCTAAGTGAACTATTTTCTTGTTTAAAAACAGAAAATTTTTTGTTTCTTTAACTAAATTTGTGTGAAAGTAGTAGGTTTCCCTTTAATATAGACTGTTTTGAGTTTATTTTAAGTTACAGTAATAATTTTTATTCCCTCCCCTCGCTGTGCGTAGAGTGTGTGTGTAGGCCTGTGTGCTTTTTTTTGTTGTTTAAGTTACTTTCTGTAACTTTAGGTTTTATAGATTATGGCTGAACAGCCTAAATCTATATTTTCGAAATGCTCCGAGTGTGGCCATAAGCTCTCACGGCTGATGGCCACACTCGGTGTGTTAGTGTCTTGGGGTTGAACACCTCACATCTGGTTGTTCCATTTGTGCAGGGTTCAACCCCAGGGCACTGAGGGAGCGGAGGTCCAAGCTGGTCTTGGCGGGTCTTTTACCGCCGGACTCGGCTCCGGCCTCCGCTCCTTCGGGGACTACTGTTTCTGCAGTTGTTCCCCCTGTGGCACCCCCTCCTGCTCCTGGGACTCAAACTCCCGCTTCTGGAGAGGAGAGGGATGCAGCTAAAAAGGACCGGAGGGAGAAGCACCACAAGCGGCGGGCGAGACCTCTGTTTCGGCCCCGCCAGCCAAGCGGGCTTCTCCCCCGGCTCCGTTGTCGGTTCTCCTCCTTCTCGGCTCCGGTCCCCTGTGTGCTTCTCACCGGGTCCTGAGGAGGAGGAGACCCGATCTCCGTCGAGGCTATCGAGGAGGCACTCCAGGCCTACCTCGGTAGCCTCTTCGAGATCTACCCATAGCCTTTCTGATGCTGATCTGGACCGGATGATGAGAAGGTTCATCCAGGCCCAGATGCAGATGGGAGTGCTCTTGCCTCCCCCCTCGGGAGCTCAACACCCTTTTAAGCCTATTGCTCCTTCTCCGACCCGCTATCCGGGTTCGAGCAACTGAGCCGAGCAGCCGGGCGGGGAAGGTCGGAGCCGATAGTACTTGGTACCGGATCCGACCCTGCCCTCGAGTGCGTCGGACCGATCTCGGAGCCTGGATCCGAGCCGGATCCGGGGATCAGTGCTCCTTGGCGCCGTCTGTGTCGGAGCGCACTGTCCCGGATCCGAGTGCCGCGCCGGCTCCGATCCACTCTTCGGATCCGAGGGGGGGCCGATTGTCGGATCCTTTGGTCGAGGTCGGCTCCCCTTCGGCTTTTGATGTAGTGGAGAGGGCTCTGTTGAGGGTCTCCGGACCCCCGGCACTTGCTTCGGCTCCGTCCGCTCCCCCTGCACTGGGCCAGGCTTCCACCATCCCGCCCCTGGGACAGCCCGTTTCTGTGCCCCAAGTTGCTCCCATGCAGCAAATTGCTGCTTGCCAGGACTCCTCTGAAAGCCCCCAGAGGAGGCCTCGCAAGCATACGTGCAAAAGGAGGCACATTGACTCCCCTGAGTCTCCCACTGAACACACGGGCTTGGAGGAAGGGGAAGGCTCCCCACCGTCAGCCCCCGACGATGTCTCCTCCGGAGACATCATGGAAATGCTCCGTATTAGGGGGTCTGCCCCAAGTCTTCCTCGGACGAGTCCGTGTTCTTGGAGGCATTCAAGCGGGCCCGTCTACCTCTTGGGTGTCCCCTGCCGACCCCTGGTGGACCTTATTACCACCAGGCGTGGAAGGAACCGGACACCGTGGAGCCAATTCCCAAAAGACCGGATAGGATCCTTAGTCCGCCCTCCGACAGGACCCATTGGAGTAAGGGGCCTCCTGTAGATGCCATGTTGATGGCGGCGCCACAAAGAGGGAACTGGCTCGAGAGTCCCTCAGTCCACCCACCGAGCAAGGAGTCTCGATGATGGACCGCTTGGGAAGCGGATGTTCAGTTCGCGACCTTCTCGGTAAGGGCGCTGAACTATTTGGCACATGTTATTCGGATGCAGCGAGATCTTATTAAGGAATACGCTGCATCCCCCCCTGAGTCCATTTCGGAGGAGGACAGAGTTCTGCACTCCACCAAAATGGCCACTCTTAGGTCAGTCACAAACACTTCTATGCGGCTACTCTCCCATGCAACGGAGGGCGCTAGAGCTCGAGGACAGGACTGGTCACTAGACGCCAGGCCTGGCTCCGTCACTGCGATTTTTCGGAGCCCTTCAAGGCGTCGTTTGCGAACGCCCCCTTTGATGGTTCTGCTCTGTTTGGCAAGACCGTTCATGAGACGTTGACCCAGAGCGAGAAGGACGGGAAGACGCTGTCTGCCGTCGGAATCCGCTTCTCTGCACCCCAGAGGCCCTATTCTAGGAACCAAAAGGGTCAGAAGAAGATGTGGTTCCAGAAGTCGCAGCAGTCCCAGCCTGCTCCGGACAACCAGTCCTTCCGTGGCAGAGGAGGACAGGGAGGACGCCGCCCTAGAGGCAGAGGGGCTCCCAGAAACTTCGGGTCCAGGGAACCTTTCTCTGAACGGCCCGCGCAGCAACCCTGAGGGGTTGCCCGACTGCTCTACTCTGGAGGCAGTCGGGGACGTTTTTCGGGGCACCTAGCGGCATGGGAGTCCATAACATCGGACCGCTGGGTTCTCCAAATCATATCCAGGGGATATCGCATTCCTTTCCTTCACCTTCCAAAGTTGAAGTCCCTCCCAGACGTTCCACCCGGTCAACGGGAGGCCGCTTTGGCAGAAATTGGCCATCTGCTAAAGAAAAGAGCCATCCAGCCCGTTCCCCCAGACCAGATCGGATCAGGGTTCTACTCCAGATTCTTTAGTGCCAAAAAAGACGGGGGAACTAAGACCAATCCTAGACCTCTCTCTCTTGAATCTGGCAGTCCCCAAAGAAAAATTCCGAATGGTCACTCTGCAATCTATTCTCCCCCTTCTGGGAGAAAATCACTGGATGTGCTCGATAGATCTCAAGGACGCGTACTACCACATCCTGATGGACAGGCGCTCCAGGAGGTTTCTCCGCTTCGGCTGGGAGCCAGTCACTACCAGTTCGGGTCCTTCCCTTTGGTCTCACCACAAGCCCCAGGGTTGTTACCCAAGTACTAGCAATGGTAGCGGCCCACCTGAGGCTTCAGGGGTGCAGGTCTTTCCCTACCTGGACGACTGGCTCCTTACGCCCCAACAAGGCATCTACTTCTCTTGGCGAGACTCCTTTCTCCATCTTGCTCCATTTCTGGGCATCACAATAAATACAAAAAGTCCAACCTGGCCCACACAGCTCTTAGATTTCATAGGGGCCAGACTAGACACAAGGAGTTCTGAGCCTTCCTCACTGCGGACATAGTTCTAAATCTGCATCTCCAGGTGCGGGCCATTCTCCATTCAAGTTCTGTTCCAGCGGAGTTGGTCCTGAGGGCTCTAGGGTCCATGGCTTCGGCTATAGCACTTCTTCCTCTTGCCAGGCTCAATATGCATTCTACAGTGGACGCTCTTAGTACAGTGGTCATACCTTGCTCTCCCCATGCATCATCCCATAGCGATCAGCAAGGCTTGCAAGCGGTCCCTCTTGTGGTGGCTCCACTCCCCGGATCTCCACGAGGGTCGCCCATTTTGTGCTTCTCCCCCTCTCGCCACGGTGACCAGGGAGGCCTCCCGCCCCGGGGGGGGGGGGCACTTTGCGGGCCGGACAGTCCAAGGCACGTGGAACGATTCAGAGACCTTACTGCATATCAATGTTCTAGAGATGAGAGCAGTGCTCTTAGCGTTGCTAGCACTTCAGGACTTTCTTCCCTTGGGAACAATTGCGATTCAATCGGACAATATGTCTGTTGTCTGGTACATCAACAAACAAGGGGGAACAAGGTCTTACCCTCTTTGTCGAGAGGCCATGAGAGTTTGGGAATGGGCAATCTCCACCAATCGCTTTCTCATAGCAACGCACATTCCGGGTCGGTCCAACATCCTAGCGGACAAGGAAATTAAAACGGACCCAGTAGACAGTACAGCTTTCGCCCAAAGACAAAATAGGCAGCCACAAGAGTACACAAATTTATTAGAGTGAAGCGCTTTTCGTCTGCTCGACTAGCAGACTTCATCAGACAAATACATGTGCCATTGATTTTAATTTATACCTATAGTGACGTCATTAATAGGCAATAATACAATTAACTTGTAGCCAATGGAACATGGTAAAAATAAAATAAAAACTGAAACAACAGCATATTCTTAGACAACAACATCCTAGTATTGATCATAAAATAACAATTGTCTAAATATTGTTATTATTAAGGATATAAAAATAAAAAAACAGTAAAAATAGTAAATATAATAAAATAGATAGAAAATAAATAGAAAAATACATAGAAAAATACATAGAAAAATACATTGAATCCAAACCCCACCACAATAAATAAAAAACACATAAAAATTGAATAAGGACATATTGTAAAAACATGACCAACTCACTAGCAATGAAAATATCCTAACAAAACACCAAAGCACTACCTTAGGAGGCTTTTTAATTTTAAAATGCTACTAATCGAGCAACTATCATTAAGGCCTGGTTGTGCATAAGCATTCAACCTGATCTGCCATTTTAATTCGGACTCCTCTAGTAGTAGTTTTAAGGGGGCACCTCTTTTCTTTTCTAGTACCTGGTCTATAACTATAAATTTAAAGAAGTGGTCACTGAATGAGACCAAATGTCGAGCTAATGCATTTTCCTCCTTTCTTTTCTTCATTGCATACTGATGCTCGTAAATTCGCTCCCTCAATTTACGTTCGGTCTTCCCTACGTAGAATCCTGGGCACTTCTGGCATTGTGCCAAATACACTACCATGCTGGTATTACAAGTTGCTCTACATCTCATATTAAAACAGGCACCATTCACACAAAATCTATTTGTTTCCTGAATGTACTTGCAATAGTTACAATTCTGGCATTTATACATGCCAGGTGTTCTTACTGAACTAGGGTTGGAGTTTTCAAGGAGGCATTTCATGTTTTTACCTCTCCTGAAAATTATCTCCAGTTGATCACCTAGTTTGCTCGATAAATTAGCATTGTTACTAAATATAAGCCAGTTTTTCCTAATAATATCAACTACGGGGTAAATATTAGTTGAAAAAGTGAGAATTAATTTAGAGTTACTGACATTTAGTGACTCATTGCCTCTAGTATTCAAACCAGGCGCTACCACAATTGGTTCCTGACTTGCAGCATCAATCAGTTTACACAATATAGGTTGATAGATTCCTCTACTCCTTTTGTCACTAACTTCTTTGACCAAGGCCTCCAATAAATCCGGAGGGTAACCTCTATGTGTAAACATATTGGCAAGTAGCTCACATTCATGGCTAAAATCCTCATCTAGACTAATAATTCTAGCGGCCCGAACTAATTGACCCTTGATTACTGATTTTTTCTGGTGGCTTGGGTGGCAACTACTATAATGCAGTAGGGAGTTAGAATAAGTCCCCTTCCTATAAATCTTGGCTAAGTAAGCTTGTAAGGTGACATTTTTTATTAACCAAACATCCAAATAAGCTATTGCATCGTTACTGAAGGTGGATGTAAAGTTCAGGAAATCAGTAGTGGAATTGAAGTATTCTAAAATAGACTTACTCTCACCCTCTCCACCTTTTAACAAGATGAAAATATCGTCCAGGTAACGTGTATAATACTTAATTTTGACTGTCATTGTATCATTATGTAGGACATGTGAATTCTCCCATTGTGCCATGACCATGTTTGCTAGGCTTGCCCCACATGGGGAGCCCATGGCCACCCCGATTTTCTGGAGGTAAAAATTGTCCCCCAACATGAAGTAGTTATTGTACAAAATCATGTCCAACAAGTCTAAGACCAACGCAATTTCAGCTGTTGAAGCATTTTGCTTCTTAAGGAATATAGCTACCCAGTCAGTGGCGATGTTCAAAGGGATACATGTATATAGATCTTTTACATCGACAGTCATAAAATTACATTGATCCTCAAATTCCAATTCCCCCACGTATACCTGTGCCAAGTTAGTAGATCACATCCTGCAAAAATATCTAGTAGGAGAAAATCAGATTTGCAAGGATTCGTGGTCATTTCTATCTAAAATATCTGAATTGGAAAGAAATAGAAAAAATACAGCATTTAGACAAGTGGTGCAAAGATTTGAAAATATTGTATCTTCAGAACAATCTTATTCCTAAAATTGAAAATGTTGGCAAATTAAAGAAGCTTGAATACCTAAATTTGGCTTTAAACAACATTGAAAAAATAGAGAATTTGGAAGTTTTCATTCAGCTATTTATGGCAGAGATAGCCGACAATACTTTACTGAACATGTCTGTTCATTCAACACCTTCTACTGGGGCTGACAAAGCCGGAGATTTATTAATTTCAACGCTCATGGATATACAACTATCGTTGAAATTTTTGGTCAATAAAGCGAAAGCAACGGAGAACTTACTGCAGGCTTCTAGCCCAACTGGTTCTAATGAAGAACTAGACACCGTCATCGATTTGGAAGGATCTCCCCACGGAAACCTTAGGAGCATGAACCGGAAACCGAGCAAGACTACCAGATGCAACAGCGGTGAGAATGCATGCTGTTTCCAGCTCCTTAACCGTGATGTTAATCCCTTTTGCAGTCTTACCCGTGGCTTTCCTGATATCAACGACGGGGACATTAACATCCAGCGTGACTTGCTTTTGAAGCTTCTCAAAAGGTACAAATCTTTAGAGATCGAAAATCACTATTTTTCTAGATGTATAGAACTGGGGGTTGTTCCTAAGGGCCTCCGGTTTTTTAAATGTCCTAATGGTATCAACACCGGACACCCGTTTTTTTGTACCTTAGTTAACTTTTTCAATGAGGCAGGAGTTCGTTTTTTACACCTGCTCATTGATAACAATGTTAACAAAATGAGTTTGCTAACCAAGGAAATTAAGGAATGTGAGGTTTTCATTAAGAATCGGCTATCTGAGGGTCGTTTTAAAACCATTTTTGGCATTTTAAGTAACGAATTAAATGTGCACATCAATGAGGTAACCTCGAGAAAGAAATCTAAGTTGGACCGTGACATCAATGCTTATGATCAGAAAATTGCCTATAATTACTTTGTTCCTGGCTACCGTAATTCTACGGTTTCTAAGCAAAGGTCAAACTTTGCTCAGCAGTCAAATAGTTCGTCCTCACATGTTGTTAAACGTTTTCAAAATCAAGTTGACACTTTTTCTAACAGTTGTTCTAATTATAACACATCTTTTCCTCCCTTGGCGTCGGCTTCTGTTTTTTCGAAAACAGATATCAGTAAAGACAAGCCTTTGGACTGTGATGATATTGTTACTGTGAATGAACCATCTAGTGGCCACACGAGTAATCTTATTGACCCTGTGGTCATTATTTCCAACAAAAAAGATAAAGTAGTGACTTTACCATCTGAAAGTTCTTCCAAAAAGAATAGTGTTAATTCTTTTGGTAAGAGCTCCGTGCTGACCCGAAGCAGGACTTTTTTGGGTTCGAGTTCGTCAGGGGACGAGGAATAACTGACTGTTTGGACGACTTTGATATTATCAACTTGACTGACTTTTCTTTTACTGATGCTGAACTATCTGTATTAAAATATGGTTTAAATTTTATTCCAAGCCGAAAGGCTGACTATAGTAGAACCATTGTTGACATCAAAAAATTTACTAGGCAATTAAATCTGTCATTTTTGATGCATGGTATTTCTGATAATCATAATATAGTTAAAAAACCTTCCAGTTTTGTTCCCAATTTACATCATACGATTAAGTCTTATGAAGAATCATGTATTAATGATGTAAATTTGTTGTTTAACAAACAGCATATTCATCAAAATAATTTAGAATACTCAGAGAGACAAGCACTTAAACATCTAAAAGAGTTAGCGACCACTTTTAGGTTTATGAAAAGTGACAAGGGCTCTAACATAGTGGTAATGAAGCACAATGATTATTACAAAAAAATGTCGGACATTCTGGATAACAACTGTGAATATGAGACCATTGCACTGTTTGACATCATGAAATGTTTTAAAAAAGTACATTCTTACATCTATGACGCCTTAATGTGTGGGAAATTACTTTTAGTTTATACAACTTTTGTGTGGTTGATAACCCCAAGATTGGGGTTATTTTTGGGATTCGAAACCCACAAAATGTGTTAAACCCCTCACGTCAATTGTGTCATCTCCACATTCTGTTACAGAGGGTCTTTCATTAATTATAGACAGCATGTTGGGGCCTTTGTTAGACATACAGCCATCTTTCATAAAAGACTCTTGGCACTTTTGAATAAGGTAAAAATTTTTCATGAAGAGAACATTTTTGACCCCACTAAACACATCATTTTTACATTGGATGTTAATTCACTTTATACTTGCATACCCCATTCCGATGGTGTTGAAGCAGTACGTAGTTTTTTAGTTTCAAAGAAACTTTTGAATAGTTCTCAGGTTTCTTTAGTGTGTCGTTTTTTAGATATTATTTTAGAAAACAATTTTTTCTTGTTTAGGAATAACTATTTTAGACAAAAGCATTAGTGCTATGGGCTCCCCCGCTGCCCCAGCCTATGCCAACATAGTTATGGCTTGGTGGGAGGAGGAGGTTTTGTCCACCATTAACAGTAGATTTAATATGTTATTTTATGGAAGATACATTGACGATTTAATTTTTATTATTGAAGGTAATAAAACTACAGTTTTAAACATGGTACAGGAATTGAACTCTAAGTCAGAGTTTCTTCAATTCACCCTGGGTGAGGTAGGTTTAATTATTAACTATCTGGATGTACATCTTTGGTGGGACTTTGACAACAACTGTTTTCAAAGTAAAATACACAGAAAAGAACTTTCACAAATGGATATCTGCACTTTTCTAGTGGTCACCCCAAGCATATTATTAGAAATATTCCCAGGGGACAGTTCATAAGAGCTAGTCGCATGACCACGAGAACAATTGACGTTGTAGATGAATTTCATTTTATTGTGTATTTGTTTAGCCTTAGAGGCTATGATGAGAATTTTTTGATGAACATAGGTACTGAGGTTTTAGTAAACGAGATGCTTTTTTTCCATCAATTTTGAAAAGTGGTTTCATCAACTTCAGTAATCAGGCATCTGAAGTCGACCTGGTGACTAGTAAACATGTTAATATAGAACAATATTGTTCCTTTGACATGAGTTCAGATTGTTTTAAATTAAAAAAGATTTTAGAAGACAACTGGAAAGTTATCAAAGGAAACCAGGATATTATTAAAGTAGTGGGGTGTAAACCCAATTTTGTGTTCATAAAAACAATTAGTTAAAAACATTTTTGAGAGAGCTAGTTCTGATAGAACAACTTCTGTTCATGATAAACTGAATAAGAGGGGTATGTTTAGATGCAATAATTGTACCATTTGTCGTTTTATATCTGAAGGTCCACTTATTAATGTTATCACTAGTGACAGGATTTTAGAAGTGAGAGGTTATGTTGACTGTACCAGTAGTGGACTCATTTATATTGCTTTATGTTCTACGTGCCCAGCTTTCTATGTCGGTATGACTACCAGGAGTTTGGGCACACGTGTTAAAGAACATTTATATGCTATTAAGACCAAGAATCATAATAATGCTTTATTCAGACATTCTGTTTCTTGTACTGGTTTCAAAAAATTTATGTTTACTGTGTTAGAGACATGCATTAATGATGGTAGGGCTGGTGACTTTAAGAATTATGTTGAACAGCGAGAGGTCTTATGGCAGATAAAACTTTTTTCAGATAACCCTCCTGGGTTAAATGATACCATTAATCTAAAATGTTTTTTAAAACATCGTAAATTATCTATTTCAAAAAATCTAGACAGGAATAAGTTGCTTGAGTTATTTTGTGTTTGACACTTTTTTTAGTTAGTTTTACTAATGTCTTTTTAATTTTTTATGAGCAATCAAGTAATTTACCATGTGATGTATTTATTAATTAGTTGTTGTATATAATTGTTATTTTATGATCAATACTAGGATGTTGTTGTCTAAGAATATGCTGTTGTTTCAGTTTTTATTTTATTTTTACCATGTTCCATTGGCTACAAGTTAATTGTATTATTGCCTATTAATGACGTCACTATAGGTATAAATTAAAATCAATGGCACATGTATTTGTCTGATGAAGTCTGCTAGTCGAGCAGGCAGCGCTTCACTCTAATAAATTTGTGTACTCTTGTGGCTGCCTATTTTGTCTTTGGGCGAAAGCTGTACTGTCTACTGGGTCCGTTTTAATTTCCTGGTTTGCGTTTGAGTAAGATTATTGGTTTATCCTAGCGGACAAGCTCAGTCGCACCATTCTGACCCCTTACGAGTGGTCTCTCAATTGTCAAGTAGCGGAACGCATATTCGCACGGTGGGGAACCCCTTCATGCGATCTTTTTGCTTCTCCCTCAAACACCAAGTGCGACAGTTTTTTCGCTCTAATACCTCCTCCCGGAGGTACCCAACAGGCGCTCTGGTGCATGCTTGGCCACCCGGTCTTCTGTATGCCTATCCACCCTTGCCTCTGATGCTGCAAGTTCTTCAGAAAGCCTCTCGGGTGGGTTGCAGAATGATTCTCATTGCTCCATTCTGGCCTCGACAGATCTGGTTCCCCTTCCTAAGGTCTCACTCTGTGAATCCTCCTTGGATTCTAGATCCCATTCCGGATCTGATATCCCATCCATCCTGCATTCCTCCTCCTAACCTGGACAACCTGAAGCTGACCGCTTGGCTGCTCCAGTTCCACTCTTGATAAGGACTCCCGGTATTTCTTCACCGGTAAAGGCTATTTTGGTGGCGGCTCATAAACCATCCACTAGAAAGGTTTACCGAAGCAAATGGAAACCTTTCTCTGTGTGGGCGGAGCGGCAAGGCCTAAATCCCTTCACGGTTCCTCTCCCTGTAGTGCTTGATTTTCTAACCTCTCTCTTTAATGATGGTGCCAGCAGTTCCACAGTCAAAGTTCAACTGGCGGCAATTTCTCACTATCACATTGGTCAAGAGTCTAATCCTCTTATGTCAGCCAAATTGTGCAAAACATTTCTTAAAGGTACTTTCCTTCTCAGGCCCCCTATAAAACAAGCAGTTCCTCCTTGGGACCTTTCTTTGGTCCTACAGGCCTTGACCGCTCCCCCTTTCGAGCCAGCGGCTGGTGGATCTCAAATTCTTGTCCTACAAGACAGCCTTTTTGGTAGCCATTACATCAGCCAAGAGAGTTTCTGAACTTCAAGCTTTATCAGCTAAACCTCCTTACTTGGTATTTCATCCGGACCGTGTCTCCCTCAGGACCAACCCGTCCTTCCTTCCTAAAATCGCTTCTGAAGCAAACATCAATCAATCCATTAACCTCCTGTTTTCTTCCTAAGTATGAAAACAAAGGTGAATATAAGCTACACTCACTAGATGTTCACAGGCAACTTAGATTTTATCTCAACAGGACAGCTGGTCATAGGCAATCCGACCAGCTGTTTATTTCCTTTGCAAAATTCAATTTGGGCAAGCCAATCTCTAAAGTTTCTCTGTCCGCCTGGATTTCACAGTGCATTTTATTGGCTTATCAAGCGTCAGGAAGGCCCGAGGGTGTTCATGCCCATTCAACCCGGTCAGTATCTACCTCGGCAGCCTTCAAGGCTAGGATTCCTCTAGATGATATTTGTGCAGCAGCCACGTGGGCTTCATCTCATACATTTATTTCTCACTATAAGTTGGATCTTGCATCTAGGGGTAGAGCATCCTTTGGCTCAGCGGTGCTCCGGAATATCCTTCCATGATGGCGCCCAAGATTCAGGTAGCTGGGGACTCTGTCCCACAGGTTGCAGACAAATGAATATCCTACTTCAGATTTAGAAGTTATGTACTCACCATAACGTTCCATCTGAGTAGGTGTATTCATTGTCTGCAACCATCCCTCCTATCCCTTGGCCTTTCAGTTTCCTGCATATTCCTTGTTACCCTTTTTAGGGTATTGTTGCTTTGGCAAACTCGATCTGAGGTCATGAGGGTAGAGCAGGGCATTATGGGTGAGGGGAGGAGCTGAGAGCTTGGATCCATAGCTGGAAAACCATGCCGGTTCGGATCCGATATCGGATCCATAACCCACAGGTTGCAGACAAATGAATACACCTACTCAGATGGAACGTTATGGTGAGTACATAACTTCTAATTAGTTATGTACTCACCCTAACGATCGATGTATGTGGTCCATCTCACCTACATTCCTACTTACCCTCCCACCTGCCCCCTTCCTAGTGGATTTGGAGGAATATTAGCTCTGTGGACCCTTCAAGGTCAGTGATTTTTTTTCCCTTACCTGGCTGGAATTTCTATCAGTGTTGATTGAGTATGGGTTATGATTGGTATGATTGCGAACAAGATCTGGGGCTAGGGCGAGGTGCATCTTGGGATACCGGGTTAGCCCAGCCAATTAGAGACTTCGTGCTAGAGAAATTTAGCCATGTCAGAGCCGATTCTCGGCTCCGAACCCGTGAGTAAGGAATGTAGGCGAGATGGACCACATACATCGATCATTAATGGTGAGTACATAACTAACTGTTTTGTAACATTGTATCTGAAGTAGTCACCTGCCGATGGCCATACTCTGCATTGTGTGCAGAAGGGGCAGAGAGAAGGAGAGAGAGCATAGGGAAAAAGCGTAAGAGGTCTCTGGACCACTCTTCTCTTCCCACCAAAAGTCAGGCTAGGATCCGTGACTCCCCTCGGCTCCGATCTCTGAGATTTTCCCCGGAGCCGGAGGAGACACAACCATCATCTAGGGCCTCGGTTCCTGTCGGATCCGAGCAGCTGTCGGAGCCAGAGCCTGGGTGTCAGATCCGAGGGTGCTCAACGTTTTCCATCGGCTCCGATTTAGTCAGGCCAAATTCCCACCCTCGGAGCTCCGTCTACTTCGGGCCCGGCTCCGATTCCCATGTTGGATCCAGGGAGAGTGGTTTCCTTAATGATGCTCGAGGAGGCTCGTTCTCCCTTGGCGTTCAGCATGGTAGAAAGGGTTCTCTCCACTGGATCAAGACCCTTGACTATTTCCTTGGACTCCGCCCCGACTCCCTCGGCTCTGTCTACGAATCCCATCATTTTTCCAGAGGGACAGCCCATGCTCGAGGAGCCCCAGGCGGTTCCCCCAGAGGAACAAGTGGCTTGCGAGTTCCCCACGGAGAGCTCCACCGGAGATGTGCCTCACAATCATAAGTGTAAGAGGAGGCACTTGGACCCCCCCCAGTCCCTCACCGAGTACATGGATTTGGATGATGGGGAGGGTTCCCCCCAGATCACCTCCCGAGGATGTCTCATCATGGAAATCCTACGCCAGAGGGGAGGTCGGTCTGCCCCCAAACCTTCTTCTTATGAATCAGTGTTCCTGGAGGTTTTCAGCACTAGCCCATCTACTTCCTGGGTGTCCCCTCCTGCAGATCCCCCTGATTGACGTGGTCACCTCGCTGGCCTGGAAGGAGCAGACACCGTGGAACCAATCCCGAAACGTCCAGATAAGATCTTGAATCCACCCTCAGACAGACTAGCATGGAACAAGGGCTCGCCTGTAGATGCTATGGTGGTAGCTGCAGCCACTAAAAAGGAACTAGCCCAGGAAAGTTCCTCGGTTCATTCCCCTAAGAGTCTCAGATGACGGACCGCTTAGGGATGCGGGTTTATGCATCAGTGACTTTTTCCATCAGGGCACTGAACTACTTGGCACACGTTACGAGACCACAGTGCGACCTGGTCAAGGAACTGTCTGAGTCTCCCCCTAAGTCCATGTCACAGGAGGAGAGAGACACATTCTCCGTGAGGATGGCCACTTTAAAAGCAGTCTCCAGTGCATCCATTTGACTCCTTTCTCATACTACTGAAGAAGCAGCTGTGTCCGGTGTGTCCATGAGGCGTAACCCCTGGCTCAGACTGTGCCAGTTTTCGGAACCTTTCAAGGCGTCCTTTGCCAACACCCCTTTTGACGGCTCTACTCTCTTTGATAAGACCGTGAAAGAGACTTTGGTTCAAAGTGAGAAAGACGTGAAGACACTGCTGTCTGAATCCGCTTCTCAAACCCTCAAAGATCCTTTTCCCAGAATCAGAGAGGGCAAAAGATGATGTTCTGGAAGTCACAGTATTCCCGGGACACTCAGGGCTCTTCTTCCCCCAGAGGCAGAGGGGGACAGGATAGGGGCCAGCCCAGTGGCAGAGGGGGTCTGAAGAAGTTTGGGTCTCGAGAACAGTTCCCAGACAGACCTGGACAACAACCATGAGGGGTTGCCCGACTGCTCTACTCTGGAGGCAGTCGGGGGTCGATTGTCATTGCACCCTGGTGGCATGGGAGTCCGTAACATCAGACCGCTGGTTGCTTCAGGTCATATCCAGAGGATACTCTGTCCCCTTTGTGGTTCCTCCCAAACCACCCAAACACCTCCCGGATGTACCATCCGCGCAAAGGGAGGCAGCAGCACTGGAAATCTCCAAGCAGCTGGAGAAACAAGCCATCGAACCCATCCCCCCAGATCAGTATGAATCGGGCATCTACTCCAGGTTCTTTTTGGTGCCAAAGAAGACAGGGGACTTAAGACCCAATGTTAAGTTGTCAATCTCGCCTTCATTCTTGCTGGATGGGTTCGGAGCCGATCCTCGGCTCCGACTCGGCACTTGCTAAGCTCGAGAGCTAATTTTACCAGCTCGAGGCAACCCTATATCCCATGATGCAAGGCGGAGATTACTCAGATCTCGTTTGCCGCTTCGCTAACGAGGTGCCTTTTTACCAGCTCCAGGTAAGTGAACTTGTATAGACTCTTGTTTACCCCCTTTCTAACTTTTTTCACCTAGGTATTATTTTTTATTAGTTGTCGATTCACGTTAACCCTATTCCTGTCAGTGTTCCCTCCTTTAAGTGGATTTTTCCCTTACCCCTTGTTAGGCCTTAGGCCTTCCCCTCCCTAAATTTTTTCCTGTCAGGGAACTTTTTGTGTGTGACTGTCTGTGTTCCTGTTAGTGTAAAATTAATTAATTTAATTTTGGACTGAGTGTGTTTGTGTGTCAGTGTGTTTAAGTGTTTCATCGACACAGTTATGTCGAAGGACACTAAGGTCTCAGGTTTCAAGAGGTGTGACTCGTGCTGTCAGAAGATGTCTCTGACAGACGGTCACACTTCTTGTATTTATTGCCTAGGACCTTCTCACCTGCAGGACTCTTGTGCTATCTGTCATGCTTTCAGCCCAAGAGTCCTGCAGGAAAGAAAAAAATAAGCTCATTTTAAGGGGCTTATTAAAACCCGAGAGCTCCCCGACTAAGTCGGCGCCGGGGAAGCCCTCGAAACCTGCTAAGCATTCGGCTGTCTTCCAAGCCGTCGGCTTCAGGTTCGTCCTCTCCTGGTTCGAGATCGGCTCCGGCCGGAGCCGATCCTTCCATACCAGTGTCAGTATCGGCTCCATCCGGCGCCGATACTGTTAAGTCTAGACACTCAGTGTCGGCTCCGGTCGGAGCCGACGTCTCTTCGGCTCCGATGGCTCCATTGATCTCAAAAAAGAGATCTCGATCCCCTAATGTGGAATCAATTCATTCGGCTCCGAGATCACCTTTGCTCTCGGAGCGGAGCCATCGGAGCCGATCTTCTCGGTCATCCAGGCTATCTGATCACGACCTTGAGAGAGTGGTGAGTAGACTATTAAAGTCTCAGGCATTGGCCCAAATTCTCCATAGCCCATCTCAACAGACAGTAGCTATATCTCATACACTGAACATTCCTCCTTCGACTCTCTTACAGAGCTTGGAGCCGGAGCTCCTCGGAACCGGTACCGTTGTGACTTCGGAGCCGATACAACCCCTTTCGGCTCCGTCGTCCTCAGCTCCGATTTCCTCCTTGAGACTTTCATTGGAGGGATCCGGGCGTCTGCTCTCTCTCGTCGGCTCCGAGGGGGCGAGTGGCATCGGATCCTTGTCCGACCCCGTTCTCCCTCTCGGAGCTTCGGCGTTGGTGAGCTCGGCCCCGACATCTGCCTCGGAGCCTTCCCTCTCGGTGAGGCCTGGGGTTCCTATCTCTTCGGAGCGGGAGCCTTCTGGTCTCTCTGATGGGGGAGCCTTCGAGGTGATGAGGAGTGTACTAGCCCCTGGGCTTAGTCAACGGACAGTTCCATCGGCTCCTCCCACTACAGTGCCTGCTGACGTCTCTTCTCACTCTCTTGCTCCCAGACCCAGAGATCCAACGCCTCAGGTTTCCCCATTGGGAATATCTTCCTCTTCCGAGGCTTCTCCTGATCCGTCAGGAGAACCCCTCCAGAAGAGGACATGTAAGAGGAAACATTTAGACTCCCCTGAGTCTACTACATCAGATACTGATTTGGATGAGTCGGAGGGGTCCCCAAGGTCCTCCTCTGAGGATGTCTCATTTTCAGACATCCTTGAAATCCTTAAACAGAGGGGAACTGGCCTTCCCTTAATCCCTCGAGGACGAGTCAGTATACCTGGAGGCATTGGATCTCGACCCTCCACCTCCTGGGTGTCTCCGCCTTCGACTCTCTCATGGAAGTAGTAGCTCGGGCGTGGATGGCTCAGATTCGGTGGAACCTACCCCAGGTGACCTTCAAAATTTATTACAGCCCCACAAGATAGACAATACTTAACAAAAGGTGTCCCAGTTGATGCCATGGTGGTGGCTGCTGCCACCAAGAAGGAATTAGCTGATCCTTCAGTACCTGTTCATCCTCCTAATAAGGATTCTAGGACTATGGACAGGTACGGTAAGCAGATTTTTTCTTCAGCGACTTTTGCCATGAGATCGCTGAACTACCTATGCCACTTCACCCGCCTTCAAAGAGATGTTCTTAAAGAGTTGGGAGAAGTTTTACAGGATCCGTCAGCTGCTGGGTCTCAAGATAAGATTACCTCACAGCTAGGAATCCTTAACTCCATTGCTAACTCCTCCATGCGGCTCATTTCTTATGCAGCCGATGGAGCAGTAAAGCCATAGCACAGGAGTGGCTTTAAGGCGTCAGTCCTGGATGCGGCTTTGTAATTTTGCAGACCCTTCAAGGCATCTTTCACAAACTCCCTTTTGATGGCTCGACCTTGTTCGGTCCTCAAGTGAAAGACACTTTGACTAGATGCGAACAAGATGGCAAGACTCTTTCTGCCGTAGGAGTCCGTTTCTCCGCCCCTTCTAGACCTTACCCCAAATGACAGAAGGGAGGAAAATGTGGTTCATAAATCTCAAGGAGTCACGCCTGATGCACGAAGTCAGTTTAACCCCAGAGGCAGAGGGGTAACAACAATAGGCCGCCCTAGGGGCAGAGGGTCCGCAGAATCAGGGTAGCAGAGAGCCTCTTTCTGACAAACCCTTCCAGCATCCCTGAGATGTTGCTCGATTGTCCGCCGGAGGCAGTCGGGGAAAATTATCGCTGTACCCAATAGCCTGGCTTTCCCTTTCTCAAGACAAATGGGTACAGTCAATTATATCCGAGGGTTACAAAATTCCCTTTATTCAAACCCCAATTCAACAAAGGGAACCCTTCCAGGCGTTCCACCCGGTCTAAGGGAACTAGCAGTACTAGAAATATCAAAACTGCTAGTAAAAAGAGCCATCCAGCCAGTCCCGGCAGACCAAATACGATCTGGAATCTACTCAAGGTTCTTTTTAGTTCCAAAAAAGACAGGGGACTGGAGACCAATATTAGATCTGAGCAAACTCAACAAGTTTGTAAAGAAATCAAGATTCCGGATGGTCACGCTCAGTCCATTCTGCCCTTTCTGGGCAAGGACAATTGGATGTACTCAATAGATCTTCAGGATCGTACTACCACATAAAATTCACAGGCGCTCCAGAAGATTTCTCCGCTTCCGGCTGGGGACCAGTCACTTCCAATTCAGAGCCCTGCCCTTTGGACTCACTACAGCCCCCAGAGTGTTCACCAAATGCATGGCAGTGGTTACGGCTCACCTGAGACGTCAAGGATTCCAGGTGTTTCCATATCTAGACGACTGGCTCCTCACTGCCACCACCAGGCATCAGCTTCTCCAAGCCAGAAATTACACCATTCATACTTGCAGAGGGCTAGGAATTTCTATAAATTTCGAAAAATCTGCCTTGTCGCCTTGTCAAGCAAAATTGGACACCGTACAACTTTCTGCAAGGTTGACAGACCAAAGGATCTTGGACATTCAAAGACACATCCAAGTGATTCTATTCAGCAACAAAATTCAGGCCAGATTTGCTCTGAAAGTACTGGGTCTTATGGCGGCCGCCATAACACTTCTTCCTCTCGCCCGCTTTTACATGCGGCTTCTACAATGGATGCTATTCACCAAATGGTCCTTTCAACAACTTCCCATGCGTCACCAAATCATAGTAACTCCAACTTGCAAAAGGCATCTGACTTGGTGGATATCGTCCCCTCAAATCCATCAAGGCAGACCATTTGTTCCTCTTGCCCCAGTTGCCACGGTTACATCGGACGCCTCCCTGATCGGGTGGGGGGGCATTATCAGGGCAGAATGGTCCATGACACTTGGCAACCTTTCGAGTACCATCTGCACATAAATGTTCTGGAGATGAGAGCAGTGCTTTTAATGTTGCAAGCCCTCAACGACTCTCTTCCTCAGGGAACAATTGCAGTTCAAACGGACAATATGTCCGTAGTGTGGTACATAAACAAACAGGGCGGAACCAAGTCCTATCCACTATGTCGAGAGGCTCTCAGACTTTGGCAATGGGCGATCTCCTCTCATCGGTTTCTGATAGCAACGCGCATCCCGGAAATCAACATCATAGCGGACAGATTGAGCAGAGCTATTCTCATGCCTCACGAGTGGTCTCTCAAACAGTCAGTGACGGAAGAGATTTTTCAGAAGTGGGGACTTCCTTGCTGCGACCTTTTGCTACACCTCAAAACAGCAAATGCCCAGACTTCTTCTCTCTCTTCCCCTTCCAGGCCATCCCCAGAGGCGCTCTAACCCAAGATTGGCCCCGGGACTTCTTTACGCCTTTCCTCCTTTTCCGCTGATACCTCAGCTAATTCAGAAAGCAACTGCCTTGAGAGCCAAGTTGATTCTCATTGCCCCTTATTGGCCTCGACAGATATGGTTTCCGTTCCTACATCATTACCTCTTGGTACAGCCATGGCATCTGGACCCGGTTCCAGATGA
Source organism: Protopterus annectens (assembly GCF_019279795.1). NCBI lineage: Eukaryota > Metazoa > Chordata > Ceratodontiformes > Protopteridae > Protopterus > Protopterus annectens. The sequence goes on along the minus strand of NC_056751.1, from coordinate 628,905,585 downwards.
TCTGACCCACCAGTCGGGTCAACTGCACCAATCCATACCCTCTCTCAACCTCACTGCTTGGTTGCTCCACTTCCATCCTCAGCCAGGCTTCCTATGATTTCTAATCCTGTACGGGATATCATAGTAGCTTCCCTAAAATCTTCTACCAGAAAGATCTACACTAGTAAATGGCGATGTTTCTCTTTCTGGGCAAAAGCTAGGAACATAGACCCCTATACTGCTCCAATTCATTCGGTATTGGACTTCCTAGCTCACATTTTTAATTCAGGATCCTCTTCTTCCACAGTGAAAGTTCAACTGGCAGCCATTTCAAATTTTCACATAGGCTTTTTGGACCACAACATTATGTCACATAAACTTTGCAAGGCATTCCTTGAGGTATCTTTTATTGAAACCTCCAATTAGAGACCCCCAACCACAGTGGGATCTAAATTTAGTTTTAACATCCTTGATTCTTCCCCCGTTCGAACCTGCAGCTGCCTGTTCCTTGAAATTGCTTTCTTGGAAGACACTTTTCTAGTTGCCATTACATCTGCTAGAGAGTATCTGAGCTTCATGCTCTCTGTGTTCGTCCTCCCTATCTAATATTTCACAAAGATAGGGTATCCCTAAGAACTAATCTGTCTTTCTTACCAAAGGTGGCATCTCAGACTAACCTGAATCAGTCCATTGATCTTCCAGAATTTTTCCCGAATTATTCTGATAGAGCTGAACAAAAGTTACATTATCTCGATGTTCACCGTCAGCTGAGATATCTAGATAAGACAAAAAATTTTAGGAAGTCTGATCAACATTTTCTATCTTATGCAGAGAACAGGAAAGGCCTTCCAGTTTCTAAGGTAACTTTATCTAGGTGGCTGTCTTCCTTGATCACTTACATTTATCAGCTCAGGGGCAAAGAATTGGTTTCTATCCCAAAAGCCCATTCTACCAGAGCTCTAGCTACATCTACAGCTTTTCAAGCTAGACTTCCAATAGACACTATTTGTGCAGCAGCCACATGGGCCTCTCCTCATACCTTTGTCTCGCATTACAAATTAGATTTGGTCTCCAGAGAGAGAGCAGATTTTGGTTCCACCGTTCTCAAGAGTCTGTTCCAATGAGCCACCCAGGAAAGAGGTGCTAGGGACGCGGTCCCGTCCAGCAAGAATGAAGGCGAGATTGACAACTTAACATTTAGAAGTTATGTACCTACCATAACGTTCCATGTTAGTTGTTTCTCTCGCCTTCTTTCTTGCGTCCCGCCCTCCTTCCCCCTAGCCTGGTCAGACCGAGAAGATTATTCATCCTTTATTAAGAGGTTTTACCTTTTTCTACCTGTTCAACTCCTAGTTTCGCTAGGTTATGTGGATCCTTTCTACAGGTTTATGATGTTATTTAGTATTTTATTTCTTCCTCCTAAGTTGGAAGAAAATACTACTATTTCTTTAGCTACCAAACGAGATCTGAGTAATCTCCGCCTTGCTTCATGGGATATAGGGTTGCCTCGAGCTGGTAAAATTAGCTCTCGAGCTTAGCAAGTGCCGAGTCGGAGCCGAGGATCGGCTCCGAACCCATCCAGCAAGAAAGAAGGCGAGAGAAGACAACTAACATGGAACGTTATGGTAGGTACATAACTTCTAATTCTGGACCTATCTACCCTGAACCTGTCAGTTGCCAAAGAAAAATTCCGGATGGTCACATTACAGTCCATCATGCCGTACCTGCAAGAGAGCAACTTGATGTGCTCGTTTTATCTCCAGGATGCCTACTGTCATATCAAGATGCACAGAAGCTCCAGGAGGTTCCTCCGCTTCTGGCTAGGAGTCAATCATTTCGAGTCCTATCCTTTGGACTCACCACAGCCCCCAGGGTGTTCACCAAAGTAATGGCGGTAGTAGCGGCTCACCTGAGGCTTCAAGGGATTCAGGTCTATCCGTACCTGGACGATTGGCTCCTCACTGCTCCCACCAGGTGCCTACTTTCTCAAACCAGGAATTATTTCTTAATGCTTGCTCTTCAAATGGGGATTACAATTAACGCATCCAACTCCTGTCCAGATGATAGATTACATTGGAGCAGGGATAGACACACTAGAGTGCAAAATCTTCCTGACCACGGAGAGTGTGAGAAACCTGAGGGTGCATGTTTCCCTGATCTACCGTTCTCATCTTCCCTCGGCAGAGTCTGTGCTGAGGGCCTTAGGTTCCATGGCAGCGACTGTAACGCTTCTTTGTGCGCCCGGTTACACATGTGAGTACTACAGCGGACACTAGCGGTGCAGTGGTCCCTGTTGGATCTTCCTTTATCATGTCCAATATACACCTCAGTCGAGTCTGCAGGTCATCCCTTCTGTGGTGGATGTACTCTTCAGAAATCTTGGAGGAACGACCTTTTGTTCCAGCCCCCGTCCAAGCCACAGTGACCACGGATCCTTCCCAACTTGGATGGGGGGGGCATTGTTTGGGCAGGACACTCCAAGGCCTATGGTCCCCTGTCGAGACCAGTTTGCATATAAACGTTCTGGAGATGAGGGCGGTCCTATTGATGTTGCAGGCCCTTCATGCCTTTCTTCGTCTGGGAACCATTGCAGTTCAATCAGACATGTCAGTTGTCTGGTATGTCAACAAACAGGGAGGGACCAGATCTTACCCCCTTTGTCACAAGGCCATGAGTGTGTGGGAATGGGCGATCTCCACTGGTCACGTTCTCATAGCAACGCACATTCCGGGACAGTCCAACATTCTAGCAAACAGGTTAAGTCAGACTATTCTGATGTCTTACGAGTGGTCTCTGAATCGTTCAGTAGCGAAGCATATCTTTCAGTAGTGGGGTCAGCCTTGCTGCGATCTCTTCGCATCTCCTTCCAGTGCAAAGCGCAGAGAGTTCTTCGCTCTGAACCCCCAGCTGGGGAGTCCCCCAAAGATGCTCTAGTCCATGCTTGGCTTCCAGGTCTTCTGTATGCTTACCCTCCAGTACCTCTTATTCCGAGGTTTCTACAGAAAACTCGTCGACTGGGGAGCAAAGTGATCCTCATTGCCCCATATTGGCCTTGCCAGGTATGGTTTCCCTTCCTTTGGTCTCATCTTCTGGCTCCACCTTGGATCCTGGATCCCATTCAGGATCTTATTTCACACCCCTTGGGAGTCCCTCATCCAAACCTGGACAGTTTGAAGCTAACGGCTTGGCTGCTCCACTTCCCTTGATTGTTAGGACTCCTGGATTATCTTCTTCAGTCAGGTCTATTCTGGTAGCAGCTCATAAGTCTTCCACAAGGAAGATTTACCGCAGCAAATGGAAACTGTTCTCCTTTTGGGCTTCTCAAAGGAGTTTAGATCCTTTCACTGCTCCTATTTCTGACATTCTCTACTTCCTGGCCAATATTTTTCAACAAGGAGCAAGCTCTTCTACAATCAAAGTTCAATTAGCTGCCATCTTTCATTTTCACGTGGATGAGAATTCTGCCCCTCTGGCCTCTTCCAGGCCGTGTAAAGCCTTTATTAAAGGCACTTTCCTGTTGCATCCTCCGGTCAAGGATCCTGTTCCTCCATAGGACCTTACTATGGTTCTTCAAGCTTTGGTCGCTCCGCGTTTTGAACCTGCTGCAACCACAGATCTGAAGATTTTGTCTTGGAAGACAGCATTTCTAGTTCCTAACACCTCTGCTAAAAGGATTTCAGAGCTGCAAGCTTTGTCCATAAAAATTCCATATATGATTTTCCATAAAGATAGGGTTTACCTTCGGACCAATCCATCCTTTCTTCCCAAGGTTGCATCACAAGTTAGCATAAATCAGACCATTAACTTACCTGTCTTCTTCCCTAATTTTGCTGACAAAATGGAATACAGGCTCCACTTGTTGGATGTTCATAGACAGTTACAATTTTATTTACACAGGACTAAAGACTTTCGTAAATCAATTGTTTGTGTTCTTCTCTAAACCCTTTTTGGGTAAACTTATCTCCAAGGTCACTATTACTAGGTGGATTTCCTTATGCATCCTTCAGGTCTATAAGGATAAAGGTCTGTCTCCTCCGAGTCAGGTGAAAGCTCATTCCACTAGGTCAGTGGCTACTTCTGCAGCCTTTTGGTCTCATTGGACAACATTTGTTTGGCAGCTACGTGGTCCTCATCTCATACTTTTATTTCTCACTACAAATTGGATTTGAATTCTAGAAGAAGAGCATCCTTTGGTTCCGCGGTGCTCCGGAATATCCTTCCATGAGGGCCACCCAGGAGTTTAGTAGCTGGGGACTCTGTCCCACAGGTTGAAGACCAAATGAAGTAAACTACTTCAGATAAAGAAGTTATGTACTCACCATAACGTTCTACCTGAGTAGTTATACTTTGTCTTCAACCGTCCCTCCCTCCTTCCCCCTGACCTTATCTTATGAACAGCCTGTTGGCTGCAGTTTTAGGTCATGAAATACTCTTCAGGTCAGGTTCTCAGGATAAGGGTCAGCAAACTCGATCTGGGGGTTGGAATGTAGTGGAGGTGTATTATGGGTAAGGGGAGGAGCTTGGAGCTCAGAGCAAATCCTAGTGATTTTGCCAGCTCAGATCCGATACGGATCTGTAACCCACAGGTTGAAGACAAATGAAATATAACTACTCAGATGGAATGTTATGGTGAGGACGTAACTTCTTTATTTCTCTGTACGTGAGAGACTGTAATTGCTAGGTGTAGCACTTTAAATGATCAGTGTTAGTTTTGTCTTTTTTTCATGGATTACAATATCTGGAGCAGATGTCCATTTTAGTCTGATTCAACTGTTGGGATTCTGATTTAACTTGGATATGATCTCAGCACCTTTAAACCTTCAGATCCAGGGCTCTGACTCCCCCCTACTCATAATTCCCCTTCCACCATCAAATTACCCCAGATCTGTCTCGCCACCTGAACCAAACAGTCGCAAGGCTCTGATCTCATTCATAGGACAGTCTTTTCAATAAGTTTGGATATTCGATTTTTCCCTGAGCTTTAGCTAGTGCTTTGTACCTTTTTTTATTCCCTACATGTTCTTGAAAAATCTAGATAGGCATTTGCTCAACTACCGCACTCTGGAGGGGGGGGGGGGGGGCTGTTAGCCTACACCCTCAAACCTGGCAGGCCATCACTTCAGACTCTTTGGTGTTGAGGATAATAACTAGAATATACATAATTCAGTTTCTCTTGCTTCCTCAAATAAAAACAAGGATTAACTTTGTACCACCCCGTCAGATGGAATCCGCAATAGCAAAAGTCAAAAAGCTGTCAGATAAAAGGGCCATGCAACAGGTCCTGCCAGACCAGATAGGATCTGGAATCTGCTCCAGGTTTTTTTTAGTTCCAAAGAAAACAGAGGACCTAAGGCGTGTTCTGGATCTAAGTCATGTAAACCAATTTATGACGTAGACAAAAATTCCACATGGTCATGGTTCAGTCCATTTCACCTCTACCCAGGAGGGATCACTGGATGTGTTGAACAGATCTTCGAGATGCCTACTGTCATGTAAAGATAAATGGAACTTCAGGAAGTTCCTCCATTTCAAGCTGGGAGCCAATTGTTTTCAGTTTAGAGCTCTGGATTCACCACAGTCCCTTGGGTGTTTACCAAATGTGTGGCAGTAGTGACAGCTTATCTCAGACTGGAGGCTTTCCACGTGTTCCTGTACTTGAACAGTTGGCTCCTAACCTCAGTTATTTCACAGCTTGGGAGTTACTGTAAATCTTGAAATCTTCAAAGAGCAAATTGAACCCATCTCATTCCACAGAATTGGTCGGCTGCCACCTTTATTCGACAACTCAAATAGCCACCTTGCCTTAGCATAGGATTCTATCCATTTGACAGGTAGCAAACCATGTATTTTTCTCACCCGTCATCCCTAGCAAGTCTAATTCTAAAACTTCTAGGGCTTATGGCTTCTTCGATCACTTTGACTACTGTTTCCAGATTTTACATGAAAGTTCTTTAATGGACCCTCTCAGTTCAATGGTCACAACTTGATCACTCCCCCAGCACCACCGTCAGACTAACAACCATGTGCAGAACTCACACCTGATGATGGCTCGCATCCACAGAGTTATCCGGATGTCCTTTTTATCTTTCACCTCCTGTAGGTGTCATTACCACAGACTGTCCTTTTCGGGGGGGGGGGTGTTATGAAGGAAAGACTGTTCAAGGTACTTTGGCACTGTTAGAGACCAACCTTTACATCAGTGTCCTGGAATTAACAGTCCTATTGGCATTGCAGGCATTTCAAGATTCTCTTCCAGTGGGTATGATTTCAATTCAGATAGACTGCATGTTGGCAGTGTGGTATATCAACAAGCTGGGAGGAACCAGATATTACTCTTCGAGTAGCCATGGGAGTGTGACAATGGACTATGTCTCCTCATTGTTTTATTTTAGCAATGCATATTCCGGGGACATCCAGTGTACTAGCAGACAGGTTAAGCAAGTGTGTTCTTCTGCCTCATGAGTGATCCCTCAATCAGGGAGTGGCGAATGGCATCTTCCCCTGCTGGGGCAAACCTTCCTGTGACCAGTTTGCGTCCCACTTGAGCAACAAGTACAGCAGATTGCCCTAATCAGTCCTCAGGGTCAGCCACCAAGGGATGCTTTGATCAACTGTTCAACGTTCGACTCCAGTGTCTCCTGTAGGCCTTTCCCCCTTTTCATTTGATCAGCAAATTCATTCAGAAAGCCAGAAGGTGCAAGGAAAAAGTGAAATCTCTTTGCTGTGTATTGGCTTTGATAATTCTGGTTCCCATACCTTTGGTCTCACTGCCTACTTCCTCCCCAGATGCTGGTTTACAGCCCAGATCTCGTATCCCATCTGTCCAGGCACCCTCGCCTGAATCCAGAAGCCCTGAAATTAACAGTTTGGTTTCTCCGGTTCTAATGATGGACAGAGACACCAGGTTTTTGGACAGTGTAGGACAACTTAGCTCATATCCTTATGGCTTCTCCTCATATTTACAGACGTCTGACACCAGCAGAGTATACTAAAGCCAATGGGAAAAAAATTCTTTTGGGCTACAGGAGAGAGTTTGGATCCCTTTTCTTTGGCCATTCCTTCCATTTTAGAGATTTTGTCAGAATTGTTCTAAAAAGGTTCTAGCTTCTGCACAAAGTACATCTCACAGCCATTTCTAATTTTCCTACAGGACACAGTGAGACTTCCGTAACCTCTCTAAAAGTATCCAAGGCTTTTCTTAGAGGGACTTTACTTCAAACCCTAACACAGCCTCCCTTTAAACTAGCTACTTCTGTAGACTTAAAGATCATAACATGCTAGAAGTCTAAATCTCAAAATGCACTCACTCGAGGCACTCCTTAAAATGGAGAACATCGATATCTGTGCAGTGACAGAGACCTGGTTCAAGGCTCCAGAGAGCACCCCTACACTACACCAGGCTATAACTCATACCACACTTTTCGGCCATTTAACCTGGACCGAAATACCAAAGGCGGAGGTGTGTCCATATTAATTAAGGATATCCACACCTCCAGGCTAGTTGCTCAGCATAATGCATCCGAGGTTATCCAAGTGCAACTAACTCTGGTCAAAACTGCAGTCCAAATTGTAGCTTGCTACAGATTCCCCACCATGTCCCAGGATTCCCACTCCTTTTTTCTTGTTGTACTGGAAAATATTAGGGTTCAACCAAACACCCTAATAATGCGCCACCATTAACTGGGAAAACTACTTGTGCACCAACTCCTTAGCTCAACACTTTCTGGAATTCATAAACTCCAATGCCCTGGATCAACCTATCCACATCCCCACCAGGGGCAACAATATCCTAGACCTAGTCATTACAAACAAGAGTGACCGGTGTTCCACGCCTGAAGTCAACTCCTTGTTTGTCAGATCCGACCATAAGCTAATCACCCTTGATATCCACATCCTGCCCCCACCACCCATTAAGGAAACCACAGTAAAAAATTTCTCCAAAGCCAACTTCATGCTTCAAGACAGAAGTGGTGAACTTCATTACACCCATGCAGATGGACAATACAGTTACAACTGCTGAATCCTACACAAATGCACTCTATAAGTACTTACACGAGTGCATGGATCGTGCTAGCCCAAACAGAACCAAGACGCTATCCTCCAAAAAAAGGAAGCCAGTCTGGTGGTCCCCTGCCATAAACAAACTGTTCAACAGAAGGAAGAGACTGTTGCAAAAGAGAGTAAAATCCCATGAGTGGAGGAGCTCCCTGGTCAGCCTCAGTAAGAAGCTGAGATCCCTTATATGATCCTCCAAAGCTAGCTACGAAAACAAAATCGCCACTAATTCCAAGGACAACCACAAAGCATTCTATAGCTATGTCAAGAATCTCGATGGCATCACCCAAAGTTGCTCTGAGTTACAGCACAAAGGCAAGAAAATTACAGAACCAACTGATATTGCCAACATCCTGGCAGGTTCAGTGCTAACTTTAGCCCCCTTTCACCCCTTAAAGGGCCCATATCTATACAGGAAGAATGCAGAGTCCCTGTAATCACAACTACGCAGGTAAAAGCTGCACTCTATAAAGTCAAAAACACAGCATCCATGGGACCGCACAACATCCCAGGCCGCGTTTTACACAAACTTCAGAATGAACTGGCTACCCACTTAAGCACCATGTTCAATAATAGCTTTGCATCAGGCTTTGTGCCCACTGAATGGCGCACAGCAACAGTTATCCCACTCCACAAAGGGGGAGCCACCACTGATCCCGGGAACTATCGACCTATTAGCCTGACGAGCCTGGTCTGCAAGGCCATGGAACGTATCATCATGGAACTCATAAACAAAGACATTGGTAACCTCCAAACTCTGGATCCCACCCAGTTCTGGTTTGTGAAAGGCAAATCATGCCTCCTGAACCTGATTGACTTCTTTGAGGCAGTCGCCAAAGCCATAGATGAGGGTAAGGTGGTTCACACAGCCTATCTTGACCTCGCCAAGGCTTTCGACACCATCCCCCATTCTGGAATTATAGCTAAACTCACTAAACTAGGTATAAATCCCTACGTTACAAGATGGGTTGCCAAGTGGCTCACTGACGGAACCCACACTGTAAAAGTTGCAGACTCCAAGTCTGACCTCAAAGCAGTGACAAGTGGAGTACCACAGGGTTCCATCCTGGGACCTCTCCTGTTTGGTATCTACTTCTCTGAAGTACAGGCTAACACACAAGGCCTCTGGCTAATGAAGTTCGCAGATGATTGCAAACTAGGAGCCGTAGTCAAGTCCCCAAATGATGTGGACATCCTACAGAAGGGCCTCGCTGAGACAGATGCCTGGTGTCAGAGCCATGGCCTCAAGCTCAATGCCAAAAAGTGCAGTGTCGTCCCCTTTGGTAAAAACTCTGTACCCATGAACTACCACATAGGCAGCAATCTACTTAACACCGAAGGACCCAGGTGGACAGTAGTCTCTCCTTTGATAGTCACATCGCCACAGTAGTCAGGAAGTCCTTCTACATGGTACACCTCATCATAAAAGGGTTCTCATCCAGGAAAAAAGAGGTCATTGTCCCCCTCTACTAGACACTCATTAGACCCATTATAGAGTACAACACCCCTTTTGGAATGTACCTCACAAGACCTCTGCAGCAGCTGGAAAGGCCACAGAAGTACCTCACAAAGAGGATTACTGGCCCCAAACAAATGCCCTACACTGACCGCCTCAAAAAACTCCATCTGTACTCCATAGCATATCGCCTACTCTGCGGTGATCTCTGCCTGACATATAAAGCTATGTCAAACCCAGAGCTGTTGGACATGCTACACCTAAAGAAATCCCAATCCGTCCGAGCTACACGCTCTAGGGACCTAAACCTTGTCACCACAATAAACAGGACATGCTGGAGGGATAGATTCCTGTCCCAGAGACTTCCCATACTCTGGAACAGGCTACCAATCTATGTCAAGCAAAGTTCTTCTTTAGCAGTCTTCAAGAAAAATCGTGATGAGTGGATGGGAAATAGGAAATACACCCCGGGGATCACTTCTGTGTCTCTGCTTGACAGTGGCACAGGAAAATAACTTTCTTGTAAGCCAGGGAACCTTGTTGGCTAGTCTTACGTAGGCCCTTGGGCCGATAGCCTAGTACCTACCTATGAACATGGAAGACTATATTTTTGGTCGCAATTTTTTGCAGAGAGTCTTTCAGAGCTACAAGCCCTTTCATGCAAACCACTATATCTGTTTTTTTTCTCTCTCTCTCATAAAGACAGTTTGTTTGTTTTTTTAAACCTAACCTTCCTTTCTTCCGAAGGTGGCATCTGAATCCAGCATAATTCAGTCTGTTAATCTACCAGTTTCCTTTGAAGAATTTTCACACAAGGGGGAATACACATTGTATTTACTTGATGTTCATAGACAACTTAGATTCTGTCTACACAGAACTAAAGATTTCAGGAAATCAGACCAAGTGTTTGCATTATTCAAGGGAAAACTGGGGCATGTTGTTTCTAAGGTCACTTTCTCAAGATGGATCTCAAACTGTATTTTATTTGTTTAAGACAAGTTAGGTCTATCATTAACCAAAAAACTGACAGCTCATTCAACAAGGGCACTGTGAACTTCCATACTTTTTCAACATAACTTCCCATTTGGATGAGATTTGTGCCACTGCTACCTGGTCTACTATACATACTTTCATGTGTCACTAAAAGCTGTATGTACAATCCAAGTCTCGTACCTCATTTGGCTCTGCTGTTCTCAGAAACATCCTTCCTTAATGCTGTCCAGACAAATTAGTAGCTAGAGAATCTGTCCCAACAGCTGAATCAGATGAAAATGGAGAATATCAGATGGAACAGATATGTACTTACCATAACGGCAGATCTGTGTTGTACTATTTTTGTCTGGTTCAGCATCCCCCATCCCCGTTCCAAATTGTCACCTGCCATACTTTGAAGAATGAGTGGTACTCTAGGAGAGTCGTGCCAGTGCAAACCTCAACAGGTTGGTTCCCTTTTTCCTTTTCATGGGATGCCCCTTTACTACTTATTGTATTGAACATGATCTTTAGTAGGTTCTCGATACTGGAAGTATATAACTTTATATTAGGCAAACTTGATCTGAGCTACTATGGTGGTGGAAGGGGTTATGGGTAGGCGAGGAGTCAGAGCTCTGGATCTGAAGGGTTAAAGGTGCTGAGACCAGATCAGAGTGTGACCAGAGTCCCAGCTATAAAGCCAAATGAAAATAGGACAACATGGATCTATCATTATGGTGAGTGCATAACCTTTGTTTTTCTTGCATCTGTTTTTTTGAGTTGCTGGCAATGGGTGACGTACATGTCATCATTCTGTATAATGCTCTATCATTATGGTGAGTGCATAACCTTTGTTTTTCTTGCATCTGTTTTTTTGAGTTGCTGGCAATGGGTGACGTATATGTCATCATTCTGTATAATGCTGTATGGTTCATATTTCCAGTGCTTCTCAACTACTTCTATTTTGTAGTGTTTGCACAATCCCCACTGCAACAGTCTTGTCACATTATTGTGCCTTTCAGTGTACAGGCCCTCTGCCATGAGTGTATCACACCCAGCAACAAGGTGTGAGACTATTTCCAGTTCTGTTTTTTTTTTTTTTAATGCAGAACCTACATTTGTCTGTTCCTTCCACATGTTTAATGGGACTTGTTAAAAAAAAAAAAAAACAATGTATATGTGGCCCCCTATACTAGGCTGCCATTATTAACCTTTCATCCTTTAATTTCATCTCCTTTCTCCTTAACTATTCCTGCATCAGATCCCAATCAACATGTTGTTCCAGAAGATCTCATACTTGCTGCTATGTTTATTTCTTTTCCACAATTCTTTCCTTCTCATCTGATCCTTCTCCTTATATTCGTTCTTTTTTTTTTTTTTTTTTTTTTGTCACATTTATTTGTTTAACATTCAGTTGCTATGGGATTTTTGTCTGCTTCTGGTTTGATTTCCATTCCCACATGCCACCTGAATGCTTCTCAGAAACTAAGCAGAGAGGTCATCTTAGATGTCTTCTCTTCATTTTTTAAAACTTTCACTGTGTTTGGATTTGATGAGTTCAGCAGATATGTATGCAGTCACATGACTGCAGATCTATACATGTAATCAGTTTCGGAGGCCCATGCCTCCTCCAGAGTGTGGAATATATAATCTTAGTGTAGATTGAATTTTATATATCATTTGATAAGTATGAAGTAATTTCCTTTTTTTTTTTTCTGTCCAACTGATCCAGTACCTTTTGGGGCCAGTCAATGTCACCAAAACTGTAAGTTAAAACAGGAAGAGCAAATTGGTTTCTTTCTTGGATTTTATTCCCAGGTGTCCAGGCTGTTTCCAGTATTACTTGTCATTTAAAGTATTCCTTATTTTTCTGATGTCTGTTTGGGATGCTGATGTAAGTAGTTCTTACTTGGGGCTAAATTTTAGTGTAAAGATGTTAATACTTTTAGCCAGAAGTTAGGGACTGCATCTGGGCCTGGGGGTTTCCAGTTAGTTTTTCTTAATTTTGTTTCAATTTCTCTGGCTGTTACTTCATCCAGTTTCATGTATTTTATATATTGTACCTTTGAACTCATTACTAAAAATTTTTTATCCATTCAGCATCCTAAAAAAGGGTTTTCATAAATATTTCTCCAAAATGTATCTATTCCTTCTTTTTTTGGTGGTGTTTCAATTCCTTTCGCTTTGTTTCTCAGATGTTCATCGTGTTACCCTGCTGCAGTTATCACACTTGGGTTATCCTGCCATCAGGCGGTCCAGCAGTCGGCCCGAATTCCAAAGTCTTGGTCCGGCGTCGGTTGCTGTCACTTCTTCCCTGACGTCAATGCGCCAGGGGTATATCAGAGGCATCCAACACCATTTTCTTCAGTCTTTCTTGCCACGCGGTACCCAAAGCAGAAGCAGTTCACAAGTGCCGGTCGACCGACACCTGAGATTTTCAAATAGAGTTTCAGTCCAAAGTCTTCAAAGCTAAGTACCCCATTGGGGAACCTTTTCTTGCCTCAGTCCGATGTCAGAAAAAGTTTACAATTGCATTTCTTGTGGGAAGCAAATACCTCATAAGGGCTTTCATTCTTTTTGTATACCTTGCCTAGGCCCAGACCACGACATCACTGGTTGTCGGTTTTGTGCTAGGTTTAATAAGCGAACTATTAAGCGACGCTTTGATTTCGCACGACACTACTTCGGTAGGAAATTTAATTACACTATGCCGTCTGAGTAACTGTCTACCGGCGTGCATAAAAAACGCAAAGATAAAGAAAGGCAGCCTAGATCCAAGCCAGACTCCGAGCCCTCGGCTGGGCCGGTTGCCGGTTCTCCGGTTTTCAGTGAGGTGCCTACGCAGCCCCTGGCTACCACTGAATTGGATCCCCAGACCGCTTCAGATTCTCCAGCAGAGAGTTCTAGGCCAACATAGCCATTTTCTTTAGGCCCTACCGACGACATTGCAGTAGGAGAAGCCGGTGCTGTAGAAACACCTTCGGTTTCTGAAGGCGTCTTCAGACCCGACTACTCTCACCATAAAAGCTTATGCTAAGCTTAAGACTCCTCTAAAACCAAAAAAGACTACTCTTCAGTCTCCAGGTCAAGGCCCTATGCCTAAGAAATAAATGCTTAAAATGGCTGAAGATTTAATTTCTTTGATCAGGGGTTCCCAACCCCCCGACAAAAGGCCTAGACAAGAGGAGGATTATGCCTCCACTGATCAAGTGTCTTTTTCCTTAGGCTCCTCTGAGGATCAGGATTACTCCTTTCCCCCTTATGAAGATTCTGATGCTGAAGACTCCATTCCCTCAGCTTCTCCCCCTGAAGATTATTCCTGTGGGGAAACCTTACATACCATGAGGGAACTTTTCCACTGGGAAGGTCAGGACTACTCCGACTCGAAGAAAAGGCTCTGAGTTTTTTTTACTCCCCCAGCACAGACCCCTTGCTATCCCCCCAGTTTTAGACATTGTGGATGATGTTTTCTTAGAATCTAGTCTAAATCCAGATTCTCTGCCTCCTGCTCCAGCCAAACCAGATAGATACTATAGAGTGCCTGACTCACACAAATTCCTATACAAAAGCCCTGTTGCTGATCCAGAGACAATCTCCCAGGGTCCCAAGGGGGCTAAGGCTTCTATGGCTAAAAATCCTGTACCCTCTGAAAGGGACTCCAGAGCACTAGATAGGTGGGGGAAGAAGGTTTACACCTCAGCTACTCTAGCTATAAGAGCACTAAATTGTCAATTTCACATGCTTAAATACCAGCAATTCCTAATGTCTCAAATAAACCAAAAGATGGGCACGCACTCTCAACAGTCTGAATTCAAGGAAATGCAGGATCTGTTGAATGCAGCTGAACAGGTGGGCAAACATACTTTACAATGTGGTTTTGATGCCTTGGAAGCTTCCTCTAGAGCAGCTGTTACTGGCTCTGTTATACGTAGGCATGCTTGGTTAAAGGAACAATCTCTGCCTGATCATGTTAAAGCAAAGTTACTAGATGCACCCTTACAGCAGGATGTCTTATTTGGGGTTAAAGCAGAGGAGGTTTTAAAGAAAATGGAGGATAAGGCAAAATCTATGCAGACGGTCAAAGATTTCTTACAAGTACAGCCCCCACGCTTCAGCAGAAATTGGCCAACAAAAAATTGGTCCTTTCCAGCTTCTGATAGATCACAGAGGGGTAAATACAGGCGCCCAAGGGGCAGAGGACAAGCACAAATCCCTTACAAACCTCGCCAATGGGGCACTGCAACACAGAAGGGAGGAGAAGACAGGCCACAAACTACTAGAAGGCAAACACAATGACTTGTACCTCAAACTGCCAAGCAAAACTCTCTTGGCAGCTCCCTTGGGGGGAAAATTAGCACTTTTTGCAGACAACTGGCGCGTCGTCACAAAGGACAAATGGGTCCTAGACATTATCTCACAAGGATACAGATTCCATTTCCTCACCTTGCCAAGGATAAAAGGAATGCCAAACCTGCCACAAAATCAATGGGCAGAGGCACAAAAACAAATTACAGCTCTCATGGACATGAGAGCCATTCAACTGGTACCTACACAGGAGCAAGGCCAAGGATTTTACTCAAGGCTCTTTCTAGTCCCCAGAAAGGACAATGCTTGGAGACCCATTCTGGACCTTTCAATTTTAAACACCTTCTTGCAAGTACCCAAATTCAAGATGCTAACACTACAGCAGCTTCTTCCCATGTTGGGCAAGAATGCTTGGCTAGTAAAGTTGGACCTCAAGGAGGCATACCTGCATGTTCCTATCAGACAAAATTGCAGAAGATACCTCTGTTTCATTGCAGGTTCAACCCATTTCCAATTCTCTGCACTGCCCTTTGGCTTACCTACTGCGCCCAGAGTCTTCACAAAATGCCTGGCACAGTAATTGCATACTGCAGACAAAGAGGAATTCAAATATACCCATACCTGGACGACTGCCTCATCCAAGCAGAAAGCAAGGACATTCTCTTACAACACCTGGCTTTTGTAAAACATCTTCTAAGTTGTCTAGGGTACACAACGAAAAGAAATCAAAACTAGTGCTCTCACAAAATATGACATTCCTGGGTGCCAGCTTGAATACAACGGCCCAGATGGCTTATCTGACGCCAGACAAACAACTACAATTAACTCAATACTTCAGAGCAATGGCAACAAAGACCCAACTCCCTGCAAGAAAAATTCTGCAGGCCTTGGGCTTCATGGCATCTTGCATACTACTAATACCATTTGCAAAACTGCATATGAGGAAATTACAATGGTACCTAAAAAGCGTATGGACTCAGCACAGCCACAGCTTGGAAACAATGATACCTCTCATTCCCTGTCTTCAACAGGAGTTTCTATGGTGGTCACAGGCATGTCACCTCAACAAGGGTCAGCCTTTCACCTTAACCCCAGCCAGGCAAACTATGACAACAGATGCATCGGACTATGCCTGGGGGGCACACATGGCAGGACGGTGCATTCAAGGCATATGGACTGCAGATCAAAGGAATCTGCACATCAATCAAAAAGAAATGCTAGCTGTACAAAATGCTCTGACAGCCTTCAAGGACCGCTTACATCCAGGACAGCTTATCATAAGGACAGACAACACCACAGTAATGTGGTACATAAGCAAGGGGGGTACACACTCCTACTCTCTATGCAGGCAAGCAATGACCTTGTGGAACACAGCACTGGCTTACGAAGTTCAGTTACAAGCTCCGTTCCTGCCAGGAAAAAAGAACACATTGGCAGATGACCTAAGCAGAAACATCATGGATCCCCATGAGTGGAAACTGGATCCACAAGTATTTGCAATGATAACTCAAAAATGGGGGC
This sequence comes from Protopterus annectens, assembly GCF_019279795.1. NCBI lineage: Eukaryota > Metazoa > Chordata > Ceratodontiformes > Protopteridae > Protopterus > Protopterus annectens. Next base: position 628,889,297 of record NC_056751.1, on the reverse strand, counting down.
TCCCAGACATAGACCTGTTTGCCAGCCCCCAAAACTATCAACTAACAAAATTTTGCACAAGGACTTTTCACCATCAAGCTTGGAAAGTGGACGCACTCTCATTCAGTTGGAAAATGCTGACCTTATATGCCTTTCCTCCATTACCCCTTCCACAAAGGTACTGCTGAAAGTCAGGATGGAGAGACCCCGAATGATACTCATTGCCCCAGACTGGCCACGCCAGCACTGGTACCCACTATTAAGGAATATGTCCCAGGGCCCACCATGGATTCTACCACAAATTACCCATCTGCTCACACAGCAAGACAATCAGATTCTACACAGCCTACTCAAAACCTTAAACTTGGCTGCATGGCAAATCACCTAAGCAACCAGCCAGCTCCTCTCTCACAAGCTGTTATGGATGTTATTCTGGTGGCCAGGAGGCCCAGCACCAGGAAAGCCTACTCAGACAAATGGAAAAGGTTTTGCGCCTGGGAACCAAGCTAAAGGCCAAAATACCCTTCAGCCTAACATACCTCTGATTTTTGCAATATTTAACTGAGAATGTTACACAAAAGGCTTTCTTTTTCATCTATTAAAATCCACGCCTCAGCTATTTCAGCTCACTACAACACGGATCCTCCCTTATTTTCACATCCACTCCTAAGGCAATTTCTCAGAGGGGCCAAAAACATTAGGCCTCCCAGGAGAGCACCAACACCTACTTGGGACCTCAACTTTGTTCTGGAAAAAGTTACGTTACCTCCTTTTGAGCCAGCTTTCTCAGCTGACTAAAAGTTTATATCATGGAAGACTGCCCTGCTGCTAGCAATTACTTCAGCGAGAAGAGCTTCAGGCACTAATGGCAGTAGAGCCTTTCCTCATTTTTCATCAAGACAGAGTTTCTCTACGAACTAACCCCTCCTTTATGCCTAAGGTGGTATCCAGTGTGGCTCTAAATCAAACCATCCGTTTACCCACCTTCTTTCCAAATCCACAGAACAAAGGAGAAAGACTCCTACATTCCTTGGACATTCACAGGCAGCTACGTTACTACTTGGATAAAACTAAGGGTTTCAGAAAATCTGACCAGCTTTTTGTATCCTATGCTACAGCATCACAAGGAAAGGCTATCTCCAAACAGACCATTTCCAAATGGATAGGACATTGCATACGTTTTTGCTATACCCACCATGGAAAACCAGTTCCTGCTAGCATAAGGCCCCACTCTACCAGGGCAGCAGCTACATCTACAGCCTACCGCAGAGGGGTGCCAACCAAGGATATTCTGGAAGCTGCAACTTGGAGTTCAGTACACACCTTCACCAAACATTACCACTTACCACTTTACTCTAAGACTAGAGCTGGCTTCGCCACTGCAGTTTTGCAGGGCCTTCTAGCCTCCTCTAACCCTGTTTGACTCTACCACCCATCCTTAGCTTTGGGATTCTACCCAAGTGTGATGACTGCAGCAGGGTAACACGATGAACATAGTACAGTTTTGTACCTACCATAAATGTAGATGTTCGAGTGTATACCCTGCTGCAGTCCAGGTTACCCTCCCTCCATCCCCTCTGTACTAGCTGAACTTATCTCTACCACTCTATCCTATACTACCTCTGTGGTGTATTTGCTTGTGCCTAAGGGTTTTGTTTTATTTTTATATAGCTATATATATATATATATATATATATATATATATTTTTGCCTACCTATTAGGGGCACCTGACATCTGGGGCAAGAAAAACTGAAGAAAATGGCGTTGGATGCCTCTGATATACCCCTGGAGCACTGACGTCAGGGAAGAAGCGACAGCAACCGACGCCGGACCAAGACTTTGGAATTCGGGCCGACTGCGGGACCGCCTGACGGCAGGATAACCCAAGTGTGATGACTGCAGCAGGGTATACACTTGAACATCTACATTTATGGTAGGTACAAAACTGTACTTTCTCTATTAAACTTTTCGGGTCATCAATGAATTGCATATTTTGTACTTTTCATAACTTTTCTGCATATCTTCTAAGTTTCTCTGCCTGTGCTAATAGCTTTAGTTTAGTTTATTTGTGGTAGTATATGATAGATCCTGGTCTGTTCTGATGCTGGTCTTTGCTTTTATCGTGTTGAAGTATTTTTGTTTTTCTGTTCCCTCTTCTGTGTTCTTCTAACAGTGACACTTCTTGTCTTCATTGATTTACAGTTTTCTCTATTTAGTGCTTGCATGATGTCATTTTATTTCTTCTCTTCCTTTCCTTATTACTCTGTATTTTTGCGGTAAGACTTTATCTGTTAGTTAAGCTGCAAAGTAATATAGCGTGTTTAATTGTTATCATATGAATTCCTGTTAGTCTTGATTTCTGTGTTCATCTGTTTTATCAGACTTAAAAATTGTGGGTCTTTCATCAACCTTAATATGTCTATCCATCTTTATTAAATCAAGCAACTCCTCTCTTACATCGTTTTCTTTAATTTGAGGGCACATTCTTTGCCGTCTGTTTCCTGTAGGCATTCTACAGAAAGTTTCAGAATGTCTTCCTGTGACATATCTTCAGCTACAGCCTGCTTCATCCATTGCTCCTTCATATGAGAATTCCTTGGCCCATAACTCCACAACATTGCCTGTGTCAGAGTTGCCACTCTTTCCTGATCCTTCCCTTGCTACATTTGGACACTTACATTAGTAATTCAAATGAAGGATTTAAGTCCAAAATCCACAGGAAATCCACCTTTTCCAATGATTATATACAATTTGGTAGTTGCCATCCCCCCCACATCTTCAGAAATGTACTTAAAGGGCAATGCATTCGTGTTGCTAGAATGTGTTCCACTAGACAGGATATGGAAGATCAGATGAGGACCGTTGCTGAGATGTTTTTGGCCAGAGGATACCCTGAGGTTATGGTGGAGGAAGTAACAAAATATGTGATTAGACTATGAGGGGATAGATTTGTTCCGCTTTTGGGTAGTACATTTGTTGACAAGAATACCCACAAGGAAGTTACAAGAAACAGAAGGAATGTGTGTGTCATCATGTTCAACCCTTACTCCAATTTGGTTAAAGAGATTTTGAAAAGACATTGGGATGTATTTTCGAGTTCTGATGATATTGTTACGGTTTTAGGTGACCATCCTGTTAGTGTGTTTAAAACTTCAGTTAATCTCAAGAGAATCATTGAAGGTGGAAAGAAAAAGGAGGTTAGGAGGAACAAAGATGAACACACCAGTAAATGTGGTAGTTGCAAGTATTGTGTCAGTACATTAATGTTAATAGGACTACAAAATTGGGTAATAATAATAGAACCATATGCTATGGTAGAAAAGGGAACTGTAATACCATGCGGGTGGTTTATTTGGCTTCCTGTTCCTGTTGTCAAGCATATTACATAGGAAAGACTGAAAGGAAGCTAAAAACCCGTATATATGAACATCTGTACAAAATTAAAAAAGTTGATATGAAAAATGCACTAAGCAAGCATATTAGTGAAAAAGGACCTCATCATTGTTTTACTTTTAAAATTATTGACCAAATTGGGGTGAGTGAATATGGGGGTAATTGGAAGGTAGGACTGTCATGCTTAGAAACTAAATGGCAGATATTGTGTGATGCTACCTCCTGGCCAGGTTTAAACAAAAGTATTAGTATAAAACCCTTCCTTCTTTTGGATCGGGGTTAAATGCATAATGTTAAATGTTTTTTGGGGTCGTAGATGACGACTACTTTTGTTCTACACTTCACAATACACAATATACTATATATTACATCATATCATGCATGTTTAGGATATGGATGTTTTTTAATCTATTTTATAGTTTTGTAAAATAATGTAATTTCAAAGTATATATTTATTAGTAATATTTTTATCAGAAACATTTATACTAGTTATTAATTATACTTTGATTCTCACTATACAAGCATTACATTTGTTTTGAGGGAATGAGATTTTTTAAGACATTTTTTAAGATAATATATTAATTATATTAATTGTTTTTTGGCGCCAAATCCGCTATATATATGTATTTGTAAACAGCACTAATTGGTTCTGAAGAAGTCTGCTTTGTGTGGATGAAAGCGCTTAACCTGTGGTTCGTGTGGCTGCAATAAACCTGTGTTTACTCTGACCGAGTTGTGGATTACTGGAATTCTACTGTTATTGTGTAGCGTAGTATCCTTGTTCTTGTTCCTGCTCGAGCTACAGTGGTCCGGGTGGCTTTATTGTGTTCATAGTCTTGATTTCTGTGTTCATCTGTTTTATCGGACTTAAAAATTTTGGGTCTTTCATCAACCTTAATATGTCTATCCATCTTTATTAAATCAAGCAACTCCTCTCTTACATCGTTTTCTTTAATTTGAGGGCACATTCTTTGCCGTCTGTTTCCTGTAGGCATTCTACAGAAAGTTTCAGAATGTCTTCCTGTGACATATCTTCAGCTACAGCCTGCTTCATCCATTGCTCCTTCATATGAGAATTCCTTGGCCCATAACTCCACAACATTGCCTGTGTCAGAGTTGCCACTCTTTCCTGATCCTTCCCTTGCTATGCAACTCCAACTGAACTTTGTACTGGTTTCCTACTGAAGGCTCCGGAGCATCATCATGTGTCAAATGAGCAAATGCTTCCTGTTCCATCTGTTTCTCCTTAATTGGGCAGCTCATTGATGTCTTTCCATATCACTGTTGCAGTATTGTTAACTAAAGGGATTTCCTGCCTAGGGTAGCCCAACATCTGGACAGTGTACCAAAACCTTAGGATTTTAAAGACATTGCATGTCACACATATCCTCTGTACTTACAATGTAGAGTATAAAGGTGAAGTATGGAGTACATATCTCAGAACTTCCAAATGCCATCGTCAGTTGTCAGTCTGAATGCTCCTTCGTTTGTGTTGGATACCAAGCAGTTTTCAGATAAGTGCCCCATTGGGGTTTTCGTCTTATCTTCTTTTCTTTTGGTTTGCGAGGTTACATGTCATCCAGAAAGGGAAAATGTCAGTGAGGGAGACAGATTCCCTTTAAGGACTATCACGAGCAGTGTCTTTTTTGTTTGGCTGCATCTCATGACCATACTATGTGCTAGGTTTGTCAAGCGTTTGTCCCTCAGACCCTTCATCGTTGTCACTTCTCCTTGTTTATCTACCTGGAGAACCAACGCCTTAAGTTGTTGACACAGGGTGCGATGGCAGAATCTTCCCATCCCAAGGGTCAGCCATCTGCAAAGAAGACGAAAAAGGTTGGATTTGGCTGCTGTACTGCCTCCACTGGACATCTCTCTTGAGGTTGGTGAAAGGCCAGAAGATCATGTGGTTGTTCTGTCAGATTCCTCTGCCACAACCGCATTGGCAGCCAACATGGATCTGGCTTTTTACACATCCTCGGAGGCTTTGCAGACGTCCATTACAGATGTTGAGGGGAAACCTCAGCTGATTATATCTGAGTGACTAAAGGAGAGTTCCGCAGATTCTTGTTCGAAAGGAGATTCCCACTATGAGTGTCGGCAAGGGTCCAACCCTCCTAAGGTCTTTAGAGCTGATGCCCCTCAAAAGAAAAGGAAAACTAAACAAAACATTTCTCCTGCTCCTAAAGATCCCTAGTGTGAATGGCAGGATTTTACATGGGTTTTAATGTACTCATCCCCTTGAAGCCTCCCCAGGGAGTTTGTTCCTGCATCCCCTTGGTCTTCTACTTCACTTAAGACCTCCAGGGAGCAGGACTACTCCTGATGAGGACTTGGACTCGTGGGAAGAGTCTTTGGCTTACTCCTCTCAGATTCCCTCTCCATTGAACTGTGGTTCTGATGAGGAGGATTCTATTAGCCCAGATACTCACTTTGAGGAACTTTCTTTTGGGGATACTGTCTCTCATATAATGGAATTCTTTAAATGGGACTGTACTCTGGTTTCTGACATCCAGAAGAGGTATTGTAAACTCCTCCAGATGGAGTCCCCCAAGCCCCTCTGGTCCTAACGCCCTGTTGGACACTTTTTCAGCAGCTTCCCAGGCTCCTGATTCCATACCTTCAGCCCCTAAAAAGCCTAATAGGTTTTATAAGGTGCCTTGACTGTAAATTTCTCTGCAAATGTTGTGCTTTGACCCCTCTGTTGTATCTGTCTCTTCTGACAAACATTCCAAGCTCTTGCCTTCTACGAAATTGCTTCCTTCTGCCAAGAAGATTAGGAGTATGGAACCGCTGGGCCCAAAGGTGTATACTGCGGCTACTCTGGCTTTTCAGGCTATTAATTATCAGACCCATATGACCATGTGTGTCTTAGCTCTTCTTTCTCAGGCCTATCAGGTTATCGCTGACCTTCCTGATTCTGAGGGGAAGGTTTTGGCTCCCTCTTTGTTGGGATCCTCTTCTCAGGTTTGTCACCATTCTGTTAAATGTAGTTATGATGATGCAACTGATGGTTCTTCTAGAGCTGCTGCCATTGGTTCTGTGTTGAAGCATTAATCTTGGCTTCACCTTTAGCCTTTGTCTGATGATATTAAGGCTAAATTGATAGATGCTCCTCTAGATAATAAGAATGTATTTTTAAGTTTCTGCAAGAAAAGGGCAAGGCCTTAGAGGAATTTAAGTGTATTTTTGTTTCTCGTACTAGTAAATTTCAGAGGAATTATCCTTCTACTGCCTTTTCATGTAGACAGTCTCACCTTCTTCCTGAAGGTAAAAAGGGTTCTAGATGGGCTTCTCCTCCTAAGTCTAGTCAGATTCCTACTTCTCAGATGCCTCCTTTTCCAGACAAGCCAGGTTCTCGTCTGTCTTCCCTCCTTCCTAAGTCAGGTTCCTTTGTCTCTCTTGCCTTTCCCTGTTTCTTCCCAATTGTTTAAGTATCACTCAGGATTCTTGGGTTCTATCCGTCATCCGTCAAGGTTACTTCAAGGTGTGGAAATCCCTTCCTCTTTTTCTGAGCATTCCTCAACCTCCTCAGTAACAGCTGCCCTTTTTTCCGGATGTACCTTAGGGTCTTTTGTTTCAAAGCAGCAACCAAGTAGTTTCTGCTCCTCAAAGGAGTAATGGGTTTTATTCCAGATTGATGCTCTTCGTGTTTCACTGTTGCAATCATTACATTTGCGTAATCTGCTGGCAAGTTGCCCTCAGTCGGCCTGAATAACAAAGTCTTTGGTCCTGCGTCGGTTGCTGTCTTCTCTTCCATGACGTCAGATGTATAAAATATGCAGCCGATGCCATTTTAATCGGTCTTTCTTGCCGCGCGGTGCCCAAAGCAGAAGCAGTTTGCAAGTGCCGGTCGGCCGACTCCTGAAATTTTCGTTTTCGAGTTTCAGAACCGAAGTCTTCAAACTAAAGCTAAGTACCCCGTTGGGGAAACTTTTTCTTGCTTCTTACCGATGTCAGGAAAAGTTAATAATTACAATTCTTGTGGGAAGCAAACACCTCATAAGGATTTTCATTTGTACTGTATTCCTTGCCTATGCCCTGATTGCAATGTGCCTGGCTGTCGGTTTTGTGCTAAATTTAACCAAAGCACTATTAAGCGTCTGTATATTTTTACTTTTAAATATTTTGGTTCAAGATTTAACTATCCTGAAATGTCGTCAGTTAGCAATCCGACTACCAGAGTTCACAAAACGAAAAAGACAGAGACAGACCGTTGAGGTCTAAAACAGACGACAAAGCTTCTCCTTAGCCAGTCACTGGTTCGCCGGTACTCAATGAGATGCTTTCGCAGCCCCTGATGCCTGCTACTTTTGAGTCGCAGGCCTCTACCGAGACCTATTCAGAGCCACTGAGCAAGCACCGGCTTCTGAGGATGTTTTCAGGCCTCAACATTTGTATATTAAACCGACACCATCATTAAAAACAAGGCCAAAATCTACTTCTATGTCTAAAAAACCGACGCATGAGCCACGTGCTCAGGCTCCTATGCCTAAAAAACAAATGATCAAAATGGCTGAGGATTTAATTACTTTGATCAAGGGTTCCAATCCCCCCTGCTAAGAGGCCTAGGCAAGGCACTGATTATGAATCTGCAGATCATGTTTCCATGTCTTATGATTCCTCTTCTGATCAGGAATTTTCTATTCCACCTTATGAGGACTCTGATGCAGAGGAATCCATCCCTTCTGCTTCTCCTCCTGATGATTACTCTTTTGGGGAGAGTTTGCATATTTTAAGGGAACATTTTCATTGGGAGAGTCAGGACTTCTCAGAATCCAAAAAGAGGCTTAGGGATTTTCTTCTGCTTCCTCAGCATAGGCCTTTGGCAACCTCCTGTATTAGACACTGTTGATGATGTTTTCTCGGAATCAAGCATGGCTCCTGATTCCCTGCCTCCAGCTCCTAGTAAGCCAGACAGATATAATTAGAGTTCCTGACTCCCACATATGTCTTTTCAAAAATCCTGCTGCTGACCCTGAAACTATTTCTCAGGGTCCCAAAGGATTTAAGGCTTCTACAGCCAAAAATCCTACCCCTTCTGATAGAGACTCCAGGGCGCTGGATAGATGGGGAAAGAAGGTTTATACGTCTGCAACCTTGGCAATCAGGGCTTTAAACTGCCAGTTTCATATGCTTAAATATCAACAGCATGTTATGGGCTTACTGAATCAGAAAATTATGTTGATTTCTGATTGTGTGGAAATTAGAGATTTACAGGATTTATTGCATTCAGCAGAACAGGTTGGAAAGCATACTTTGCAATGTGGTTTTGATTCCTTGGAGGCCTCTTGCGTGGCCGCCGTAACTGGATCTATGATAAGGCATGCTTGGCTCAAGGAGCAAAATCTGCCTGATCATGTTGAAGCTAAATTGTCGGATGCTCCTTTACAGCAGGACAGTCTGTTTGGTAATAAGGCAGAAGAGGTTTTAAAAAAGATGGAAGACAAAGCTAAATCTATGCAAACCATAAAAGATTTCTTGCAAGTGCAGCCACCCAAGTTCAGTAGACACTGGCCTACTAAGAATTGGTCCTTTCCTGTGTCCAACAGAGCCGCTCAGGGCAAACCCAGACGCTCTCCAAAGGCTCCAGGTTTCAATCACTAGGATCTTACAGGTCAAAGCAATGCGGTGTCTCCACCTGCAAATCAGGAGGTAACAAAGCACAACCCTACAGTAAACGGTCTCAATGACTTTCCTCCGCCATCTCCAAGCACTTATCTTTTGGCAGCCCCTTGGGGGGGGAACTAGCACTTCATGCTCAAAATTGGCATTTAATTACCCAGGACAAGTGGGTATTAAACATAGTATCCCAGGGGTACAGATTTCATTTCCACACATTGCCAATTCCAAACGGATGGCCAGATCTGCCACCAAACCAGTGGGCAGAGGCCCAGAAACAAGTCATGTCCCTCATGGATATGGGGGCTATTCAGCCAGTGCCAGAAAAGGAAAAAGGACAAGGATTTCATTCAAGACTTTTCCTGGTACCCGGAAAAGACAAAACATGGCGTCCAATTCTGACTTATCCATTCTAAATACGTTCCTGGACATTTCAAAATGCTGACTTTACAACAGCTACTGCCTGTGCTAGGCAAGAATGCCTGGTTGGTAACTCTAGAGTTAAAAGAGGCATAGCTGCATATCCCAGTAAGGGAATCTTGCAGAAGATACCTCCGCTTCAAAGCAGGCTTTTTGCATTACCAATTCTCTGCCCTGCCCTTTGGCTTATCTACTGCACCCAGGGTCTTTACAAAGTGCCTGACACCAGTAACTGCATTTTGCAGACAAAGAAACATTCAAATGTATCCATGTCTGGACGATTGTCTCATTCAGGCAGAGGACAAGGACACTCTTCTTCAGCATCTGGCATTTGTAAAAAGGCTTCTAGCATGCCTAGGGTGCACAAAAACTGAAAAGAATTCACAACTGGTACCCTCTCAAATAATTACATTCCTGGGTGCAGGAATGGCCTTGGGTCAACTGGTGCCCTAGGCAAAAAGGCTCCATGGTGCCCCCCCACACCACCATGTGCCCCCATCCTGGTCTACCTACACCAAATAAATACTGGAAAAGCATCCTTGCTAGAGCAGCGCCCTAGGCGGCTGCCTAGTTGGCCTATGCCTAAGGCCGGCTATGCCTGGGTGCAAGCTTGAATACAACTGCCCAGATGGCTTACCTCACGCCCGACAAACAAATTCAATTGACAACATACTTCAAACAAATTGCAACAAAAACCCAGTTATCTGCAAGACAAATTCTGCAGGCTTTGGGGTTCATGGCATCCTACTAATTCCATATGCGAGACTGCATATGAGGAAACTTCAATGGTACCTAAAAAGCTTATGGAGTCAACATTGTCACAGCCTGGAAACAATGATTCCTCTCATTCCCTGCCTGCAACAGGAGTTTCTTTGGTGGGCAGAGGTACGTCACCAAAACAAGGGACTGTCATTCATTCTACCCCCTGCCACCCAAACCCTGACTACAGATGCATCCGACTATGCTTGGGGGGCCCATCTGGCAGGGAGATGCATTCAGGGCAAATGCAGCCCAAACCAAATGCATCTACATATCAACCAGAAAGAATTGCTAGCTGTACAGAATGCTCTGACAGCCTTCAAGGACCTCCTTCATCCAGGACAACTACTGATAAAGACGGACAACACCACAGTTATGTGGTACATAAACAAGCACAGTGTACCCACTCCTCTACCCCCTTTGCAGACTAGCCATGGCCTTGTGGAACACAGCCTTGACTTACCAAATACATCTTCAAGCTCAATTCCTGCCAGGAAAACAAAATACTCTGGCAGACCTAAGCAGAAATCTTATGGAACCGCACGAATGGAAACTGGATCCACAAATATTCAGCATGTTAACACGAAAATGGGGGAGCCCAGACATAGATCTATTTCCCTCTCCCCAAAACTATAATTTGGACAAGTTCTGCACAAGAACTCATCACAAAAAAGCATGGAAAGTGGATGCTCTATCCTTCAGCTGGAAAAACCTATCAGTCTATGTCTTTCCCCCTCTGCCTCTACTCTCCAAGGTTTTACCAAAAGTCAGACAGGAAAAAAACAAAAATGATTCTAATTGCTCGGACTGGCCTCGCCAACACTGGTACCCACTCCTAAGGAATATGTCACACCTTCCTTTGTGGTACTTGCCTCAAAAACCTCACCTATTGTCTCAGCAGAACTATCAAATTCTGCACACTCCGCTCCAAACTCTGAATCTTGCAGCATGGCTAATCAACTAATTTCACCAATCACATCTCTCAGCAAACCTGTGATGGATATAATTTTGGAGGCCTGAAGGGCCTAGTACTAGAAAATCTTATGCTGATAAATGGAAGAGATTCTGTGCTTGGAACCAAACACAAGGAATAGATACAGCAAAGCCCAAATATTCCTCAGATTTTGCAATACTTAACTGAGATGCTTCACAAGGGCCTATCTTTTTCTTCAATAAAAATCTATGCCTCTGCCATCTCGGCTCATTACAACACAGAGCCTCCCCTCTTTTCTCATCCCCTGCTAAAACAGTACCTCAGAGGAGCCAAAAATTTAAGGCCCCCCCAGGAGAGCGCCAACTCCTGCATGGGACCTCAATTTTGTGCTAGAAAAACTCACCCTACCTCTTTTTGAACCAGCAGCTACTGTGGATATAAAGTTTCTCTCTTGGAAGACCGCCTTTCTTTTGGCATTCACTTCAGCTAGAAGGGTTTCAGAACTACAGGCTGTCATGGCAGTGGAGCCTTTCATTATCTTTCACCCGGACATGGTGGCTCTCAGGACCAATCCCTTTATGCCTAAGGTGGTATCCATTGTGGCTCTTAACCAGACCATTCACCAGCCAACTTTTTTCCCAAATCCACAGAACAAGGGGGAGCGGATTCTGCATTCATTGGATGTACACAGACAACTAAGATTCTACTTAAACAGGACAAAATCTCTAAGAAAGTCTGAGCAGCTACTGGTGGCATTTGCTGCAGGATCAGAGGGAAAGGCTATATCAAAGCAGACTATTTCTAAATGGATAAGCCATTGTATTCGTTTCTGCTACTTGCACCATGGTAAACCTGTGCCCAAGGGGATCAGATCCCATTCCACCAGGGCTGCTTCTGCTTCAGCAGCTTTTCTCAGAGGGGTTCCTACCAGAGACATTCTAGAAGCTGCTACTTGGAGCTCAGTTCATACGTTCACAAAGCATTACCATTTACCTCTATTTTCTAAGTCCAGGGTAGGCTTTGCCACTGCAGTCCTGCAGGGCCTTATAGCTGCTCCTAATGCTGTTTAATTCCATCCTCCCATCCATAGCTTTGGGATTCTACCCAAATGTAATGACTGCAACAGTGAAACATGAAGAACATATTACAGTTGTGTGCACTTACCATAAATGTAGATGTTCAAGTGTATTCACTGTTGCAGGTTACCCACCCGCCAGCCCCCTTTCTATGCCTCTTCTTTCCTTCACTATGCTCAAAAGCCTTTGTGGTGTATTTGCTTTTAGTTGAAGGTAAATTTTGTGTGTTCTAAAGTGCATGTATATATTTATAGTTTCATATATATATATATATATATATATATATATATATATATATATATATATATTTTTTTGCTCCCCATTTGGGGGGCACCTGACATCTGGGGCAAGAAAAACTGATTAAAATGGCGTTGGCTGCATGTTTTATACCCCTGGTGACCTGATGTCATGGAAGAGGAAACAGCAACAGATGCAGGACCCAAGACTTTGTTATTCAGGCCGACTGAGGGCAACCTGCCAGCAGATTACCCAAATGTAATGACTGCAACAGTGAATACACTCGAACATCTACATTTATGGTTAGTGTACACAACTGTACTTTTTGGTTCCCAGGAAAGAAGGCACCTGGAGGCTCATTGTGGAACTTTCTCAGATTAGCACCTTTCTGTCGATCACTTCCATTCGAATGTTGTCCCTTCAGATGCTTTTTTCTACCTCAGGCTTTCCTGGTCTCTCTGGATCTCAAGGATGCCTGTCTTCACATCCCTATTCATACCTGTTTCAGGAAATAATTGATTTTTGTCTATTTATTCCTTGCATTTTCAGTTCTCTGCTTTGCCTTTTGGCCTCTCTACTGCTTCAAGGGTTTTCACCATTTGCTTCACTTTTGTGATTGCCTTTTGAAGGATGAAGGGGATACAAATCTTTCCTTACCTGGATGACCTGCTCATTCAAGCTTCCTCCCTAGAGATCTTGCTTCAACATCTTTACTAGGCTGTTTACCACTTGCAGACCTTAGGGTTTATGATAAATTTTCAGAAATACTTCCTGACTCCTTCTCAGGGTCATGTGTTTTTCTCAATTGCAGCTCCAGAACCATTCCTATGTTGGCTTCCCTGCCACCACTCAAGGCTCTTACTCTGATTGCCTTATTTCAGTCCCTTCTTCCTTGGTTCTTGATTGCATCCAGATAATTTCTAAGGGCTATGGGATTCATGGGTTCCATCATTCCTATGCTATCTCTAGCCATATTCCATATGAGGAAACTACAGTGGTTCCTAAAGTCAGTGTGGCTCCAACACTGTTATCCTTTGGACTTTCTAGTCCCTCTTATTCCATACCTCAAACTAGATTTTCAGTGGTAGATTCATCAGCTGTCTGTCAACACAGGGCTTCCTTTTTAGCCCCAAGTCCCTTCTCAGGTACTCTTTCCGGATGCCTCAGACACTGTTTGGGGTGCTTCTTTCGGTTCTCTCAAGGTTCAGGGTCTTTGGGCCATTCATCACAAGGCAGACTATATCAACATCAAGGTGACGAGCTCTCAAGATCATCACAGGGCAGACTATATCAACATCAAGGTGATGAGCTCTCCTTACTCTTGAGCCCTTTTAAACTCTTTCTTCTAGGGCCTCTCAAAATCTTTACAGACAATACCACAGTGATGTGGCACATCAACAGCAAGGAAGGACACGGTCCTACCTTCTCTGCAGACTAGCTCTAGAAATTTGGGATCTGGCTCTCCATTATCAGGTGGCTCTTCAGGTTGTTTGTATTCCTTCAGAACAGAACCTTGTGGCAGACACTCTAAGCAAGTCCATAACACAGGCCCAAGAATGGATGCTTCACAGAGATGTGTTTCTGGACATTGTCCACCAGTGGGGTACTCCATAGGTAGATCTTTACCTCCCCTCTGAACAGGCAACTACTACTTTTTTTGTACCAGAGTCCCCAGTCTTCTGACATGGAAGGTGGACACCCTATCTTTCTCTTGGAAGGGTATGTTTCTGTACTCCTTCCCTCCCCTACCTCTCATACTGATGGTCTTACTTAAGGTAAAGCAGGAATCCCCCAAAATCCTGCAGGTGCCTTCCTTTTGGGCCAGACAGCCTTGGTTCTCTCTTCTGCACCTAGCCAAGGGCAGTCACCACAAGTTACCTCAGAGTGGACATGTTCACACAAGACAAGGAGTCTGTCATCCATCCTCACTTGTTCACTCTTCATCTGACACTGTCGGTGACTGTTTTGATCCCTTTTAGGCACCATTTTTTCTGAGGACTTGCTTTGAGTTTTGCAGGAGGCCAGGAAAACCCCTTATCTGAAAACCCTGTGTGTCCAGATGGAGATTTCTTGTCTGGTGCCTTGCTAGTAACCAGGATACACTTCCCATGGAGATTCCTGTGGTTCTGTCTTATTTGTGTGAATTGCTGCCCGCTGAGTTGACATATTCTTCAGTTAAAACTCAGCTTTCAGCTATTTCTGCTAGTCTGCCTTTGTCTCCTTCTCTGGTCTCTAGGTTTGAGGTGAAACTATTTCTTAAAGGTGTCCTTCATATTATACTCCCCAGGAAACCTATTCTTCTTTCCTGGGACTTTAACGTTGTTCTTGAAAAATTGTCTCCGGCTCATTTTGAGCCTGTAGTTTCAGCTTCCTTGTAGTGTTTTACATGGAAGACTATTGTTCTTTTGACCCTTACCTCTGCTAAGAGAGTATCTGAGCTTCAGGCCCTTATGGCTGTTCCTCCTTTTTTATTTTTTCATAGGGACACAGTGTCTCTTCATGTGGTTAATGTATTGTCTCAATCAATATATTCATTTGCTCACATTTTTTCCTTCTCCGTAGTCTGCTAGTGAGAAGGTTCTTCACACCTTGGAGTTGCATAGGCAGCTCAGATACTATTTAGATAAGACTAAAGCCATTCACAAATCTGAGCAGCTTTTTATTTCTTTTCATCCTAGATCTTTAGGTTTAGCTGTTTCTAAGCAAGCCATTTCTTTATAGATCTCTAAGGCCATTTTCTTTTGTTACTCTCTGCTTGGGAAAAGTATGTATGCCTCTGGAAAGGCTCGTTCTACTAAGGCTGTGGCTTCCTCTGATTCTTTTTTCAAAGGATTGGATATCAGTTCTACCCTTGAAGCTGTTACTTGGGCCTCTATCCTTACCTTTACAAAGCATTGCAAATTAGATGCTGTATCCAGAACAAGAGATGGCTTTGCCAGGGCTATCCTGCATGGGATTTGTGAAGACTGTATTGGGCCTTCCTCTTCCCAAGTTACTTTTTGAGCTTTTATATACTCCCTTTAGTAACGAATACTGTAACAGTGATATATGGAAGGACATAGTACAGTTGTGTAAAATCTTACCAAAACAGTGGCTGTCATCCTCTTCACTGTTGCAGTATTTGCGCCATCCCTCCTCCCCCTTTTTCTCTTTTTTCCTTTCTGGATGCACATGTTCTTCCTCTTAGCCTTGGACTGTTTCTCCTCCTGGGTCTAATATGTTTTGAAGTATGTACCGTGAGTGGAGAGCATACATATGATGTACAACATCCTTAAAGTGCTAAGGCTTTGGTATACTGGCCGAACATTGGGGTAACCTAGGCAGGGAATCCCTTTAGTAAAGAATACTGCAGCAGTGATGAGGACATCTACTGTTATGGTAAGATTTTACACAACTGCACTTTCCATCATGCTTTGACATTACCCAGGTTGGATTATCTGCACTAAGTCCATCATTGTGCGGATAATCCATATTTATGTTTCTGTTTCTTTACCTTCTTCATTACTAATCCTCTTATCTTCTTTCCCCCTTTGTTTTCTTATTTATTTGTGTTGTGAAATTTTCCATATCATAGGTGTGTACCAGGCTAATGGCCCTTGGGCCTTTACAAGCCTAGCCATAGGATTACCCTGGCATAGTGCCACCCGACCTTAGTTCCCAGTGCTACTGTTGAGTAGAGCCACTGGAGTTATCCCAGGGCGAATTTTCTGTTTCCCATCCACTCATCAAGATTTTTGTTGAAGAGGGTCAGCAAGGTGCTCTGTTTGACATGTATAGGAAGTCTGTTCCATAGCATGGGCAGTTTCTGGGTTATGAACCTGTCCATCCAGCATGTTCTGTTAATTGTGGTAATGAGATTGAGGTCTCTGGAGTGTGTGGTACGGAGGGATTGGGATTTCTTTAGATGTAGCATTTCTAACAGAGCTGAGTCAGACATAGCTTTGTAAGTCAAGCAGAGATCACCTCTAAGTAGGCGATATGAGACAGAGAATAGTTGGAGTTTTTTTTGAGTCTCTCCATATAATACAAGTGTTTAAGGCCTAGGATCCTCTTTGTGAGGTACTTTTGTGGCCTCTCCAGTTGTTGCAGGTGTCTAGTGAGGTACATGCCAAATGGGGCATTGTACTCTGATTGGCCTAATGAGGGAAGAGTAGAGATAGACAATGACCCCATTCTTCCTGGATGCAAAACCCTTAGTAATAAGATGTGCCACATAGGACTTCCTGACCGCATTGGAAATGTGGTGATCAAAAGAGAGGTTGCTGTCAACCTATGTTCCCAGATCTCTTATAACATCTTCTGTGTTCAGTGGACTACCATCAGTGTGGTAATTCATCGGGTTTTTCCCAAAAGGGATGACGCATTTTTTTTGCATTGAGCGTAAGGCCATGGTTCTGACACCAGTTGTTGGTCACAGTGAGGCCATTCTGTAAGATGTCAACATCACTTGGGGAGTTAATAATAGCTTTGAAAAAACACACTTCCTCTACTGCTCCACGAATCAAGTAGAGATAAAAAATATACAAATAAAGAACACCAACTGCTGCAAGTTGAATTTTTTAATTCTGGTACCTCGGCCTTCGCCTTCTCCTGGAATACAATTTACATAACACACCACCCATTTTTATACAAATTCTTTAATTAAATTATTGATGCACCATCCCCCAATTATACAATTAGGCTCACTATATGCTGTTTTTTTGTTTATTATTTTATCAGCACTTGTTTGGCATCTTTCCCCCACTACATAAGAATGTACAAAATATTAACTGGAGAATAAATAACAATCAATTCATAAATGCTTGTTCTAATTAATATATACATGAATATGAATACTAATATAAGAAAATACATATTATTAATTTAATTTGACCCTTTCATGCAGTTCCTTTTCCTTAATTTTGGGAAATATGTGGAAAATACATTACACCTCCATATTCATTCCATTAGGAAACAATGTTTTTAAATTGAGAATGAACCTTGATTCCATCAAAAGTAATTTATCCCGGAAAATAGCTTCATTACCATATGCATTGGGTCTGCCCAAAACACTGAATACAAACCCATCCGGAACCCCCCCATGATTATCAAAAAAATGTTTTCCTACTGGACTCTCTAATCTCCTATGCCTTATATCTCCTAGGTGTTCCATAATCCTTAATTTGACCCTCCTGGTGGTTTGCCCTATGTACCACATTTGTTTCTCACAGCCACATCCTATGATATACACAACCCCTGTTGAATTGCAATCATAAAATTCAGTGGCATTATATCTGATCCCATTGATTTTGAAACCATCCAAGTTCCTGACCCACTTACACACCTTACATTTTCCGCACCTGAATGTTCCTTTTCTATCATCTTCACCTAATCTACCATTTTTTCTGAAATTCAAGATTTCCCTGAGATTGAAATATCTCTTATATGAAAAGGTCACCCTTGACGGAAAAAGTTTTCCTATTCTCTCATCTTCATAAATGATGGGCCATAATCTATCCACTAATTCCTTCAATATTTTGGAAAAATGGGAAAATCTGGTTATGAAAAATATTTTTTCATTTGAATCCTTCATACCACCATGATTTTCAACGTCAGTTCCAAAATTCCCAGAGTGCCCTAGGCCTCGAAATCTAACCCTATTACCGGACCTTTTTATGAGACCTAATTCATTCTCCACCCTCCTTCTAGATTTCTTGACACTCATGACAGAGTATCCTCTCTCTACCAACTTTCCTTCCACCTTATTAAACTCTTCAGAAATCAGATTTTTCTCTGAAATGTGCCTACCTATTCTCTTAAACTCACCTAATGGTAAAGAACTTATCAAAGAGTCACTGTGCATACTGGAGGCGTGAAGAAAATTTTCAGCTGCAGTCTTCTTATGATAAGGTTTGTACTGAATTTTATCACCATGGCACACATAAATCTCTACATCCAAGTAATGGATACTTCTGCCCCCTATGATGTAAGTGAAATCCAAACCCCAATTGTTTTGCTTCATTTCCGAAACAAAGTTGCCAAATTCCTCAGGTACACCTCTGCACAAAAATAGGAGGTCATCGATAAACCTCACATATTTAACAACCTTGCTTCTGTAAAAGAGAGAGGGATAAATATAACTGTTCTCAAAATGGGCCATAAATAAAATAGCATATGAGGCAAATGCACCCCATTGCTGTACCCTCTTTTTGCAAAAAATGCTTACCCTCAAACTCGAAACAATTGTGCGTGAGACAGAAGTCCAACAAACTAATAATAAAAAATGTTCTAGGTCCATCCCGTAACATTTTTTCCACTGCTTTTAAACCATGGAACCTGTTAATGCTGGTGTATAAAGATTTAACGTCTACACTCGCCCAGTAGAAATCTTTGCCCCATGCTATATTACTGACCTTAAAACACACCTCATCACTGTTTTTAACATGAGATTGTACCCTCTCTGTGACCCTTTAGCAAGGAATCCAAAAATATACCTACATTCTGTAAGTAACCCCCCTTCCCCGAAACTATGGGGCGTCCGGGTGGATTCCTGATGTCTTTGTGTATTTTTGGGATAGTAAAGAATCTAGCCACTCTGGGATTCTTAACATGTAACTTTCTAACATCCCCAGAAGATAAAAAGCCGAGCCTTTCACCCCTTTCCAATAATTCCAATAATAATACATTATATTCTTTCATTGGATTTAAGGGTAACTCCAAATAAGTATTGGAGTCCTTTAGAAGCTCCAGAGCCATGGAATTGTATTGTTCCCTAGAAAGAACCACCCAGTTCCCTCCCTTATCTGCTTGAGTGAATACATACTTGTTATTCATGTCCTTTAAATCACATAAAGCTTTCCATTCATCTCTCTTCAAGTTATAATTTCTCTTTTTACCACAAAATTTTACATATTCTTCTTCTAAAGATCTTAATAATGTTTTCTCAAAGACATTAATAACCATGTTCTTTCTAGGTGGCATAAATTATTATTCTCCAGTTAATATTTTGTACATTCTTATGTAGTGGGGGAAAGATGCCAAACAAGTGTTGATAAAATAATAAACAAAAAAACAGCATATAGTGAGCCTAATTGTATAATTGGGGGATGGTGCATCAATAATTTAATTAAAGAATTTGTATAAAAATGGGTGGTGTGTTATGTAAATTGTATTCCAGGAGAAGTAAGGCGAGGTACCAGAATTAAAAAATTCAACTTGCAGCAGTTGGTGTTCTTTATTTGTATATTTTTTATCTTGAGTTAATAATAGCTCCCAATTTGCAATCATCTGCAAACTTTGTCAGCCAGAGTCCCTTCATGTTGGCCTGGACTTTAGAGAAGTAGATCCCAAACAGGAGAAGGCCCAAGACCGGACTCCACTCGTGACTAGTAGGCAGTCTGACTTGGAGTCCGCTAGTTTCACACTGTGGGTTCTATCTGTGAACCAGTTTGTAACCCACCTAGTGATATAGGGGGTGATGCCAAGCTTAGTGAGTTTTTCTATGATTCCTGAGTGAGGAATGGTATCAAAAGCCTTGGCCAGATCAAGGTAGGCTGTATGAACCACCTTCGCTTCATCCACAGCTCTGGTGACTGACTCAGAGAAGTCGACCATGTTGAGCAGGCATGATCTACCCTTCACAAAACCAAACTGTGTGGGATCCAGAGTTTGGAGATTCCCTATATCCTTGTTTATCAGGCCCATGATGATGCATTCCATAGCTTTGCATATCAGACTCATCAGGCTAATGAGGCGATAGTACCCAGAGTCTGTAGTCGCTCTTCATTTGTGGAGAGGGATGACTGTAGCAGTGTGCCATTCGGTAGGGACAAAGCCTGAGGTGAGGCTGTGCTTGAACAGGGCACACAGGTGAGGTGCCAGTTCACTCTGTAGTTCATGTAGAACACAACCAGGGATATTGTCAGGTCCCATAGAAGCTGTATTCTTGGCCTTGGACAGTGCTCTCTTAACCTGTGCAGCAGTAATATTGGGTGCCTGGCAATCTACTGGTATTGTGATTGGTCCTTTGGGGGGGAGGGGTAAAGTTGGCACTGAATCTGTCAGCCAGTATACTGGCAACATCTGTTGGCTTGGTATAGGCGGTACCATTGTGCAATAGCTCAGAGCAAGTATTGCCGTGGAGATTCTTTACATAACTATAGAAGGCTTTGTGGTTGTCTTTAATATCTGCTGCAATTCTGTTTTCATAGCTAGCTTTAGAGGATTTGATGAGGGATCTCAACTTTTTGATGAGGCTGATAAGGGAGGTTTTGCAGGCGTGAGACTTCACCTTATTCCGCATCAGTTTCCTCCTTCTGTTGTAGAGTTTATTTATGGCAGGGGACCACCAAATTGGCTTCCGTTTTTTGGAGCAGAGCATCTTTGTTCTATTGGGTATGGCAAGTTCCATGCATTTGTGTACATGTTCATACAGTGCATTGGTGTATGATTCTGCAGTCATGCAACTATTCCCCATTTGCATGGGTGCAGTGAAGTTAGCCATCTCTGTTTTTAGGAGCCCAAAGTTAGCTTTGGAGAAGTTTTTCATAGTGGTAACCTTTGCGGGGTGGGTGGGATGTGGATTTCCAAGGTGATTAGTTTGTCGTTGGATCTAACCAGGAAGGAGCTGACTATAGGTGTAGAACAACAGTTGCCCATGTAATGACCAGGTCAAGGATGTTGCTACCTGTAGTGGGGATAATAACGAGCTGGTCCAGAGCATTGGAATTAATGAATTCCAGGAAACTTTGAGCAAGTGTATTGGTACAGGAGTAGTTTACCCAGTTAATAGAGGGGTAGTTGAAGTCGCCTAGTAAGAGAGTGTTAGGTTGCACCCGAATATTCTCCAGGGTGCTTAGGAACATGGAGTGAGAGTCTTGAGACATGGTTGGGGTTAGCATTTTCTTTAAATTTTTTATCAGGTAATTTTTAAACCCGGTTGTGTTTTTTCATTTTGGGAATATTAATGTGTTTGGGACAAAAACCCAGGGAGGGTTTCCCCGGTTGGGGGGTTACTCGTGCTGTAGAAAAACCCGGGGAAGCGGTCCCATGGGTGTACTTGGCCTTACGGCCTTTTTCCTTCAGAAAGGGTCCTGAAAATGGTATTTGAGGTCCCTTTGGGGGGGGAAAATTGGCCAAGTCACCCCAAAACTGGCAAACCGGGGTTGGTCACCTTTTGTGCTCAGAGCAATTGCCGGGATTCTTTCATTGGGTGGTTCTTTCTGGCCCCTTTGTTTTCATCGTTTGGGATTTGTGGGGCTCACTGAACCCCGTGGGAGGTTTTTGGCTTCACCTTTCCCCGTTTCTCTTTGTGGTTTGGCGGGGACCCACATTTGGCCTTTCCCTGGGCCAAGGATCTTTTTCTATTCCAGGAAGAGGTCGAGGTCTCCTTCCTTGGAGCCGATACTTTCGGCTCGGCCTCCCTCTTCTATCGGAGCGGAGTCATCGAGCCGATCTTCAAGGTCATCCAGGTTGTCAGACCATGACCTAGAGAGTGGTCAGTAGATTGCTCAAGTCACAGGTACTGGCCCAAATGCTACACAGTCCGTCTCAGCAGGCGACTGTTGGTCCACACCCGTTACAGTTCCTCCTTCAACTCTACCCCAGAGTTTGGAGTTGGAGTCTTCGGGTAAGGTTACTGCTACGGCTGGAGGACGGATACCCCTTCTGTTCCTTCAGCCCCTACTCTTATCTCCTCTTCCTTAGAGGGATTCGTGGTCGGGCTTCCATGGTCTCCTCCGAGGGGTGAGTGGCATCGGACCCTTGTCCGAACCCACTCTTCCCTTGGAGCCTCGGCCTTGGTGAGCTCGGCTCCGACATCTGCCTCGAGACTTCCCTTCGGTGGCCCCTGGAGTTCCTAGCTCTTCGAGCGGGTCTCTCGGACCTGCCTGGGAGGGAGCATTCGAAGTGATGAAGAGTGTACTGGCCACTGGTATCAGTCAGCAGTCTCTTCCCGTAGCTCCTCCCTCTATTGTACCTGTTGACATCTCTGCCACTTCTCTTGCTACAGGACCCAGAGATCCTCCGCCTCAGGTTTCCCCATTGGGAATTTCCCCTCTTCCGAGGATTCTCCTGATGTTTGGGAGATCCTCCTAGGAAGAGGACTTGTAAGAGGAAGCATGTAGACTCCCTGAGTCTGTCACTTGGATACTGACTTTGATGAGTCAGAGGGATCCCCTAGATCCCCCTCTGAGGATGTCTCCTTCTCAGACATCCTAGAACTTCTGAAACAGAGGGGAAACTGGCCTCCAACAATCCCTCTGAGGATGAGTCAGTATACCTGAGGCGTTTGGATCTCGGCCCTCCACCTCCTGGGTGTCTCCGCCTTACGACCCCCTTATGCAGGTTATAGCACGAAAGGCGTGGACAGCTCCTGACTCTGTAGAGCCAGTCCCTAGGAGGCCTTCTAAATTTATAACTGCCCCTAGTGACAAACAATTCCTTACAAAGGGTGTCCCGCTGATGCCATGGTGGTGGCTGCGGCCACCAAAAGGAACTTGCAGATCCTTCCGTGCCCGTCCATCCTCCTAATAAGGACTCTAGGACCATGGATAGGTGCGGCAAGCGGATGGGTTCCGCAGCGACCTTTGCTATGCGGTCGCTGAATTATCTTTGTCACTTCACCAGACTCCAGAGAGATATCCTGAAGGAGCTGGGAGAAGTAGTTCAGGATCCTACAGCTGCAGGGGCCCAAGAAAAGATTGCTTCGCAGCTAGGAACCCTCAATTCCATTGCTAACTCCTCCATGCGGCTAATATCTTATGCTGCTGATGGGCCAGTAGAGCCGCAGGCACAGGTGTGGCTCTTAGACGCCAAGCCTGGATGCGGCTATGTGATTTTTGGATCCCTTTAAGGCGTCCTTCACAAATTCTCCCTTTGATGGGTCAGCTTTGTTTGGCCCTCAGGTGAAGGAAACCTTGACCAGGTGTGAGCAGGACGGCAAGACTCTTTCTGCTGTTGGAGTCCGTTTTCCACCCTTCTAGGCCTTATCCCAAAGGACAGAAGGGTGGGAAGATGTGGTTCCGTAAATCCCAAGGAGTCACCCGGATTCACGCGGTCAGTTTACCCCTAGAGGCAGAGGGGTAACAACAACAGACGCCGCTCTAGAGGCAGAGGGGTCCGAAGAACCAGGGCAACAGGGAGTCTCTTCCTGAAAAGCCTTTTCAGCATCCCTGAGGTGTTGCCCGGCTGTCCCTCCTTGGAGGCAGTCGGGAAGATTATCACTGTACCCAGAAGCCTGGCATTCCCTCACTCAAGACAGATGGGTACAGTCGATCATATCCAAGGGTTACATAATTCCTTTCGAGGAAAGTCCTTCCCCTCAAGTTCCCTTCCAGATGTACCACCCGGTCTAAGGGACATTGCAGAGTTAGAGATCGCAAAACTACTGCAAAAAAGAGCCATTCAGCCAGTCACAATAGACCATTCAGAGCCGGAATCTACTCAAGGTTCTTTTGGTCCCAAAAAGACGGGAGACTGGAGACCAATATTGGATCTCAGCAGACTCAACAAGTCTGTCAAGAAGACAAGATTCCGAATGGTCACTCTTCAGTCTATTCTGCCCTTCTTACAGAAGGACAACTGGATGTGCTCAATAGATCTTCAGGATGCGTACTATCACATCAAAATTCACAGACGCCTCCAGGAGATTTCTCCGCTTTCGGCTGGGGTCCAGTCATTTCCAGTTCAGAGCCCTGCCCTTTGGTCTCACTACAGCCCCCAGAGTGTTCACCAAATGCATGGCAGTGGTCACGGCTCACCCGAGACGTCAAGGATTCCAGGTGTTTCCGTATCTCGACGACTGGCTCCTGTCAGCCACCACCAGGCATCAGCTTATACAAGCCAGGGATTACACAATAGACCTTTGTTCTCATTTGGGCATCTCAGTCAACTACGAAAAGTCATCCTTATTGCCCTGCCAGTCTATTACCTTCATAGGCGCAAACTTAAACACTGTTCGGATGTCAGCTACCCTTACAGAACAAAGAGTTTCAGACATTCAGACTCATGTCAGGATCATTCTGGCCAGCCAAAGGGTACAGGCCAGAATGGTTCTAAACGTATTAGGTCTTATGACTGCGGCCATCACTCTTGTTCCCCTGGCTCGATGCTACATGCGCCCTTCAGTGGATGCTGTTCACACAGTGGTCATACCAGCAACTCCCAATGCGTCACCAGATTCTGGTGACACAAACATGCAAAGAACATCTTGCTTGGTGGATCACATCGTCTCAGGTTCACCAAGGCAGGTGCTTTGTACCTCCGTCCCCGATAGCCACTGTCACCACGGATGCCTCCCTGATCGGGTGGGGGTCATTATCAGGGCAGGATGGTTCATGGGACGTGGCAACCGTTCGAGTACCATCTGCACATAAATGTCCTGGAGATGAGAGCAGTGCTTTTAACGTTGCAAGCCCTCAACGACTTTCTTCCCGTAGGGACAATTGCAGTCCACACAGACAACATGTCTGTAGTTTGGTATATCAACAAACAGGGCGGAACCAAGTCCTACCCCTTGTGTCCAGAAGCGCTCAGACTATGGCAATGGGCGATCTCCTCTCATCGGTTTCTGGTAGCAACGCATATCCCTGGGAAAACCAACATTATAGCGGACAGATTGAGCAGAGCTATTCTCATGCCTCACGAGTGGTCTCTCAAGCAATCCATAGCGGAAGAGATTTTTCTGGAATGGGGTCGTCCATGTTGCGATCTTTTTGCTACTCCCCAAAACAGCAAATGTCCAGACTTCTTCAGCCTCTTCCCTCTATCAGGCCATCCCCCCAGAGACGCTCTGACCCAGGATTGGCCCCAGGGACTTCTTTATGCCTTCCCTCCATTTCCTCTGATCCCTCAGGTGATCCAGAAAGCTACCGTTTTGAGAGCCAAATTGATTCTCATTGCCCCTTACTGGCCTCGACAAGTTTGGTTCCCGTTCCTCCATCGCCACCTTTTGGTGCAGCCGTGGCATCTGGACCCAGTGCCAGATCTACTGATTCACCAATCCGGTCAGCTGCACCGGTCAATCCCTTCTCTCAACCTCACAGCATGGTTGCTCCACTTCCTTCCTTAGCCAGGCTTCCTTTGATCTCTAACCCAGTTAGAGATATCATAGTAGCTTCACTAAAATCCTCTACCAGGAGGATTTACACAAGCAAATGGAAACGTTTCTCTTATTGGGCTAAGGCCCAAAATATTGATCCTTTTACTGCCCCTGTTCAGACAGTTCTGGACTTCTTAGCAGAGATTTTCCATGCAGGCTCCTCTTCTTCCACAGTCAGAGTTCAGTTGGCTGCTATTTCTAATTTTCATGTCGGGATAGCAGATCATAATATTATGTCCCATAGACTCTGCAGGGCCTTTTTGAAAGGGATTTTCCTACTAAAGCCTCCAATCAGGAATCCTCCTCCTCAGTGGGATTTAAATTTAGTGCTGACATCCTTGATTCTTCCCCCCTTTGAGCCAGCTGTTTCTTGTTCCCTGAAATATCTTTCGTGGAAAACTTTATTCCTAGTGGCTATTACATCTGCCAGGAGGGTGTCTGAACTTCATGCTCTTTCAGTTCGACCCCCCTATTTAATTTTTCACAAAGACAGAGTATCTTTGAGAACTAATCCATCCTTTTTACCGAAGGTCGCTTCAAAAAACAATCTGAACCAATCTATTGATCTCCCTGTATTTTTTCCCAACTATTCAGATAGAGCTGAACAAAAGCTACATTATCTTGATGTCCACCGTCAGCTTAGATATTATTTGGACAGAACAAAAAAATTTAGAAAATCTGATCAACTTTTTGTTTCCTATGCGGATAATAAAAAGGCCTTCCTGTTTCTAAAGTGACTTTGTCCAGATGGCTTTCTTGGTCATCACTGAAATTTATACGACCAGGGAAAACAGCTGTGCTCAAAACCTAAAGCACATTCAACTAGGAGTTTAGCTACTTCTACAGCCTTTCAAGCTAGACTACCTTTAGACACTATTTGTGCAGCGCCACTTGGGCCACTCCTCACACTTTTGTTTCCCATTACAAATTGGACTTGGCCTCCACGGACACAGCCAGTTTTGGCTCTACAGTCCTCAAGAGTTTGTTCCATTGAGCCACCCAGGATAGACGTGCTAGGACGGTCCCATCAAGCAAGAATGAAGGCGAGATTGACAACTTAACATTAAGAAGTTATGTACCTACCATAACGTTCCATGTTAGTTGTCTTCTCGCCTTCTTTCATGCGACCCTCCCTCCTTGCCCCTGGCCTGGACAGACCTTGTATAAGAAACTATAATGCTAAAGACCATTTAGACCTGGTCCTTTTTCCATTTGTAAGTTTCTTCTTCCTTTGGGAAGTATTGTTTATGCTTGGTGTTATTGCCCTTTTGTCAACAAACGAGATCTGGGTACTTCCTGCCTTGCATCATGGGATATGGGGCTGCCTCGAGCTGGTAAAAGGAGTTCTCGAGCTAAAGCAAGTGCCGAGTCGGAGCCGAGGGATCGGCTCCGAACCCATCAAGCAAGAAAGAAGGCGAGAGAAGACAACTAACATGGAACGTTATGGTAGGTACATAACTTCTTATTTTTGGTGCTAATGCTGAGGATATATTACGTAAAATGGAAGAAAAAGCAAAATCTATGCAAACTGTCAAAGCTTTCTTACAGGTTCAGCCACCACGGTTCAGCAGGAATTGGCCTTCAAAAAACTGGTCCTTTCCAACCACTGACAAGCCCCAAAGAGGCAGATACAGACGCGGAAGGGGCAGAGGACAACCCCAAGGGTCCTATAGAGGCAGACAATGGCAATCACCAGCACCAAGAGGTGGTGACGACAGTGCACAGCAGTACAGGAAGCAGACTCAATGACTCCCTCATTTCCATGCCAAGCAAAATTCAACAGGCAGCACCTTTGGGAGGAAAACTGGCACTATTTGCAAACAATTGGCATATTGTCACAACAGACAAATGGATTCTGGACATAATAAACAGAGGCTACAAATTCCATTTTCACACTCTTCCAAAATGAGAGGCATGCCAAACCTACCACAAAATCAAAGGGTAGAGGCACAACTACAAATTGCAAAGCTCCTAAACATGAGGGCTATACAAAAGGTACCTATGCACCAACAAGCACAAGGTTTTTATTCAAGGCTTTTTCTGGTGCCAAGAAAAGGAAGCGACTGGAGACCCATACTGGACTTATCCATTCTAAACACATTTCTTCTCGTGCCAAAATTCAAGATGCTCACATTACAGCAACTCCTTCCCATGCTGGGCAAGGGGTTTTGGCTGGTAACATTGGACCTCAAGGAGGCATACCTGCATGTCCCAATCAGACAAAGTTGCAGAAGATACCTCAGATTTCTTGCAGGTTCAAACCACTATCAATTCTCTGCATTGCCCTTTGGCTTATCTACTGCGCCCAGAGTATTCACCAAGTGCCTGGCATCAGTGATTGCATACTGCAGACTTCAAGGGATACAAATTTACCCTTATGTGGACGACTGCCTGATCCAAGCGGACAGCAAACACTTACTTCTGAAACACCTGGCATATGTGACATGCTTACTGCTTTCTCTGGGATACACCATCAACAAGGAGAAATCAAAGCTAACACCCTCTCAGAAAATAACCTTCCTGGGTGCCAAATTGGACACAAACACCCAGATGGCTTACCTTACACCAGAAAAACAAGGGCAACTATCTCATTACTTCAAAATGCTTGCAAAAAGTACCAGGCTTACTGCAAGGAAAATCCTGCAGGCTCTGGGATTCATGGCATCTTGCATTCTTCTAATCCCATGCGCAAAGCTGCACATGAGGAAACTTCAATGGTACCTAAAAATCTATGGTCTCAACACAGTCACAGCTTGGAAGCGGAGATTCCAATAATTCCCTGTCTTCAAAAGGAATTCATATGGTGGGCCCAAGCATGCCAAGTAAACACAGGCCTCCCATTCTGCAAGCCTCAAGCTACACAAGTCATAACCACAGACGCTTCAGATTACGCCTGGGGAGCGCACATGAAGGACAGGTGCATTCAGGGCAGATGGCCCCAAAAAGAAAAGCACCTTCACATCAATCAAAAAGAAATGCTGGCAGTAATAAATGCAATCTCAGCGTTCAGAGAATTCCTGCATCCAGGACAACTGCTCATAAGAACAGACAACACCACAGTAATGTGGTACATAAACAAACAAGGAGGGACTCATTCTTACCCCTTGTGCAGACTAGCCATGACTCTTTGGAACCTAGCTCTGGAAAGACAAATGGAACTTCAGGCACAGTACCTGCCAGGAATGGAAAACACACTGGCAGACACTCTGAGCAGGCATATGACAGACCCTCACGAATGGAAGCTACATCCACACGTATTTACAGAGATTGTTCAAGCGTGGGGAAGGCCAGATATAGATCTTTTTGCCTCCCACAGAAATCATCAATTAAAAAGGTTTTGCTCGAGGACCTTCCACCCAAAGGCCTGGAAAGTGGACGCTCTTTCCTTCACATGGACAACTCGGTCAGTTTATGCATTCCCACCACTACCTCTACTGCCCAAGGTACTTTTGAAAGTAAGAACAGACAAGCCGAGGATGATACTGATTGCTCCAGACTGGCCGAGACAACACTGGTATCCACTCCTGAGGAGCCTAACACACACTCCTCCGTGGCCCCTGCCTCTAACACCTCTACTGCTGACGCAGAACAATTTCAAAACCCTACACAGTCAGCTGAAAACTCTCAGCCTAGCTGCATGGAAAATTCCTTAACATCACATCAGACACTACTCTCCAAAGAAGTGCAGGATGTCATTTTGGAGGCCAGAAGACCATCTACTAGAAAAGCTTACTCCGCAAAATGGAAGCGGTTTTGCTGTTGGAATAAAAAACGAGGGCAGGACCCTAGAAAATTGAACCTACCTCAGATTTTACAGTACCTAGCTGAACTTTTGAGCAATGGACTTTCATTTTCCTCAATCAAAATACATGCCTCAGCAATCTCTGCAGAATTCAACATGGATCCTCCTTTATTCTCACACCCACTCCTACGACAGTTCCTCAGAGGGGCCAAGAACATAAGACCTCCAAGGAAACAGCCAGTGCCAGCTTGGGACCTTAACTATGTACTGGAAAAATTGACATTACCTCCCTTTGAACCAGCTGCTTCAACAGAATTACAATACTTGTCCTGGAAAACAGCTTTTCTCCTGGCCATCACTTCAGCTCAGAGTATCTGAGTTACAGGCCCTCATGGCGGTGCAGCCATTCCTCATATTCCATCAGGACAGGGTTTCCCTTCGCACCAACCCTTCCTTTATGCCTAAAGTGGTATCTAGGGTAGCCTTAAACCAGGCCATACACCTTCCTACCTTCTACCCTAACCCTCAAAACAAAGGGGAAAGGCTGCTTCACTCTTTAGACATCCATAGGCAGCTACGTTATTACTTGGACAGAACCAAATCCTTCAGAAAATCAGATCAACTCCTAGTTTCCTATGCAGTGGGGGGTCAAGGGAAACCTGTTACTAAACAGACCATTTCCAAGTGGATTGGTCACTGCATACGCTTTTGTTATCCCTATCATGGAAAGCTTGTCCCTACTGGTATCAGACCCCACTCCACTAGGGCCACAGCTACCTCTACAGCCTTCCTCAGAGGAGTGCCTACTAAAGATATCTTGGAGGCAGCCACTTGGAGTTCTGTACATACCTTCAAAAAACACTACCATCTGCCTTTATACTCCAGAACAAGAGCAGGCTTTGCTACTGCAGTTTTGCAGGGCATTCTGGCTCAACCCAGTTCCGTATAGTACCTACCACCCTATGCATAGCTTTGGGATTCTACCCATATGTGATTACTGCAGCTGTAATGCACGATGAACATAGTACAGTTTTGTACCTTCCATAAATGTAGATGTTCGAGGGCTATTACAGCTGCAGTACAGGTTTCCCACCCTCCTTCCCCACTTGGTAAGACCTTGGGGTCTGAATAACTATTCATACCTGCTGACTGGGTTATCCTGCTATGTTTTATTTGCTTACTTTTGTGTATTAGACTTATTTATGTATTGCCTTCCTTTTGGGGGCACCTGACATCTGGGGCAAGAAAGACTGAAGAAGATGGCGTCGGCTGTGTCTTTTATACTCTAGCCTTCCTGACGTCAGAAGAGTACGCGACAACAACCGACGCCGGACCAAGACTTTGGAATTCGGCCGACCGAGGGACCGCCTGCCGGCTGAAAACCCATATGTGATTACTGCAGCTGTAATAGCCCTCGAACATCTACATTTATGGTAGGTACAAAACTGTACTTTTGCATGGGTGCCGTGAAGTTAGCCATCTCTGTTTTTAGAAGCCCAAAGTTAGCTTTGGAGACGTTTTTCATGGTGGTTACCTGTGCGGGGGGTGGGTGGGATGTGGATTTCCAAGGTGATTAGTTTGCGGTCGGATCTAACCAGGGAGGAGATGACTATTGGTGTAGAGCAACAGTTGCCCATGTAATGACCAGGTCAAGGATGTTGCTACCTGTAGTGGGGATAAGAACGAGCTGGTCCAGAGCATTGGAATTAATGAATTCCAGGAAACGTTGAGCAAGTGTATTGGTACAGGAGTAGTTTACCCAGTTAATGGAGGGGTAGTTGAAGTCGCCTAGTAAGAGAGTGTTAGGTTGCACCCGAATATTCTCCAGGGTGCTTAGGAACATGGAGTGAGAGTCTTGAGACATGGTTGGGGACCTATAGCAGGCTACGACCTGACTCGCCATCTTACTCAATGTTAGCTGCACCTGAAGTATCTCTGATAAGTTATGTTGGGCTACCAGTCTGAAGGTGTGCGCATCCTTTATGAATATGGGAACACCACCGCCTTTGGAGCTTCGGTCCAAGTTCTGGGGCCGAAAGGTGTGGAATGAGTTGTAGCCTGGTAGTGCACGGGTTCATTCTGATGCCTTGAACCAGGTCTTTGTTACAGCATAAATGTCGATGTTCTCTATTTTAAGGAGTGCCTCGAGTGAGTGCATTTTGAGATTTAGACTTCTAGCATTGAGCAACATGACCCTCAGATTGTATTTGTTAGTAGCTGTTACGGTGGTAATTTGGTTTTTGGAACACTGCCTAAAAAAGGCACTATAGGGGTGGCAAGAGCCTTGGCCAGGATCAGGAAGCTCAGGGGTGACAAATGCAGGTCATCTCTGGCAAAGCATCGAGGTCTGTCAGTCATGTCATCCCAGGCAGAAAGACACTGGATCCCCTTAGAAATGACACCAGAAACTTAGCCAATTGTTGAAATCAATCGTTTTCTGCTTATACTGTGGTATCATTCTGGGTGATGGTAGGATGCTGCTTGGGGCTAGGGTCATACTCGCCTGGGCTCCTCCATGTCTCTCTTCATGTAGTCTAGGGTGGTACTTCTCAGGTCATTCACACCCACATGTACAATCGCAGTCATATTTTTACCTGTTGTTTGACTGTATTTCTCTCCAAAAATCTTTTTTGCTGTTTTTTAGTATTAATCAGTTTTGCTTTCTTCTTTGCATAAATATTGCACCATATTAAATCTCTTTCTTTCCCATATCCACACTTTTTCTTCAGATGTCTCCCAATCCCCATTTTTCTGGGTCTGTATTATTTGAACGAAAGTTCATATAAGCAAACGCTCAATGAGCGAAAATCCTGGACATTGAAAACAATATTTTGGGGTGCTGTGCGCACCCCCCCCCCCACCACTAAATATATATTCCAACTCTGACATAGCACCACAGTGAGGAAAGGGCAAATACTCCAATCTTCACTGTACTGTGATCCCGCAACATGCATCTCGATGTCTGGGAGTTTCGCTCATTGGAACGTTTGCTTATATGAATTATCATTCATATAATATAGACCCATTTTTCTCGCTAATTTGAGGGCTCCTTGTTCCATCATTCTGTGACATACCCTGTGTTAGACTTTCTACACCAAATCCTTCACCTTATAGCTATTCCATAACTTTAGTTTGTATTTGTTTAGCATCTTCCTTATCTTCTGTTCTACGTTCCCCCTTTGTGTTATCTTTTGTATTGTAAAATTTTCCATATCTGTGTGCCTTAACCTGTATTTCTCTTCAAATATCTTTGGAGCTGTTTTTTTGTTCATTGGTTATTCTGGCTTTCTCCTCTGCATCATTATTGCACCATATCAGATCTGTTTTTCTTTCCCATGTCCATATTTCTTTTTTATGCCGTTCAAAAATATCTGGGATTTTGCTGTTTATACTTTTGCTCTTCCTCTGTCACTTCTCTTTCCAGGCAGCCCAAAGTTTTTGTCTACGTAATATTTTTCATGCATCTGTTGTATTAATGAACACAAATTTGCATTTGAAGCTTTTGACAATTTTTCTTGTGCAAGTATTTTTCTTTCCTCTGATTTCTCTCTCAATCTTTTTGAATATACTCTTATCAGGAAATTCTGGGCTTCTTGCATAATATAACAATACATAATTTCTTCCTTATCTTCAGTAGTCCCCATTATTTTTATGGCTTTTTTTGGCCTATCAGTTTTTATGATCTTTATGGACTACTGCTGCCTTCTACAACAGGGAGGCCATCCTCTCCCTGAACCTGACCAAACACCATTGTAGGAATGTTTCCATATCTTGAGGATTCTATACTGCCATTTTTTCCAGATCCGGCACAAGTGTGCACACCAGGATTGGGCACTTTTTTGTCCTGAGACTTGTGCACCCAACTTTTTATTTATTTTTTAACCTATGTCTCTCTGCATGATATATGCAGTGTATATATTAGTGACCTCTTGGTGAGATTTTGTGAAAACTGGGTCCACCACTTGAAGGTACTCTCCAAGACTTGGGATGTATTCAGTTCCAGCAGTAATACTTTTCTTTTGCTGATTTCATGATCTCTCCATTCTGAGGTAATTTGCCAGTAGGTATTCCTAGTGGCAAGGGAGTGAGCTTGCAGACATGGGATATGAGTGAGCTTTATGTAGGCATTTTGTGACATCCTAGAATAATACACTGTCACAGGTGCACAGTAGGAACCTCTGGAAAAATAACTATTCCATTTGGTGAAGAGGGTAAACCCCACTTTAGGACCCATCAGAGAGGGACCTGTTCATAGATTTACTAATCCATAGTCTGTTTGAAGTTGTTGTCTTCACTTGGTATTCAACCTGTGGGTCTCAGATCCATCCTCTGATCTGACTCTGGCTATGTACTCCAGCCTTGGAGCCGAAAACTGAACTCCTCCTCTCCTACCCATAACGCCCCACTCTCCCTCCCCACCCCCCAGATCTCTTTTGTCTCTCATCTGAACAGCCATGGGGTCCATAAGCTCCCTCCAGGGATTTTTTCAGTGGTCTTGGTGTGTGAGTGCATCATTTTCATTGTTAATATCTTTTTTCTATCTCCTGCCTCTCCTTAGTTGGTTAAAAGTTTTAGTGTAAAAGCTTTTTTTTCCTTGTAATGTAGAAGTAGGGTTTCTCTCTCTCTTTTTTCCCCTCTTATGTGTAGTGTCTTTATAGTTTTTGGTGTCCTGCCATGACCGATCCTAAGCCAGCAGGCTTTAAGAAGCGCACAGAGTGCAGGTGTAAAATTTCACCTTCTGATGCTCACATTTTTTGCGTGGTTTGTCTAGGTGTGAGGCCCACTTAGATTCCTCCTGTTCTATATGCATGAGCTTTAATCAGCGCCAGCGTATAGACAAGAGGAATAAGTTAATGCTCAAGGGTCTTCTTTCCTCCGCTCCTTAAGCGGAGTCCACTTCAGGGGCTCATACCCTCTCCAAGAAAGCTAGTGACAAGGGCAAGGAAAAGGACAAGAGGAAGCGGTCTCCTGACAGGGCTTCTGTTCCTGCAGGAAAAACGCCAGCTAAAAGTTGTCTTTCTATTTCAGCTTCTTCCCCTCGGCTCCAATCTCTGTGTTTTTCACTGGAGCCAATGGGTTCTCTCCTGAAGTCCCTCGTATTGGCTTCGCCCATCTGCACCAGTCCAGGCCGGGGTCAAAAGCTTTTTCTGCCAGGTCCTCCAGGAGCCTCTCAGAATTCGAGGTGGACAGGCTGATGAGGAAATTTCTGAAAGACGCAGATTGTTAGGAGTTTTCCAGCCCCAGCTTCCACTGGAGCCAAGAGTGCTCAGCCTGCGTTCATACCGGTTTCTCCTTTTCCAATCTGTCCTTCAGTTTTTGAGCCCTTGGGTCAGGGGATCCCAAGTTTTGAGATGCCTGTGCCGATGGGTACCTGTACTTCAGCCGTCACCTTGAGTAGTTCAGCCCTGGTGCCGTCGGGCCTGATTGACTGTCGGAGCTGTAGCTTTGCCGTTGGGTCTGAGGGGGTGGCTTCAGCTATCAGGTTTTCTGAGCTGTCCCTTCTCCTCGGCACTTGACAGTTTGTCTCGGACTCCACCTTTGGTGCCAGGAGTGGCAGAGGTTTGTCAGGCTTCAACGTCGATGGGTTCAACCCTGACGGAGTAGTCCTCGGAGTCTTGTTCGCCCTTGGCTTTCAAAGTAGAGGAGAGGATTCTCTCAGCCCCCACGAGAGTGTCAACTCTACCTCCTTCATACACAACCCCCCCCCTTCTGAGTTGGCTACGTTGGATCTCTCTCTGTCTCCTTTGGAACAGCCTGATGTTCTTCGTGTTTCATTGTTACAGTCATTACATTTGGGTAATCTGCTGGCAAGTTGCCCTCAGTCGGCCTGAATTCCAAAGTCTTGGGTCCTGCGTCTGTTGCTGTCTCCTCTTCCTTCCATGACGTTAGGTCGTCAGGGGTATAAAACAAGCAGCTGATGCCATTTTCTTTAGTCTTTCTTGCCGTGTGGTGCCCGAAGCAGAAGCAGTTCGCAAGTGCCGGTCGGCCGACTCCTGAAATTTTAGAGTTCGAGTTTCAGAACCGAAGTCTTCACTAAAGCTAACTACTCCATTGGGGAAACTTTTTTCTTGCTCCATACAGATGTCAGAAAAAGTTAATAATTGTATTACTTGTGGGAAGCAAATACCTCATAAGGATTTCCATTTATACTGTATTCCTTGCCTAGGCCCTGATCACAACGTACTTGGCTGTCGGTTTTGTGCTGGATTTAACCAACGCACTATTAAGCGTTGGTATATTTTGCCTCAAAATATTTTGGAAACAGATTTAACTACCCTGAAATGTTGTCGGATAGCAATCTGACTACAAGAGTACACAAAAAATGCAAAGAAAACCGACGACAAAGCTTCTCCTAAGCCAGTCGCCGGTTTGTCGGTACTCAGTGAGGTGCTTTCGTA
Organism: Protopterus annectens; assembly: GCF_019279795.1. Classification (NCBI taxonomy): domain Eukaryota; kingdom Metazoa; phylum Chordata; order Ceratodontiformes; family Protopteridae; genus Protopterus; species Protopterus annectens. The sequence goes on along the minus strand of NC_056751.1, from coordinate 628,853,658 downwards.
GCCCCTGATACCCGCTACTTTCAAGTCGCAGGCCCCTACCGAGACCCATGTGGAGTTCAGCACGCCAACAGATACTCAACGTATTGGACCCACAGATGTCTCTCCCTCGGATGGGTCCGGAGCCGCTGAGCAGGCACCGGCTTCTGAGGGTGTATTCAGGCCTCAACATTTTTATATAAAACCGACAACTGCTGCAAAACCAAAGACAAAAGCAACTTCTAAAGCTAAAAAACTGACGCATGAGCCCACGTGCACAGGCTGCTATGCCTAAAAAACAGATGATCAAAATGGCTGAAGACCTTATTACCTTGATCAGGGGTTTCCAGCCCCCTCCTGATAAGAGGCCTAGGCAAGACACTGATTATGAATCTTCAGATCAGGTTTCTGTTTTTTCTGATTCCTCTTCTGATCAGGAATTATCTATACCTACCTATGAGGATTCTGATGTCTTCAGATCAGGTTTCTGTTTTTTCTGATTCCTCATCTGATCAGGAATTATCTATACCTACCTATGAGGATTCTGATGCAGAGGAATCTATCCCATCTGCATCACCTCCTGAGGATTATTCATTTGGAGAAACCTTGCATAATTTGAGGGAGCATTTTCACTGGGAGAGTCAAGATTTCTCAGAATCAAAAAAGAGGCTCAGGGATTTCCTCCTTCTCCCTCAGCACAGGCCTTTAGCCAATACCCCCTGTTTTAGATATTGTGGATGATGTGTTTTTGGAGTGAAGCTTGAACCTGACTCCTTACCTCTGGCTCCCAGCAAGCCTGACAGATATTACAGGGTCCCTGACTCTCACAAAATTTTGTTTAGAAACCCTGCTACTGACCCTGAAACTATTTTACAGGGTCCAAAGGGAGTTTAGGCCTCAACAGCAAAAAATCCTACCCCCTCTGACAGAGATTCAAGGGCATTGGATAGATGGGGAAAGAAGGTTTATACATCTGCAACCTTGGCAATTAGGGCCTTAAACTGCCAGTTTCATATGCTCAAGTATCAACAACATGTTATGGGATTGCTGACAGAAAATTATGTTGATTTCTGAATGTGCAGAAAATAAAGAATTGCAGGAATTATTGCATGCAACTGAACAAGTTGGAAAACACTTTGCAATGTGGTTTTGATTCCGTAGAGGCCTCCTGCAGGGCCGCAGTTACTGGATCTGTGATTAGGAGGCATGCCTGGCTAAAACAGCAAAATTTGCCTGATCATGTTAAAGCTAAATTACTGGATGCACCTTTACAGCATGAATACTCTGTTTGGTATTAAGGCAGAAGAGGTTTTAAAGAAAATGGAAGACAAAGCTAAGTATATGCAAATTGTAAAAGACTTCTTACAAGTGCAGCCACCAAGATTCAGTAGACACTGGCCTACAAAAAAATTGGTCCTTTCTTGTGTCCGACAGAGCTCAAAGGGGCAAATCCAGACGCCCTAAAGGTTCTAGATACCAGGCACAAGATTCTTACAGGTCAAAGCAACGGGGTGCTTCTACCTCCAAATCTGGAGGAGTTAAAGCACAACCCTACAGAAAACAGTCCCAATGACTTCCCTCTGCATTCACCAAGCACTTACCTTTTGGCAGCACCCTTAGGGGGAAAATTAGCACTTTTTGCTCAAAATTGGCAGTTAACCCAGGGCAACTGGGTGCTAAACATAGTATCACAGGGATACAGATTCCATTTCCATACTCTGCCAATGGCAAACGGTTGGCTGGATCTGCCAAAAAATCAATGGGCAGAGACACAGAAACAGGTTGCGTCATTCATGGATATGGGCACTATTCAGCCTGTACCAGAACAGGAAAAAGGACAAGGTTTTTACTCAGGACTGTTCTTGGTACCCAGAAAGGACAAGGCCTGGCGGCCAATACTGGATTTATCAATTTTGAACACATTCCTGGACATTCCAAAATTCAAAATGCTGACTTTGCAGCAGCTTCTGCCCATGCTGGGCAAGAATGCTTGGCTGGTGACATTAGACCTAAAAGGGGCATACCTGCATGTCCCAATAACGGAATCGTGCAGAAGATACCTCCATATCAAGGCTGGCTTAATGCATTACCAATTCTCTGCACTGCCCTTTGGCTTATCTACTGCGCCCAGGGTCTTTACAAAGTGCCTGGCACCAGTAATTGCTTTTTGCAGGCAAAGAACTATACAAATATATCCTTACTTGGACGACTGGCTCATTCAAGCAGAGAAACAAGGGCATTCTTCTTCAGCCCCTGGTGTTTGTGAAAAGGGTTCTAACATGCCTAGGGTACACAATAAACGAAAAGAAATCACAACTGGTACCTCACAAAAGATAACATTCCTGGGTGCAAGCTTGAATACAACTGCCCCAGATGGCTTACCTCATGCCAGACAAGCAAAGACAACTGACTACTTACTTCAAACTGATGGCAACAAAAACCCAGTTATCTGCAAGACAAATTCTGCAGGCTTTGGGCTTCATGGCATCCTGCATCCTACTGATTCCATATGCAAGACTGCATATGAGGAAACTTCAATGGTATCTAAAAAGTTCATGGAGTCAACATTGTCACAGTCTGGAAACAATGATTCCTCTCATTCCCTGCCTACAACAGGAGTTTCTATGGTGGGCAAAGGCATGTCACCAAAACATGGGACAGGCCTTCACTCTACCCCCTGCCAGCCAAACCTTAACAACAGACGCATCAGATTATGCATGGAGGGCTCACCTGGTGGGAAGATGCATTCAGGGCATATGGACCCCAAAAGAAATGCATCTGCATATCAACCAAAAAGAGATGTTAGCTGTTCAAAATGCCCTGACAGCCTTCAAGGACGTACTTCATCCAGGACAACTACTGATAAAGACGGACAACACAACGGTTATGTGGTATATAAACAAGCAGGGGGGCACGCATTCATATACCCCCTTTGCAGACTAGCCATGGCACTGTGGGACACAGCTTTGATTTACCAAGTACATTTTCAAGCTCAATTCCTGCCAGGAAAACAAAATACTCTGGCAGACAATTTGAGCAGAAACCTTATGGACCCTCACGAGTGGAAACTAGATCCACAAATCTTCAGCATGATAACAAAGAAATGGGGGAGCCCTGACATAGATCTATTTGCCTCTCCTCAAAATTATAATTTGAAAAGATTCTGCACAGGGACTTATTACAGACAAGCATGGAAAGTGGACGCCCTATCCTTCAGTTGGAAAAACCTATCAGTTTACGCCTTTCCTCCTCTGCCTCTTCTTCCCAAGGTCCTACTAAAAGTCAGACAAGAGAAACCAAAGATGATACTAATTGCCCCGGACTGGCCCTGCCAATACTGGTACCCAATGCTAAGGAACTTGTCTCAATACCCAGCTTGGACCTTACCTCAAAGGCCTCAATTACTGTCCCAGCAAAACAATCCAATCCTGCACATTCAGCTCCAAACACTGAACCTGGCAGCATGGCTGATCATGTAGTTATGCAAACAAAACTTCTCAGTAAAGCTGTGATGGATGTCATTTTGGAAGCCAGAAGGCCTAGTACTAGAAAATCTTATGCTGATAAATGGAAGAGATTCTGTGCTTGGAATCAAGCACAAGGAACGATACAGCATAACCAAATATTCCTCGGATATTACAATGCTTGACTGAGATGCTTGACAAAGGCCCATCTTTCTCATCAACAAAAATCCATGCCTCTGCCATTTCGGCTCATTACAATACAGAGCCACCACTCTTTTCTCATCCTTTACTAAATCAGTATCTTAGAGGAGCCAAAAATTTAAGGCCTCCCAGAAGATCACCAATACCTGCATGGGACCTCAGTTATGTGTTGGAAAAGCTCACCCTGCCTCCATTTGAACCAGCTGCTACTGCAGATATAAAGTTCTTATCATGGAAAACAGCTCTGCTCCTAGCAATTACTTCAGCAAGAAGAGTCTCAGAGCTACAGGCCCTCATGGCTGTGGGACCTTTTATCATATTTTACCCAGACAGGGTGTCTCTGAGGACCAATCCTTCATTTATGCCTAAGGTGGTTTCCAATGTGGCTCTTAACCAAATTATTCATCTGCCAACCTTTTGTCCAAATCCACAGAACAAGGGGGAGAGAATTCTGCATTCCTTGGACGTACACAGACAGCTAAGATTCTACTTGAGCAGGACTAAAGCTCTAAGAAAAACTGAGCAATTACTAGTGACATATGCTGCAGGATCAGTAGGAAATGCTATTTCAAAGCAGACTATTTCAAAGTGGATAAGCCACTGCATTCGTTTCTGCTACTTACACCATGGCAAACCTGTGCCCAAGGGCATTAGGTCTCATTCCACCAGAGCTGCAGCTACATCGGCAGCCTTTCTCAGAGGAGTACCAACCAGAGACATTCTGGAGGCTGCTACTTGGAGTTCTGTTCACACCTTTACAAAGCATTATCATTTGCCTCTCTACTCCAAGGCAGGCTTTGCCACTGGAGTTCTGCAGGGCCTTATAGCCACCCCAATGCTATTTTGCTCCAGCCTCCCATCCATAGATTTGGGATTCTACCCAAATGTAATGACTGCAACAGTAAAACACGAAGAACATAGTACAGTTGTGTACACTTACCATAAATGTAGATGTTCGAGTGTATTCACTGTTGCAGTCCAGGTTACCCGCCCACCATCCCCCTTTCATTCTGGAGTTTATCTTTCCTTCTCTATCTTCTACAACCTGTGTGGTGTATTTGCTTGTAGACGAAGGTTAAGTTTGTATTGATTTATGTATATATAGTATATATATATTTTTTTGCTACCTTTTTGGGGGCACCTGACATCTGGGGCAAGAAAAACTAAAGAAAATGGCGTTGGCTGCTTGTTTTATACCCCTGACGACCTGACGTCATAGAAGAGGAGACAGCAACCGACGCAGGACCCAAGACTTTGGAATTCAGGCCGACTGAGGGCAACCTGCCAGCAGATTACCCAAATGTAATGACTGCAACAGTGAATACACTCTAACATCTACATTTATGGTAAGTGTACACAACTTTACTTTCCAAGAAGCTTACAGGTGGCTTCTCTTCAGGAGCACCGCGAATCTTCCAACACCTCCCCGGAGCATCCCCCTAGGAGGTGCAACAGAAGCACATGTGCAAAAGTAGGCACTTGGATTCCCCACTGGAATCCCTGACCAAAGACATGGACTTGGATGAAGGGGAAGAGTCCCCCAAATCCCCACCTGAGGATGTCTCCTTTGGGGACATCATGGAGAACCTTTGACAAAAAGGTGGGTGGTCCGTCCACAAACCTAACTCGGATCAGTCTGTGTTTCAGGAAGCCTTTGGAACAGGTCGATCAACATCCTGGTGCCCCCACCCCCGCGGACCCCTGAATGACTTGATATCTTGCAGGGCTTGGAAGGAACCAGACACTATAGAGCCCATACCAAAACACCCAGATAAGATTCTTAGCACCCCTTCAGATAGGCTCCACTGGACTAAGGGTGTCATGGTCGATGCAATGGTGGTGGCAGCAGCCAGAAAGAGCTAGCCCAGGAGAGCTCTTCGCTTCATCCCCCGGACAGGGAGTCTAGAGCGATGGACAGATTTGGTAAGCAGGTCTACTCTTCCATTACCTTTTTTCTGTGCGTGTTGAATTGTCTGGCACACGTGATCAGACTTCAGAGGGACCTCATTATGGAAATCTCTGAGTCTGTCCCGGTTTCCATGTCTGAAGAGGACAAGGAAGATCTCCTCCAGAATGGCTACCCTCTGCTCTATCTCCATTGCATCCATGAGGCTATTTTAACATGCAGCAGACGGTACCACAAGGGTGACTGGTTTGAGTGTTGCCATTAGGAGTCATGCCTGGATGTGGCTATGTGAATCTCTCGGAACCCTTTAAGGCATCCTTTATCAACACGCCCTTCAGTTCATCTCTTTTTAGTCCCATGGTCAGAGGCACACTCTGCCAGTACAAGAAAGACAGAAATACCCTGTCTGCTGTCAGAATATGCTTTTCTATCCCAAAACAGTCCTGTTCCAAGAATCAGCGTGGTAGTAAGTAGTTATGGTTTTGAAAGTCTCTTGAGTGCATTCCAGGACTCGCAGGGAGACTTTTTTCCCTCCAAAGGCAGAGGGAGAAATGATTCCATTGGCAGATGCCACCCCGACAGCGGGGGGCAAGAAATCCAGGGTCACTGGATACATTCTCTAGCAGTCCCTTTCATTGCCCAACTGCTCTACTGTGGAGGCAGTCTGGGGACGTCTTTCCCTACATCCAACTGCCTGGGAAACCATCACTGCCGATCGCTGGGTGTTAAAGATAATATCCAGAAGTTACACCATCCCGTTTTTCAAATCCCCAAGCCCGACTCAAAACTTCCCTGATGTGCCACCCACTCAAAGGGGGATGGCAACCCTGGAATTCGCAAAGCTGCTGGAAAAAAGTCATCCAACCTGTCCCCCAAAACCAGTTTGGATCGGGCATCTATTCACGATTTTTTTGGTGCCAAAGAAAATGGAGGACTTCAGACCAAGTCTTTTTTCACCTAGCCTCGACCTTGGGCGGTAACCATCAATCTTTGAAGTCCCAATTGGATCTGGTCCAGATCATCGACTTTATAGAGGTTCGACTGGACACAACACAGTGCATAGCCTCCTTCCCCAGGGCAGAATTCAGTCCCCCCAGCTGCACATCATTCAGATGCTTTCCTATCATCCTTCCCCCAACGTTTTCGTTCTCAGAGCGTTGGGGCTGATGGCGACTACCATAACTCTTCTACCAATGGCTAGCCTTCACGTGAGAGTACTTCAGTGTACCTTAGCGGTCCAGTGGTCCTTTCTTGAACTGCCCGTGGACTATTCCATAAAACTATCTCAAGTGCAAGGAGTCTCTCCTATGGTGGCTTTGATCTCAGGATTGGAACTTAGGATGACTGCCTCTCCTCCCAAGTCCACAGTGACCATGGACACCTCCCAGCTTGGGGTTGGGGAGCATTGGCTTGGTCGGCCAGTCCAAGGCACCTCGTCCCCTCTAGAGACCAATTTGCATACAAGTGTCTTGGAGATGAGGGTGGTCCTTTTAGTGCTGCAAGCTGTTCATGCCTCTCATCCCACAGAGACATTTGCTGTCCGGACAGACAATATGCCGGTGGTTTGGTACATCATTATACAGGGAGAAGCCAAGTCTTACCCCCTGTGTTGAGAAGCCATGAAATTGTGGGAGTGGGCGGTCTCTTCCAACCACTTTCGTGTATCAATGCACATTCTGGGGAAGTCAAACATTCTAGTGGACAAGTTCAGCAGAACCATTCTAATGCCTCATGAGTGGTCTCTCAACCCTTTAGTGGCAAACATAATCTTTCAGAAATGGGGTCAACCTTGCTGTGGTCTCTTTGCCTCTCCTTACAATGCCAAATGCAGCGAGTATTTTGCCGTGAGGGAAGTCCCACCAGAGACGCACTGATCCATCCCTGGCCCCCCGATCTTCTTTATGCCAATCCTCCTCTTCCCCTGTTACTCAAATTTCTCTGGAAAGCTCAGAGGTTGAAGTGCAAAGTCATCCTCCCTGCCCCCTTCTGGCCTCGACAAGTTTGGTTACCCTTCCTGTGCTTTCATCTTGTGTGTCCTCCTTGGACTCTGTCACATTCTGGATCTTCTGTCCCACCCTTCGGGCAGTCAACATCCAGATGTTCTCAGCCTGAAGCTAACCACTTGGCTACTCCACTTCCACTGATGGCTATAACTCCTGGGCTATCCTCCCCTATTTAGAAGATTTTGATTGTAGCTCATAAGGCATCTACCTGGACAATTCACTCCGGCAAATGGAAGAGATTCTCTGTTTGGGCGCAACAGCATTGGTTAGACTGTTTCAAGGCTCCTGTCCCAGCTGTTCTAGATTTCTTGGCTCACATCTTTAACAGTGGAGCTAACTTTTCCACAGTCAAGGTGCGTTTGGCAGCCATCCCAAATTTCCATATTGGTGGAGACTTTATATCTTTGCTGTCCATGAAACTATGCAAGGCATTTTTGAGGGACACCTTTCTACTTTAGCCTCCGGTCAAGGTTCCTTCGCCCCCTTGGGGACATCACTTTGGTGTTATAAACTCTGGTTTCTGCTCACTTTGAACCAGCTGCCACAGGGAGAATAAAAGCTTCATCTACTTGATGTTCACAGACAGCTACGTTGTTATTTGGCTAGGACAAAAAAATTCAGAAAATCGAACCAACTTTTTGTCTCCTTTGCTAATTCCACATTAGGAAGACCAATTTTTTGTCTCCTTTGCTAGTTCCACATTAGGAAGACCAATCACTAAAGTGACTTAAGCTAATTGGATCTCAAAGTGTATTGCATTGGCGTATTTTAATAAAGAAATTTCTCTATCAAATCAGATCAAGGCCCCTTCTACTAGGTCTGTATCCACTTACGTGACCTTTTGGTCCAGAGTGCCAGTCGATGACATTTGTTCAGCAGCTACTTGGCCTTCCTCTCACACCTTCATATCCCATTGCAAATTGGATGTCTGTTCCAGGAGCAGGGCCTCATTTGTCTCTGCCGTGCTCTGGAATATCCTTCCATGAGGGCCACCCAGGGTTTATGCCGCTGGGGACTCTGTCCCAAAGGTTGAAGGCCAAATGAAGAGAACAACTTCAGGTAAAAAAGTTATGTTCTTACCATAACGCTCCATCTGAGTTGCTTCATTTGTCTTTAGACCCCCCCACCTCCTTTCCCCATTCCTGAGATCCTGGGAGGACTTGGCAGTACACCCAGGTCTCTCCCACTACTGTATCATCCGAGCCCCTGATGTATTCTGCTGTATGGTATGGCTGACCCTTAGTTGTTTTTTTTTTTTTTTTTTATCAGCAGCAAACTCTATCTGAGGGATTGGGGGAGAGTGGGGTATTGTGGATAGAGGAGGAGCTCAGTTTTCGGCTCTAAGGCTGGAGTGTATGGCCAACTCAGATCCGAGGACAGATTGACCCACAGGTTGAAGACAAATGAAGCAACAACTCAGATGGAACATTATGGTAAGAACATAACTTTTTTTCTGTGACTGCCGTTATGTCAAACCATTCCTTTTTGCTGGTTCACATAAGTGCTTGTGTATTACTGTGGTGATTTAGTTGATTTAATATGTACTGGGAAATACTAAAATCATCTGAACTACTTGCAAATCTTAATTTTGTATTTGCTGTTCCATTAGTTTCACGATTCAGTTTATGAATATTTTTATTACATTTAAGCAGAAGTAATTTCCAGTTGCATTGATTGTAACAACCTTTATTCTGTTTCCACAGTGTTGCATGCCCACCAGTTCTTGCAGAATGAGTATGCTCTCAGCTTAGTCTCCTGTAAACTTGGAAAAGACCCTAATACATACTTTGTTGTTGGTACTGCCATGGTCTATCCAGAAGAGACGGAACCCAAGCAGGGGAGAATTGTCGTATTCCAGTACTTAGATGGTATGAACACTTTTATGGACATATTTAAAATGTTTGGTGTAGACTTGATTTTTTTGGGGGGGGTATCAGAGCTAATTATTGTGCTTTCTGGATTTTCTTTGTTTACTTAATTTTAGTTTCTTCATGCTTGACTTTCAGACAAATTAACAGATCTTCCTTTAGAGGTACTTTAGTCATTACATAAATAGCTAAAACCTTGACTGCCATGTTGGCTGCATGGTATATTATTTTAACTTCTACACCATTTCCATCTATCAGGTTAAAGAAAATAGGTTTATCATTTTGGACCTTTCTCATTCTCTATAGTTGAGGATCACATATCTTTCTGTACAGTTTCTCTGATGCTTTAACTATTGTAAATGCTTACAGTGGTATGACATGAATTACTAGCACAGCATATCTATTCATCATTTATTCTGCTGTTTGCACACTTTGAATCTTAATCTGCTATTCATAATGGAAAAGTGCTGTGTTTGATGCCTAAAACACCTAGACCATTTAAGTGTTCATGTGATTGTCAAATTAAAAGTTAAGCCTTAAGCCTGCTGTTGTAATCGTTACTGGCAAGTGCTCTCATGATGATAAGATCACCCTACAAACTAACCCTGTTCTCATGTATGAGGTGGTTGCAGAATTATCTCTAAATCAAGCTGTCCACAATTCTGTGTTTATGTAAATGTTTTTAATATCTTTATTAAATCATCACATTTTAAACAGTAACATGAATTTACATAAAGAAAAATCATAGCTTCCATTGTTATTGTCATGCAGTGTACATGTTTCCTTTTAGTAATGCATTCTTCTTTCTAAAATATATATAAGTTGCTCTTTTTTTTTTTCTAAACTGTCTTTTTCCTTTTTTTCAGTTTGTTTTTTGTTGTGTTAGGTCTGTTGTTTTTATAGGTTGTAACTGCAGTATTTTACCTCAGTCATTACCTTTTTAGTTTTTAGTTAAAAAGGAAAAGAAGTGCTAAGTTTGCATTAGACCCCATTTTCATCATGAACCATGAACTGACCCAGTTGCTGTTGCTGGACCATTTTCCCAGTTGTTTCGTGTTTCCTTCTAGTGAAAATGCACCCAATGATTCTCCTGATTTCACACACAAACTCAACTCTCAACCACTTCTTTTGTTTGTTACTCCTCGGGAAGCTGCTAAAGACTGATATGTAGTAAAGACCCTGTTGTGCTGTTCAAGACTGTCCAATATTCAAAGGAGAATCACTCTTCTGGTAGATGGGGGGACTCAGACTGGGGAGGGAAGTCCCTCTTCGGAGGGAGATTTCTCAGAGAAAGGAATGATTCCTTCAGGAAGGTGTCAACTTATACTACTCATTTAGGTTTAAAGTCTCCCTTCAGTAAAGGTACGATTGAGCTATGTTCTTTTCAGCTAGTTCTCTTTTGCTAGGAGGGTTGGGGGAGCTCACCTTGGGTTTCACTTCTTTCTTTCATCTCCTTTCTTTAAAATTCCTTTTCTCACAAAATCAGATTCTGTTTTTCCCTCAAAGAGTATGAAGAAAGATCCAGTGATAGTTCAAAAAAGATGTTGCTACTGATCACTGCTGCAGTTTCCAGCTAATGTGACCAATATTGTATGCAATTCCTTGTTTTCCACTGTATGCTTGGCCTTTTTGTAAGGTTGTTGTGACTTACCTGGCTCCTGGTGGCATTGTGGTGATTACCTCTGACACTCAATTGTCATGTTTCTTGCAAAAAGCAACAAAAACAAAAAAAAAAAAATAAACATGAATAAACTGAAGCAGATAAGCACTTTCAAGATAAAACCAAAAAAAAGTATAATATAAAGCAAAAACTGAAAACATTAAGCACAAAAGAAATATAATCTTTTAATATTTAAAAAAAAACATAGTTTAACATTGTGCACTAATAAAAAAAAAAAACAAATACAAAGCTTAATTACACTCAATTTTGTAAATCCTTCTTCATTCCATACTGTTATCATTGACATAAAATTTATTTGGATTGGCAAAATGCATTATACAAGAAAGAGTTAATGTGGCAGTTAAGACTAGCTGCTGACTGTCCACCTGGACTCAATGAGCATATTACTATAATGCCAATTCTCAAAGAGAAGGCAAATCAAATCTAGCAATGTCTATAATGTTTGTTATAACCAAGTGTTATTGTGGCAGTATTTTTGTACTAATTTTGTACTATTTTAAGGTTATGTCATGTGGACATGGTCATTTATGATGAAATTATTTATTTTATTTAAATTAATTCTTGTTTATAACTTCAGTATGTCCTCTTCCCATAAATGGAATTGGTTGGTTTAGAACCAATGGCAGACCAGCAACTTGTATTTAAATGTGAAATTCACAATGGCAGTTTGTTCTGAAGAAGTCATACTTATTGATGAAAGCGCTTAACTTGTTTTTTTTTATTATTTTTATATTAAACTAAGATTGTGGACTCGCAACGCTGTGCTCTATTATTTTTCTTGGTTTGGTGTGAGCACTTGTAGTGCCAACTTGTTTTACATTGTTTGGTTCTTTTGGTGCTGGTTGCTATGGGGTCCCCAGAATCGTTCAGCCTCTCTCCCATTGTGGATTCAGGTCAGGCTGATATTATTTCTTTGAAGAATGATGTGGCTGAGCTGAAGGGAGAGCTTACTAGGCTTATAGAACTATTCACACAGCCTAGTAAAAAAGATTTGGTCTGTGATGTTGCCTTGGATGGCTCTAAAAAGGGCGATGGAGTTGTTGCTGGTAATGCTTTTCGTTTTGATGGTTCCAATTCTTCCTGCCGCTTTAAGAAAACTGATGACGTCATCACCGCAGCGCAAATTCATAATGGTGGTGAGAGAAGGCATTCTCCTTGCAACGCTAATAGTTTTATTGAATTAAGTGATGTACAGGAGCCTGTTCGTTGTAATAATGGACAAAAAAGCAACTGTGTGGTACGGTTTGAAGGAGACATCGAACCTGCATCACTTGACTTCCCTAATATGAAGAAAACTTATAGCAAGGAAGGTTTGCCTAACGGTACTGTTCACACTAATACTAATAGCAAGTTTTTAAATGCTAACAACTTGTGCACCAGCAGTAAGGTTACTAACTAGCAGAAACTGTGAGTCATGCAACTGTAAAGAAGCTGTAACTTACAAAAATCATGAACATTTTGGTAACCTACTTCATAAGCATTTTGTTTTTTCTGGTACAAGTGCACAAAGGAGTAATGAAGCATCTGTTAATAGGAAAATTGGACAATACAATTTTGAATCATTAAGAGACATGGTTTATACCTTTGAGAGGAAACTGTTTAAACTAAAAATGTGTCAAATGGAAGTGTGTTATTTAAATGAATGTATTAAAAGAGAAATAGTTCCACAGGGATTGAGAGTTTTTAAATTTCCCTATGGAATATATTATGATGCTGACATTGTCAAGATATATACTGACATGTTCAACAAGTGGGGTTTGGAACTATTAGATAATACTGTCTCCTTCTATGAGGTAATGGAAACTAGGTTAGGTGATGAAGTAAATGTATCAAATGAAAAAATTGTCACTGATTTGCTGTTTGAACAGTATGAAAAGCTGTATTACAAAGTTATCAGTAGGGTAGACCAAAAATGTGATGGTATCTTTAAGAAAAAAATCAAAAAGTTGGATAGAGATGTTAAACAGTATCAAGCCCACAAAGTATATCCTACTGAAAATTTAGTTTTTCAGGAAGGAGAAAGTGGAAAGGTTAAAAGTGATGGGAATAATAGGGCAGCACCCAATAATAATTGCAATTTTGAAATGGGCAGTGGGGAATTAGACCCTGAATATTCTGTTGATTTTCAGGATTTTCCGCTTCCCAGATGCTCGCAAATCGCAGACAGGGTGTGTACAAAACTTACAACAGGACAATGCAGTAAAATCAGGAACATGTCAAGTGAAAGGTCCTGTAACTGAAATAGAATGTTTAGATAACATTTAATACAGTTTTAATGGCTTCAACATATATAATTATTCTGATATTCCCATTACAACAGATATTTTTTCTTTATTTTCAAAGGGCTTCAAATTTGTTCCAACTAAAATACTTGACATAGCTGGAGTAATGGTTGATTTGCAGTTATATTTAAGAAAATTAAATTTGAGCATCTTGTTTTCAGGGAAGTCCCCTAATGTTGTGTTAAAAGATACTCTTAAAAGAAGTAGCACCTTTAAATCCTCCTTTGCATCCTTTGGTTGCTGCTTATGAAAAGTTAGTAAAAGACGACTTGTACAAAGTTAGGGGAGAGAAAAGAAGATTATTCAACAACTTAACTTACAATGAGAAAAGTTTATTAAACAATTTGAAGGAAGACAAGGGGATAAGAATTATGACTCCAGACAAGGGTGGTGGTGTTGTTTTATATAGGTTGGAAGACTACATTAATGACATGCAAAGTATTTTATTTATAACAGACAACTACTCTTTATGTTCCAAAAATGAGATAAACATTTCATATAGCAGAATAGATAGTTATCTTTATGAATATTTAATGGACAAGAGAATTTCCAGGGATGACTATGATTTCCTGCTTAATAAATATCCAAAAATTCCGGTGATTTTTGGAATACCTAAGGTACATAAAAGTTTAAAGAAACCACCATTTAGACCTATTGTAGCAGCTGCTGGTTCTAAAACCCACAATATGGCAGTCTATGTGGATAAGAAACTAAAGCATATTATGAATAAATTCCCCCATTTATTAAAGGATTCATGGAATTTTTTAGAACAGATTAGTAAGGACTTATGGTCAGTGGATACTTCTTTCCTCACTATAGATGTGCAGGAACTTTTTTCCTGTATTCCAAAAAAAGAAGGCTTGTGTCTATTTGAGGAGGTGCTTTTTAAATATTCTTCTTTGACTACTGATGAAAATTTGCTTATATGTGAGCTAATGAGTATTATATTGGAAAACAATTACATATTCTTTGAAGAGGAATATTTTCAGCAGCTTAAGGGAGTGGCTATGGGCGCAGCTTGCGCCCCCCTATATGCTAACCTAGTCCTTTTGGGCTGGGAACACAAGTATGTTTTTCAAAATGAGTTGTTTTTTACTAATGTCATCTACTATGGCAGATTTTTGGATGATATTTTTATTTTATGGAAAGGAAGGAAAGAAAAAATAACAGAATTTGTTCAATATTTAAATTCAACTACAGATTATTTGAAGTTTACACATCAGTTTGATGAACAGGAAATTAATTTTCTAGATACTAAGATTATTAAAGATCATAATGGTTTTATCTCCAAAATCTACCGTAAAAACACATTTTGTAACAATTACTTGCATTATACCAGTCATCACCCTATTTACCAGAAAAAAAGTATCATAAAGGGTCAAGCCATAAGAATTGCTAGGATGACAACTGTGAGGGATGATGTTATAGCAGAATTTGGAAATTTGAGGGACATGTTTCTAGATAGAGGGTACCCAAGTGATTTATTGAGCCCATACTTAAGGATGTTCTAGATAAATGGGGTAATACTTATGTACCTTTATTAGGCACTGGTGGGGACAGCATACAGCAAAAATTTACAGAGACAACATTGCAGTCTGTGCCCAATTTTCAGCAAGCATGTGTAGTGCAGTATAATCCTTTATATTCCCAGATCAAAGGAATTCTGATAAGAAATTGGAACATTTTCAAAACCAATGCTGATGTTTTTCATACTTTGGGTGAAAAACCCATTTTCTCTACCAAGGTGGGGTTTAACCTCAAGTCTTTATTAGAGACAGGTAGTAGTTGTAGTACTAAACATGATAAAAGATGTGGAAGTAGACCATGTGGGAGGTGTTCCTATTGTTCATATATATTGCAAGATACTTCTATCTCCCTTGATAATAAAAACAAAAGTCATGTTTTCTTAAAAAGTGGTAGTTGTTGTTCCAACAAACTAGTTTATATAGCCATCTGCAGCACCTGTTCCTCCTTCTATGTAGGTAAAACAGAGAGAATGTTCAAAACTAGAATATATGAGCATCTCTCTGATATCAAAAATAAAAAAGATACTAATGCTTTATATAAGCATAGCATTATATGTGATGGTTATTTATGCTTCAAGTTTGGCATACTTGAATTTGTAACTGTTGAAACAAGGGGTGGGGATTGGCAAAATGCATTATACAAGAAAGAGTTAATGTGGCAGTTAAGACTAGCTGCTGACTATCCACCTGGGCTCAATGAGCATATTACTATAATGCCAATTCTCAAAGAGAAGGCAAATCAAATCTAGCAATGTCTATAATGTTTGTTATAACCAAGTGTTATTGTGGCAGTATTTTTGTACTAATTTTGTACTATTTTAAGGTTATGTCATGTGGACATGGTCATTTATGATGAAATTATTTATTTTATTTAAATTAATTCTTGTTTATAACTTCAGTATGTCCTCTTCCCATAAATGGAATTGGTTGGTTTAGAACCAATGGCAGACCAGCAACTTGTATTTAAATGTAAAATTCACAATGGCAGTTTGTTCTGAAGAAGTCATACTTATTGATGAAAGCGCTTAACTTGTTTTTTTTATTATTTTTATATTAAACTAAGATTGTGGACTCGCAACGCTGTGCTCTATTATTTTTCTTGGTTTGGTGTGAGCACTTGTAGTACCAACTTGTTTTACAGATAAACACAAAAGCCAGAAGAAGTAGCTGGATTAAACCCACTCAGAGTAATGCAGGCTGCAAATCACCACACAGTTGTAGAATGCAGAATCCACTTAATTAACTTCAGAACAAAAAAATCCAAGGATGAGTGCTTTCGTCCAGAAAGATCTAGACTTCATCAGACAATTTACCCCACATAGTACTTCCTTCTTGTACAGTTCAAACAGGAAGTTCCTCCCAGTTATAAACTAATCAATTTATGTCATTAAAAGCGCAACATTTACAGTCACTGAATTTAAAAAGCAGAAAAATATACAAACTGAAAAAGTTCATGGAACACACCACCCTAAAAAACACACTATATGTAAGCACTGCTTCATAAAATGACAATGTACAATAGTTGAATGTATTAAAACAGTAAATGTGTAATTAAATACTAAAAACTAGATATAAAAGAAAATATTAAGATAAATAAATACACTTTAACATAATAAATACTGAACATGTGAATTAATTAAAATGTTAAAATGCATAATGGAGATTTTTTTTTATCTTTCCAGTGCCTTTAGTTTTAAAATTGGGCTAATGGAAATATGCTCATTCAGGCCTGGCCAGTTCCCAGCATTCAAACGTAATTGCCAGTATAATTCTCTTTTCTCAAGTAATAGTGACCATTCACCACTCCTCATGTTGGTACTGATATTGTCTATAATAAAAAATTGGAAGTTATGGTCATTGTACTCCAAAACATGTTTGCTAAGAGAATTAGTTTCTTTTTTATTCCGTATGTCATATAGGTGTTCGTATATGCAATTTTTTAACTCTCTGTCAGTCTTGCCTATGTAAAAGCAAGAACAGGTGGTACACATGGCACAGTAAATCACTTTCTCCGAGTGACAATTGTATTTCTAATTTGATTTTGATTTCAATATTATCGATGTCAAAAATATTGCCTTCTTTAATGTAACTGCAATAATTACATCTGCCACATTTGTTTATAGAACCTGACTTATGGTTTGGGTTAAGAGTTACTGCTCTCAGATATGTTTTTCATATTCTTGCCTTTCCTATATACCATAATAGGTTGCGGTCCTATTAGTGGTCTTATGTTCTTATGTCTCAAAGTAGACCAGTTTTTTGTTGATGTTTCTGAGTATGTAACTATCTTGAGTAAATACAGTGATGAAAGAAGTCTTATTATTATTCTTACTTGCAACATTATCAGTTTCTTGATTACTGGTGGAAGGACCACTGTCAATCATATTACAAGAAAGTAAAGGTACATAAAACCCACGCTCTCTCTTGTTAACCACCTCAATCATTATATCACTAACGACCTTACAAGGATAGCCTCTTTTTTGAAACATATTTTTCAGGTTGTCACATTCATCTAAAAATTCATCAATACCAGATACCATACGAGCTGCACACATGAACTGTCCCTTAACTATCGCTTTCTTTTGTTTGAATGGGTGTGTGCTAGAAAAATGCAGTAGTGAGTTCGAATACATGCTTTTCCTAAAGATTTTTGAAACAAACCCCTAATTTTCATAATCCTTTTCCAGTAAGATGTCTAAAAAGGAAATTTTGTCAAAGTCTCTGTTATAGGTGAACTTTTAGAAATTTTGTGGTGGTTCCAATATAGTTTATAAAATCATCAGTAGCATCAACAGGTCCATCCCATAGAACAAACATATCATCCAAAAACCTGGTGTAAAATTTGATGTGCTCAAAATAACATGAAAGAAAAAGAAAATGTCCTTCATGGATGCATCTGCAGTCATAACAACTGGGTTGTCCTGTCGTCAGGCAGCCCTTCGGTCGGCCGGATTCCAAAGTCCGGGTCCGGCTTCGGCTGATGTCGCACTTCACCCGACGTCATCTCTGCTGGTCTTCGGGTATAAAGGCATCAGCCGACGCCATTTTCTTCAGTCTTTCTTGCCGCGTGGCTCAAGCAGAAGCTGTTCGCAAGTGCGGTCGGTCAGATCCAGAGATTACTACTACCGAATACTCCTTCAAGACTTCTAAAAGCTAAGTACCCGTTGGGGACTCTTTCTTGCCTCAGCCGATGTCAGAAAAAGTCAATAACTGTTTAACTTGTGGGAAACAAATACCTCATAAAGATTTCCACTCTTACTGTTTGCCTTGTTTAGGCCCAGACCACGACGTAGCAGCCTGTTCGCCTGTGCTTCTTTCAACCGAGCGCTTAGGCGTCGGTCGGAGTTTGCTGAACAGTTTTTCGGCTCTGAATTTGCGTACATTATGCCGTCAGATCCTCCGACTACCCAAATTGTTAAACGCAAAGAAAAAGACCGACACTTCATGGTCCGCGGTTTCGGCGAAACCATGGTTAAGCAAACGCGAGTGTCTCGGTTTCGGCGAAACCGAGAAAACTGATCAGAGTACAGCGAATCAATGACTACTACTGAGGTTCCGGTTACCTTACTTGAATCGGCCTCAGAAATTTTACCTACTACAGTGGTTACTAGTGACTTATCAGACACCATCCCTTTGGATGTCTCTACCCCAGCACGTGGTGCTGCTAGGCCTCCTGCAGCCATGTCTATTAAGGCCTTCGCCAGGGCTAAAGCAGCCAAATCTACTAAGTCAGTGCCTGTTAAACCCCCCTTAACCAGGCCCACTTCCAGTTCACAAATGCTTACTCTGGCAGAAGATTTAATATCCTTAATTAGGGGATCTCAATCTCACCCAGACAGGGCCTCTCAGCCCGCAGAAAAGAGACCTAGAGCAGAGCCCCTCGAGCCTGTGTCCTCTGATGATTCTGCAGAAGACTCAGATATTACAGACCAGCCAGAGGCTCCTTTCTCCAATTTTGAGGACTCAGATGCTGAAGAATCCATTCCAGCTGCTTCCCCACTAGAAGAATTCTCCTTTGGGGAAACCTTACATGCCATGAGAGAACAATTCCAATGGCAGGAACAGGATTTTTCAGACTCCAGAAAAAGACTTAGGACTTTTCTGCACCTACCACAACACAGGCCCTTAGCTATACCTCCTGTCCTCTCTGTTGTGGACGATGCATTTAATGATGTTTGCACTGCACCAGATTCTTTACCTCCAGCACCTGCCAAACCAGATAGATTTTACAGGGTGCCAGACACTCATCATCACCTATACAAGGCCCCTCTTGCAGACCCGAAACTATATCCCAGGGCCCTAAGGCAGTAGCCTCAACCACAGCAAAAAACCCTATTCCTTCTGAAAGGGAAGCCAGGTCTTTAGACAGATGGGGCAAAAAGGTTTACACCTCTGCTACTCTGTCAGCTAGAGCTTTAAACTGTCAGTTTCACATGATACAATACCAAGAGTTTATGCTTGATCAGTTAACTAAAAAGCTATCCTCTGATGACTCTATAGATAAGAAAAATCTATTAGAAATGGTAAATAACATACAACAGGTTAGTAACCATTCCTTAAAATGTGGCTATGATGCACTGGAGGCTTCATTTAGATCAGCCATGACTGGCACAGTGATAAGAAGACATGCATGGTTGAAGGAACAAGTTTTACGGATCATGTTAAAGCTAAGTTATTAGATGCTCCTATGGATAAGACCAGTTTGTTTGGTACACCTGCCCAGCAGGTAATGAAGAAAATGGAAGAAAAGGCAAAATCTGTACAAACGGTTAAAGATTTCTTGCAGGTTCAGCCCCCAAGGTTTAACAGGAACTGGCCTGCCAAAAATTGGTCCTTTCCTGACTCCACAAGATCCCAAAGGAGCAGGAATAGACGTTCCAGAGGCAGAAATCAATCTAGAGGGGTGCCTACAGAGGACGACAGTGGCAAGGTAATAACAGAGCCACAGGCACAGCCACTACCACTACAACAGGGCAATCACAGTGACTTGAATCTAACTCCGCCTACCAGGGAACAAATAGCAGCACCCTTAGGCGGAAAATTAACCTTATTTTCAAAGAACTAGCACTATATCACAAAAGACAAGTGGATTTTGCAAACCATAGACCAAGGTTACCGGTTCCACTTCCACACTATACCAGTCAAAAGAGGAATGCCAAACCTACCTCCAAATCAAAAACAGAAGCTCTACAGCAGATAATGCAATTAACAAAGATGAGAGCTGTGGAAAGAGTACCAATAACAGAACAAGGCAAAGGATTCTACTCCAGACCATTCCTAGTTCCAAGAAAGGAAAAAGTTGGAGACCTATTCTCGATTTGTCCACCTTAAACACATACATCATTGTCCCAAAATTCAAGATGCTGACCCTACAGCAACTTCTTCCCATGCTGGGCAAGGAGTGTTGGCTGGTAACTCTAGATCTCAAGGAGGCATACCTGCACGTCCCCATTCGACCAATTTGCAGAAGATACCTCAGATTTCTTGCAGGATCAGAGCACTATCAATTCTCAGCATTGCCCTTTGGCTTATCTACTGCGCCCAGAGTATTCACAAAATGCCTGGCATCAGTAATCACCCACTGCACACTACAGGGAATCCAAATTTATCCATACCTGGACGACTGCCTGCTACAAGGGGACAACAAAAGCAAGCTGACAACAGATTTACAAAGGGTCATTTACTTGCTACAAGCACTGGGATACAGAGTCAATTTGCAAAAATCAAGACTGATTCCATCCCAAACAAGGACATTCTTGGGCGCGGAATTGGACACAGTAAAACAAATGGCATTCCCAACTGCAGAAAAAACAAAAAGATCTCCCTCTTTACTTCTTGGCACTAACAAACCACAGCAAACTAACAGCAAGAAAAGTTCTGCAGGCCTTGGGCTTCATGGCATCATGCATAATCTTGGTTCCACATTCCAGACTACATATGAGAAAACTACAGTGGTACCTAAAGAATTTATGGTCCCAACACAGGCACAGCCTAGAAGCAGAAATTCCACTAATTCCATGCCTAAAACAGGAGTTCCTATGGTGGGCTCAAGCATGCCAGTCAAACCCAGGCTTACCCTTTCACAAATATCAAGCAAGCCAAACCATCACAACAGACTCCTCGGACCTAGGATGGGGGGCTCACATGCTGGACAAATGCGTGCAAGGATTGTGGACGCAGGACCAGCTTCACCTGCACATCAACCTAAAAGAAATGCTGGCAGTAAAACTGGCAATCCAAAAATTCAGACCATTTCTCAAAGAAGGCCATTTGATGATAAGGACAGACAACACCACAGTCATGTGGTACATCAACAAACAGGGAGGCACTCATTCATACCCCCTATGCAGAATGACTTTGGACCTTTGGAACCTGGCACTCAGCTACAACATCCAGTTACAGGCAATGTTTGTACCGGGAAAGGAGAACACTCTAGCAGACATGTTAAGCAGAACCACCTCGGATGTTCACGAATGGATGCTACACCCGGACATCTTCAAGACCATCGCAAAGAAATGGGGAATGCCACAGATAGATCTATTAAGCCCTCTCAACCACCAGCTCAAAAATTCTGCACAAGGACATTCCATCCACTTGCATCGAAAGTGGATTCGCTCTCCTTCAGCTGGAAAGGCCTGACAGCATATGCATTCCCACCTCTTCCCTTGATACACAAGGTATTAATAAAAATCAAGGAGGAACGTCCAAGGATAATCCTGATAGCTCCACACTGGCCAAGACAGCACTGGTACCCATTGCTGAGGAGCATGTCTCGGGACAAAATGTGGTCAATACCCCTGATGCCTTTGATGTTAACTCAGAACAACTACAGCATCATGCATCCAAACCTAAAAACGTTGCAGCTGACTGCATGGCACATCACATAGCAGCAACTATTCCAGATCTCTCCCAAAGGGTTAAAGACATTATCCTTGAAGCCCGCAGACCTTCAACAAGAAGAAACTATGCAGGGAAATGGAAAAGGTTTGTCATTTGGAGTGCTGAAAGAGGGAAGGATGTGTCGAATATAGATATGGCTAACATTCTGGAGTACTTGGCAGAGCTTCTACATACAGGCCTGTCCTATTCCTCCATCAAGATACATGCATCAGCTATTTCAGCAGAATACAGCTTTGATCCACCTGTCTTCTCACATCCTCTACTCAGGCAGTTCCTCAGAGGGATCAAGAATGTAAAACCTCCTAGGAAACCACCACTGCCAGCTTGGGATTTGAACTTTGTGCTAGAAAAGTTGACACTCGCACCTTTTGAACCAGCAGCAACAGCAGACCTACAGCATCTTTCATGGAAAACTGCTTTCCTACTGGCAATAACCTCAGCAAGGAGGGTTTCTGAACTTCAGGCCCTAATGGCAGTACAACCCTTCCTAATCTTCCACCAAGACAGAGTGTCCATGAGGACTAATCCTACATTTATGCCTAAGGTGGTATCCAGAGTGTCCTTAAACCAGGCAATCCACCTACCTACCTTCTTCCCCAACCCACAAAACAGAGGGAAAGAATGCTGCATACCTTGGATGTACACAGACAGCTACGCTACTACCTGGACAGAACAAAAGTAACAGAAAAACTGACCAGCTTTTTGTAGCCTATGCAACAGGAAGGGAAGGAAAAGCAATTTCCAAACAGACAATCTCCAAATGGATAGGAAATTTCATACGATTCTGTTACTCCTTCCATGGAAAACCAATTCCACAGAACATACGACCTCATTCTACAAGAGCAACAGCCACTACCACAGCCTTCTTACGAGGAGTGGCAACCAAGGACATTATTGAGGCGGCTACTTGGACCTCCGTGCATACATTTGCCAAGCATTATAATTTACCTCTGTATTCCAGATCCCGAGCAGGGTTTGCCACTGCTGTACTGCAAGGGATCCTAACCACACCATAATCTATTCTTCCTCCTCCCTAGTTGGCTATGGTATTCTACCCAGTTGTTATGACTGCAGATGCATCCATGAAGGACATAGTACAGTTTTGTACCTACCATAAATGTAGATGTCCGAACTGGATAGCATCTGCAGTCAGGATTACCCTCCTCCTTCCCTCTGTGGTACTCCTAGGTATTTACCCTCCAAATAGCTAGCTGGTGGGGAGTCTTTATGGTGTATTTGTTTGTATATATGTACATACATGCTTATTTTTGTGTTTGCCTTCTATCCTTTGGGAACATTGGCATTTTACCCAAAATTTAGCCTTCCAAGAGGGCAACTGGCATCTGGGGCAAGAAACACTGAAGAAAATGGCGTCGGCTGATACCTTTATACCCGAAGACCAGCAGAGATGACGTCGGGTGAAGTGCGACATCAGCGAAGCGGACCGACTTTGGAATCCGGCCGACCGAAGGGCTGCCTGGCGACAGGACAACCCAGTTGTTATGACTGCAGATGCTATCCAGTTCGGACATCTACATTTATGGTAGGTACAAAACTGTACTTTTCTTCTCCCATTGCCTAACTACAATATTTGCATATAAACCACCACATGCAAACCCCATAGCCACCCCTTCTTGTTGTAAGTAAATTTCTTTGTTAAACAAAATGAAGTTGTTCTTAAGGACAATTTCCATCAGTTGTGAAAAGACCAAGATCTGGAAGTGTGAGATATCTTTTTCATATAAGAAATCTGTAAACCACTCCAAACCAATTGTGTGAGGTATGACTGAATGAAGTCTAGCTACAAGGGAGTGAATGTGTGTAGCTGGAGTGGTTTGTAGAGTTTTGATTCTCACTTTGTCTGTGTGGAAGTGTAAGTGTAGTGACTGACTTGAGCCATAGTCCTAGGTATTTGAAGGTGTGGGGGTTGTATCTATTTAATGGTTTTATATGTTACAGTTGGGTGGTTGGTGAATTTTCTGTGGCATTCCAAAAAGTATATTTTCGGTCTTGATGGGGTCGAGAAGTAGTTTATAGCTTGTTAACCACTGGTTGAGCTCTCTTATGGCACTGCTGATGCTATTTGTAAAACCGCTGACACTTTGTTAGTGATATGAAGATTTATCTAAATTTGTTATCAGAATTTACCAGAGGATCTGAAAATTGAACTGCTAAATGTTCCCTGGATAGAAAGATGGTGTTTTGACTTTCTATGCTGTAGTACGCATAAGATTTGATGAAAGTGGAAATAATGCGAAGGGATTCCCTAGATTTTTAAACCTCCATACCTAAATTAAGTAGAAAATTTCCTTCTAGTTCATGATCCTGTTATAGGAAACTGGTTAAGATATCAAAGCAGCATACAGAGGGATATTCTTTCAGAATGTATTGGAAAGAGGATTCAAAAAAGGAAGGATGATCTTTCCAGAAACAAGGAATGTGTGAAAAATCAAATTAATTATATGCCCAATCTTTTTTCCCCCACTTTCCCGCCCTGGCAGCCCAGTAAAGATTTTCCAAAGTCTAGGTCTTCACTTTTCCTTTTGTTACCAGATAACTTCATATTCTGCAAATCATTTAAAGGGGCAACAGTTTGTAGTGGTATTTTATTCCTCTTTTCCAAGAGATCCCACTTCACCCATCCAGTCATACCCCCATATTTCCTTATGTTCTTGAATCAGATCCTGTCTCAAGGAGCAATAGGGCTGGCCTTTGATCAAATGGTGCCCTAGGCAAAAGGGCTCCACAGTGCCCCCCACACACCCCCTGGTGCTCCTATCCTGGCATAACTACACCGTCCAGATTACTGAAAAAGCACACCTGCTTCAGCAGCGCCCTAGGCAGTCGCCTAGTTGGCTTATACCTAAGGCCGGCTATGAATAGAGTCAGTTCCTCTAGCTCCAGTAAAGACAGGAGTTTACTTGAGTATTTCTGATATCAAGAAAAGAAACATGGAGACTTGACCTAGACCATTTTTTTTCTAAACCTTCACCTCAAGAATCCAGAATTCAAAATGCTGTCTACACTCTTCTCTCTTATTGTAATTTGTTTCGTTTATTCAAAAAATGCCAAGAATCTATGCAAATGTGCTCTTCTTTTTTCAATAAACGAATTACATTATGATAAGAATGCTTCTTTTTTGACTGTTGATGTAGTTAATCTATATAGTTCTATTCCACACAATATTGGTATTGAGTGGTTTGAAGAATTCTTGTACCGTAGTTTATTTACTAATAACCAGGTACTTATTCTGGTTACTCTGATGGACATCATGTTAAAAAACTATTTTTTTTATTTTGAAGGCCAGTTTTTTTTTCATCAAAAAACAGGTGTGGCAATGGGGCGATATGTGCCCCCATTTTTTGCAAATATTGTTATGTTAATGTAGGAACGCAAATATTTATTTAATTCTTCATTTGCTGATAAATGGATTCTTTATTTGGGTTATATAGATGATTTTTTTTTTTTTATGGACAGGTGATGAGACAGCAATTCACAATTTGATAAACTATATTAACAGTACAACAGAGTTCCTGAAATTTACTCATACATATTGCAGGGACAGTATTAATTATCTAGATGTCACTATCAGAAAGGAGAGTAACTGTTTTGTAAGCAATTTCTTTAGAAAACCAACTTACAGTAACAGCTTACTGCATTATAACAGCAGTCATCTCTTGCATGTAAAGAATAATTTGGTGAAAGGGCAATTTATTAGATTAGCCCATATGGTTACGAAAAATAAAGATTTTTTTGGCTCAATGTCATCTACTTCTGGATATGTTTTCATCTCAAGACTATCTGTTAGAGCTTTTGGATAATTCTTTTAATGAAGTAGGTACCAAAAGGGAAAAAGGTATTATAGTACCGATTTTGAATTATGGCAAAAAAAGTATTTTGGTAGACTGTCACTATGAACAAGAAAAATCAACAGTCCATAAGGACTATATTTGTTCTTTTGTCACTAGATTTAGTGTAGATCACCATTTTTTATCTTAATTTCTAAACAAGAATTGGCATATTTTTTCAGGGTTTTGATGGAATTATGGAAAAATTAGGTTCTAAACCCAGCATTGTTTTTAGAAAAGGGTATACGTTCAAACAACTGTTAGAAAAGAAAGGACAATGTACCAAGAAAGAAAAGGCTATAGGAATGAAAAAATGTGGATTTTGTTCTCAATGTCCCCTGATTAAATTAGTAAATAAGATCAAAGTTAATAATTTTTATATCAAAATAGCAGGAAAATTCACTTGTGACACTGTGGGAGTTGTTTATGCAGCTTTGTGTGTGGCTTGTTCTGGTTTTTATATTGGCAAGATCAAGAGAAAACGTAAAAGAACAGATGTATGAGCATGTAAGAGACATTAAAAATAAAAACAAAAACAGTGCACTATACAGGCATATTGAGTAACTCTTCACATTGTTTCAAATTTGTTCTTATTGAAAAAGTCCCACAGGACCCCAGAGGAGGACCTTGGGAAGACTTGTTAGATTTTAAAGAGCTATGTTGGCAGATGAGGTTAAATGCCTTCTGTGCACCTGGTTTAAATGAGGGTATGTCTTTAGTCAGTTTTTTAAAACTGCGCTCATATAGGATGTAGTTATTCTTATTACCTTTGTAAAGTTAGGCACAATGAATGTTCGTTTTAGCTTTCCGTGTTGTTGTTACTTAATATGCTGCTGCTATTTTTTAGTTTTAATATACAATTTCTTTTGTTTTATGTCTTTAAGAGAGTTTACTTCATTTGTTTTTAAATGTATCAGTTGGGCTTTTATTGGATTATTTTATCACATGACTGATTGAATGAAAGTATTTAAGTCTCATGTGGTCATTGAATCTAGCATTCTGAAGAAGTCTTTGTTATATTCCGACGAAAGCGCTAAAAATAAAGTTTTGTTTTTGCACACTTTGATTCTACTATTTTTTGAGTGCTTATAACAAGCTTGGTGATTCGTGGCTGGTATAAGTACTGTTCCTAGTCTCAGTTCAGTTATCCTGGTATGTCTTCGATCAGCCTTCCTACTACCGACATTCCAAAAAACCCACAAAGATAAAGACAGAGGCAGGCCACTAAGATACAAAACTGCTGACGATGATTCTCCTAAGCCAGTCGCCAGTTCGCCGGTACACAGTGAGGTGCTTTCGTAGCCCCTGATACCTGCTACTTCTGATTCACAGGCCTCTACTGAGACCCATTCGGAGTCTGGTATGCCGCAAGATGCTTCAACTGTGGAACCTGCGGATGTCTCTACCTTGGATGGGTCCGGAGCCGCTGTGCAGGCACCGGCTTCTGAGGGTGTAGTCAGGCCTACTGACTTGAGTATTAAACGACGCCATCTTCTTCTTTAAGGCCTAAATCTCAAACCATGCCTAAAAAACTGACGCCCAGACCGCATGGTCAGGCCTCTATGCCTAAAAAACAGATGATAAGAATGGCTGAAGACCTTATTACTCTAATCAGGGGAAGCCAGCCTTCCCCCTCTAAGAGACGTAGGACTGAGTTTGTTTATGATGCTTCTGACCAGGATTCTGAAATTTGTTTCCTCTGATGACCAGGATTTACCCTTGTCTACCTATGAGGATTCTGATGCTGAGGACCCCCCCCCCCCCAGAGGATTTCTCTTTTGGTGAAACCTTGCATACTGTCAGGGAGCATTTTCGTTGGGAAAGTCAGGATTTTTCTGATTCTAAAAAGTGGCTTAGGGATTTCTTACTCTGGCCCCAACACAGGCCTTTAGCCCTACCTCCTGTACTGGACATTGTTGATGATGCATTTGCAGAATCTGGCTTGGCCCCTGATTCTCTATCTCCTGCTCCCAGGAAACCTGATAGATATTACAGGGTCGCTGGCTCTCACAAGTTCCTTTTCAAAACTCCTACTGCGAATCCTGAGACCATTTCACAGGGGCCCAAGGGCATTAAAGCTACTATTGCCAGAAATCCTACCCTCTCTAACAGAAACTCCAGGGTGCTGGATAGATGGGGTAAGAAGGTATATACTTCTGCAACTTTGGCCATCAGGGCCTTAAACTGCCAGTTTCATATGTTGAAGTATCAGCAGCATATTATTGGATTACTTAAACAGAAAATGATGTTTCCTGATTGTGCTGACAATAAGGATTTACAGGATTTATTGCATTCAGCTGAACAGGTTGGAAAACATACTTTGCAATGTGGTTTTGACTCTCTAGAGGCATCTTGCTAGGGCTGCTGTAACTGGGTCTGTACTTAGAAGGCATGCTTGGCTTAAGGAGCAATCCCTACCAGATCATGTTAAAGCAAAATTACTGAATGCTCCCCTAAACCAGCACCGCCTGTTTGGCAACAAGGCAGAAGTTGTTCTTAAAAAGATGGAAGAAAAGGCTAAATCTATGCAAACTGTTAAAGATTTTTTACAAGTACAACCTCCAAGATTTAGTAGGCATTGGTGTTCCGAGAATTGGTCCTTTCTTGCCTCTTCCAGACCTTCTCAGTCCAAACCTGGATCCAGCAGAGCTCCCAGGCTGCAGTCCCAGGGTACGCAGAGGACTAAGCAGTGGGGGGCCTCCACTTCCAAATCTGGGAGTAATAAGACTCCCCTCTATGGTAAACTGTCTCATTGACTTCCTTTTAAAATTTCCAAGCACTTATCAACTGACTGCCCCTTTGGGGGGAAAGATTGCTCTTCATGCAAAGAACTGGGAACTCATTACCCAGGACAAATGGGTTTTAAATATAGTGTCCCAGGGATACAAATTTCACTTCCACACGTTGCCAACACTAAGCGGGTGGCCAGACCTACCCCCAAATCAGTGGGCAGTGGCCCAAAACCAAATACTTTCTCTCTTAAGCATAGAGGCCATTCAGTTTGTACCAGAAGAGGAAAAGGGAGAAGGTTTGTACTCGAGACTTTTCCTGGTACCCAGAAAAGACAATTCATGGCGTCCTATCCTGGACCTGTCTTCTCTTATCACCTTTTTGGAGATTCCAAAATTCAAAATGCTGACTCTTCGGTTGCTTACTATGCTAGGCAAAGATGCCTGGTTGGCAACGCTAGATTTAAAAGACGCATACCTGCACATCCCAATCAGGGAATCTTGCAGAAGATACCTACGATTCAAGGCAGGCTATGCACACTATCAGTTCTCTGCACTGCCCTTTGGTGTATCTACTTTGTCCAGGGTATTGAAGTGCCTAGCTCCAGTTATTGCATTTTGCAAGCAAAGAAATATTCAAATATACCCATTCCTGGATGATTGTCTAATTCAGGCAGAAAGCCAGGACATATTTTTGAATCATCTGGCCTTTGTACAAAGGGTGCTAACTTGTCTGGGGTACACCATAAACGAAAAGAAATCACACCTGGTACCCTGTCAACAAATTATATTCCTGGGAGCAAGCTTGAATACAACTTCCCAGATGGCTTTCCTCACGCCAGAGAAACAAATTCATTTAACAACCTACTTCAAACAAGTGGCCACAAAAACTCTGCTATCTGCAAGACAAGTACTGCAAGGCTTGGAGTTCATGGCCTCCTGCATTCTTCTAATTCCATATGTAAGACTGCATATGAAGAAACTACAGTGGTGTCTAAAAAGCCTATGGTGTCAACATTCTCAGGATCTAGAAGCAATGATTCCTATCATACCTTGCCTATGTCTAGAGTTCCTTTGGTGGGCAGAGGCCTGCCACCAAAACAAGGGACTACCTTTCACACCACCCAAACCCTAACAACAGACGCGTCAGAATATGCATGGCAGGGAAGTGCATTCAGGGCAAATGGAACCCAAGTCAAATGCACCTGCATATCAATCAAAAAGAAATGTTAGCTGTACAGAGTGCTCTAACAGCCTTCAAGGACCACATTCTTCCCAGACAACTAATGGTAAAGACGGACAACACCACTGTTATGTGGTACATAAACAAGCAGGGGGGGTACACATTCTTACCCCCCCTCTGCAGACCAGCCATGGCATTGTGGAACACAGCCTTGATCTACCAAGTGCACCTACAAGCTCAATTCCTGCCAGGAAAATTAAATACACTGGAAGATAGACTAAGCAGAAACCTCATGGATCCACACGAGTGGAAACTGGAACCAAGGATTTTCAACATGTTGACAAGCAAATGGGGGAACCCGGATATAGACCTGTTTGCCTCTCCCCAGAAATACCAATTGGACAAATTTTGCACAAGGACTCCCCTTAAACAAGCCTGGAAAGTGGATGCTCTGTCCTTCAGCTGGAAAAAACTATCGGTCTATGCCTTCCCCCCTTTGCCTCTGCTCTCCGAAATACTACTAAAAATTAAACAGTACAAACCAAGGATGATTTTGATTGCACCAGACTGGCCATGCCAACATTGGTACCACCTCCTGCACAGTGTGTCACGGTTCTCCCCATGGCACCTGCCTCAGACTCCTTCCCTGTTGTCTCAGCAGGAGAACCAGATTGTGCGACCTCTGCTTCTAACACTGAACCTAGCAGCCTGGCTAATTACATAATTTCTCCTTTACCATCCCTCAGTAAACCTGTGATTGATATCATTTTAGAGGCAAGGAGGCCTAGTACTAGAAAATCTTATGCTGAAAAATGGAAAAGATTCTGTGCCTGGAACCAATCTCAAGGGATGAGCACAGCAGCTCCCAGTTTACTTCGGATTTTACAATACTTAACTGAGATGCTTCACAAGGGCCTGTCTTTTTCCTCCATCAAAATTCACGCCTCAGCCATTTCAGCTCATTGTCTCTCATCCACTGCTCAAGTAGTTCCTCAGAGAGACCAAAAGTTTGAGACCACCCAGGAGAGGTCCAACCCCAGCCTGGGACCTTAACTTTGTTTTGAAGAAACTCGCTCTTCCTCCTTTCGAGCCAGCTGCTACTGCAGACTTAAAATTTCTTTCTTGGAAAACAGCCTTCCTTTTAGCAATCACTTCAGCAAGAAGGGTATCTGAATTACAGACCCTTATGGCAGTGGAACCTTTCATCATCTTTCATGCAGACAGGGTGTCCCTCAGAACCAATCCATCCTTCATGCCAAGGTGGTATCCAGTGTGGCTCTTAATCAGTCCATTCATTTGCCAACCTTCTTTCCCAATCCACAGAACAAAGGGGAATGGATTCTGCATTCCTTGGATGCGCACAGACAACTTGGATTCTACTTGGACAGGACTAAACCTCAAAGGAAATCTGAACAACTGCTGGTGGTATTTGCTGCAGGGGCAGAGGGGAAGGCTATTTCAAAGCAAAACATTTCTAAATGGATAGGCCATTGCATTCATTTCTGCTATAAGCACCATGGAAAACCTATCCTCAAGGGATCAGACCTCACTCCACCAGGGCTGCATCTACCTCTACAGCCTTTTCTCAGAGGCGTCCCTACCAGGGACATCCTAGAAGCTGCTACCTGGAGTTCTGTACATACTTTCACCAAGTATTATCATTTGACAATTTTCTCTAAATCCAGAGCTGGCTTTGCCACTGCAGTCTTGCAGGGCCTTATAGCTGGTCCTATTGCTATCTAAATTCCTCCTCCCAACCATAGCTTTGGGAATCTACCCAAATGTAATGACTGCAACAGTGAAACACGAAGAACATAGTACAGTTGTGTACACTTACCATAAATGTAGATGTTCGAGGTTATTCACTGTTACAGTCCTGGTTACCCTCCCTGCAGCCCCCTAACTTCATTTGGCTATACCTCTACTTTCCTTTGCTATGCTTAAAAGCTTGTTTAGTGTATTTGCTTTTTTGTTTGAGGTATACCATTGTATTTTTACATTTAATTGCTTCCCATTAAGGGGGCACCTGACATCTGGGGCAAGAAAAACTGATGTAATGGCGTCGGATGCATGTTTTATACTCCTGACGTCATGGAAGAAGGGACAGCACCCGACGCAGGACCCAAGACTTTGTTAATCAGTCCGATTGAGGGCTACCTGCAAGCAGATAACCCTAAATGTAATGACTGCAACAGTGAGTACACTCGAACATCTACATTTATGGTAGGTGTACACAACTGTACTTTATCACAAGCTTCCTCAAGAGACTGACTCACTCACGCAAGACGGGTATTGTTTTGAAACACCCAGACCTTCAGTTTCTTCACCTCACTGCTTAGATGATAGATGCCTAAAAAGTATTAAAATTTTGTTTTCTGAGGACCTGTCACAGGTATTTAAATGAGGCTAAAAAGCCTGCTTCTAGAAAATCATATTTGGCTATGTGGAAAAGGTTTTCTAGTTAGTACTAAAGTTAGAACCAAAGTCTTAAGGTCCAGACACTTCTGAATCTACCGTATGTGGGAGTTGTTGTACTCTGGCCTCTCTTACTCTTCTGTCAGTATTCACACCTTGGGCAAATCTGCTGGTCTGTCCATGGACCCCTCCCCCCTTTCTGCCCTACCTCAAGTCAGACAGTTTTTCTGAAAGGAATTTTATATGTCCATCTACCTAAAAGATAGGTGGCTCCTTCTTGAGATCTTAACTTTGTACTAGAGAAACGTACACTTTTTCTTTTGCCTTTTGAAAGTACTCATGGGGCTGATTTGCAGTTTTTATCTTAAAATCCAAATCCAGCTCCAGACAAGTGGAGTACCTCAGGGTTCAGTCCTGGGGTCGCTCTTGTTTGGCATCTACTTCTCTGAAGTACAGGTCAACACTAAGGAACTCTGGCTAACAAAGTTTGCAGATGACTGCAAACTGGGAGCCATTATTGAATCCCCAAATGATGTGGATACTCTACAAAAGGGCCTTACAGAAACAGATGCTTGGTGCCAGAGCCATGGGCTCAAGCTCAATGCCAAGAAATGTATTGTTATCCCCTTTGGGAAAAAACATGTATCCGTGAATTACCATATAGGTGGCAGTACACTAAACACAGAAAGTGTGATAAGAGACTTGGGGACACAGGTGGACAGTGGTCTCACCTTCGATAACCACATCGCCACAACAGTCAGGAAATCCTTCTATGTGGCACACCTCATCACGAAAGGCTTTTCATCCAGAAAAAAGGAGGTCATTGTCCCACTGTACTCATCCCTCATTAGACCCATTTGGTATGTACCTCTCAAGACATCTGCAACAACTGGAAAGGCCAAAGAAATACCTCACTAAAAGAATCACAGGCCTAAAGCAGATGCCCTACGCTGACCGCCTTAAAAAACTCCAGCTATACTCTGTTGCATATCGTCTACTCAGAGGCGATCTCTGCTTAACATACAAGGCCATGTCAAACCCAGAGCTGTTGGACATGCTGCACTTAAAGAAATCCCAATCCCTCAGAGCTACACGCTCCAGGGATCTAAACCTTGTCATCACAATAAACAAAACATGCTGGAGGGATAGGTTCCTGACCCAGAGACTCCCCAGACTCTGGAATAGATTGCCCATACATGTCAAGCAGAGTGCCTCTTTGGACCTCTTCAAGAGGAACCTTGACGATTGGATGGGAGAAAGGAAATTCACCCCAGGGATCAAGTCAGTCGCCCTGCTAGACAGGGGTCCAGGAAAGTAAATAATGTGGGAAGAAATAGCCAGGGAATTGTTATGGCTAGGCTTGTATAGGCCCTAGGGCTGATAGCCTAGTACCAACCTATGAGCCTATGAACCTATTAAAAACAATGTTAAATCATTGCTATAGCTTCTGCCAGAAAAGTTACAAGCTCTTATGATTCAAGCCTGTCTTATTTACAAAGATAAGGCAACTTTGAGAACAAATATATGTCCTGACTGAAATCATTGTTACAGTATTCCTGACACACAAGATGTTTTTCGTGTTTCACTGTTGCAGTCATCACTTTTGAGTTATCTGCTAGCAGTAGCCCTCAGTTGGCCTGATTAACAACGTCTTGGGTCCTGTGGCGGTTGCTGTCCATTCTTCCATGACGTCAGGTCATCAGGGATATAAACATACAGCCGACGCCATTACATCAGTCTTTTTTGCCGTGTGGTGCTCGAAGCAGAAGCAGTTCGCAAGTGCCTGTTGGC
Source organism: Protopterus annectens (assembly GCF_019279795.1). Lineage (NCBI taxonomy): Eukaryota > Metazoa > Chordata > Ceratodontiformes > Protopteridae > Protopterus > Protopterus annectens. The sequence goes on along the minus strand of NC_056751.1, from coordinate 628,819,885 downwards.
CGACTCCTGAAATTTTCGTTTTCGAGTTTCAGAACCAAAGTCTTCAACTAAAGCTAAGTACTCCGTTGGGGAAACCTTTTCTTACTCCTTACCGATGTCAGTAAAAGTTAATAATTGCATTACTTATGGAAAGCAAATACCTCACAAAGATTTTCATTCGTACTGTATTCCTTGCTTAGGCCCTGACCACGATGTACCTTGCTCTCGGTTTTGTGCCTTATTTAATCAGCACACTCTCTGTCATTGGTATATTTTTGCCTCTAAATATTTCTGATGTTCTTTGTGTTTCACTGTTGCAGTCATTACATTTGGGTAATCTGCTGGCAGGTTGTCCTCAGTCGGCCTGAATAACAAAGTCTTGGGTTCTGCATTGGTTGCTGTCTCCTTTTCCATTACGTCAGGTCGTCAGGGGTATAAAACATGCAGCCGACGCCATTTTAATCAGTCTTTCTTGCCGCACGGTGCCCGAAGTAGAAGCAGTTCGGAAGTGCCGGTCGGCCGACTCCTGAAATTTTAGTTTTCGAGTTTCAGAACCGATGTCTTCAAACTAAAGCTAAGTACCCCGTTGGGGAAACTTTTTCTTGCTCCTTACCGATGTCAGTAAAAGTTAATAATTGCATTACTTGTGGGAAGCAAATACCTCATAAGGATTTTCATTTGTACTGTATTTCTTGCCTAGGCCCTGACCACAGCGTGCCTTGCTGTCGGTTTTCTGCTAAATTTAACCAACGCACTATTAAACGTCTGTATATTTTTGCTTCTAAATATTTTGGCTCAAGATTGAACTACCCTGAAAAGTCATCAGTTAGCAATCCGACTACCGGAGTTCACAAAAAATGCAAGGAAAAAGACAGAGACAGACAGTCGAGGTCCAAAACCGATGAAGCTTCTCCTAGGCCAGTTGCTGGTACTCAGTGAGGTGCTTTCGCAGCCCCTAATACCCACTACTTTTGAGTCGCAGGCCTCTACCAAGACCCATTTGGAGTCCGATATGCCACGAGATTCGCAAAGTAGTGAACCTGCAGATGTCTCTCCCTTGGATGGGTCCGGAGTCGCTGAGCAGGCACCGGCTTCTGAGGGTGTTTTCAGGCCTCAACATTTTTATATTAAACTGACGCCATCCACAAAAACAAGGTAAAAAACAACTTCTATGTCTTAAAAACTGACGCATGAGCCACGTGCTCAGGCCCCTATGCCTAAAACACAAATGATCAAAATGGCTGAGGATTTAATTACCTTGATCAGGGGTTCCCAAACTCCTGTATTAGGCATTGTGGATGATGTGTTCTCGGAATCAAGCATGGCTCCTGATTCCTTGCCTCCGGCTCCTAGTAAGCCAGACAGGTATTACAGGGTTCCTGGCTCCCACAAATTTCTTTTCAAAAATCCTGCTGCTGATCCTGAGACTATTTCTCAGGGTCCCAAGGGTGTTAAGGCTTCTACAGCCAAAAACCCTACCCCTTCCCCATGGCGCTGGATAGATGGAGTAAGAAGTTTTATATGTCTGCAACCTTGGCAATCCGGGCTTTAAACTGCCAGTTTCATATGCTTAAATATCAACAGCATGTTATGGGCTTACTGAAACAGAAAATTATGTTGATTTCTGATTGTGTGGAATATAAAGAGTTACAGGATTTAATGCATGCAGCAGAACAGGTTGGAAAGCATACTTTGCAATGTGGTTTTGATTCCCTGCAGGCCCCTTGTAGGGCTGCCGTTACTGGATCTGTGATAAGAAGGCATGCCTGGCTCAAGGAGCAAAATCTGCCTGATCATGTTAAAGCTAAATTGTTGGATGCCCCTTTACTGCATGATACTCTGTTTGGTAATAAGGCAGAACAGGTTTTAACAAAAATGGAAGACAAAGCTAAATCTATTCAAACTGTAAAAGATTTTCTGCAAGTGCAGCCACCCAGGTTCAGCAGGCACTGGCCTACTAAAAATTGGTCCTTTCCTGTGTCCAACAGAGCCACTCGGCAAACCCAGGTGCTCAAAAGGCTCCAGATATCAATCACAGGGATCTTACAGGTCAAAGCAATGGGGTGCCACCACCTCCAAATCTGGAGGTAACAAAGCACAACCCTACAGTAAGCAGTCTCAATGACTTTCCTCTGCCATCTCCAAGCACTTATCTTTTGGCAGCCACCTTGGGGGGAAAACTAGCACTTCATGCTCAAAATTGGCAGTTAATTACCCAGGACAAGTGGGCGTTTAACATAGTATCCCAGGGGTACAGATTTCATTTCCATACTTTGCTCATTCCAAACGGATGGCCGGATCTGCCACAAAACCAGTGGGTAGATGCCCAGAAGCAAGTCGTGTCCCTCATGGATATCAGGGCTATTCAACCGGTACCAGAAAAGGAAAAAGGAGGGGGCGTGGCCAAGGATGAACACAGGATAGCAGCAGATTTCTTCAGCTCCACCAATTTCATTACATTGACAGGAATTAATTACTTAAAAAATTAATTCTTGAAGTAATTTTCTTTCTAAATATGTTTGTTTTATATAGTTCTTGAACTATATCTAAAAAAGAAAGGAAATCTTAATAATATTCCTGTCAGAAATTACTTTGGAAATTTTCCTGTCAGTTTATCAGTCTGAAATGAGTTCCAGTAAGACAAATTCTCAAGACTCCAGCATCAAGAAAGAACTTCAGTCTCTGATAATTATAGTCCAGCAACTTACTGCTAAGATGGATAAAATGGATACTAAAATAGACACTTTCATAGAAAAACTACAAAACAAATAGACTTGTTACATATGGACCTGCAACAACAGAAGATCCAGATGATAGGCATAGAAGAAGCTGTGAATGACATGGAAAATAAAATACAAGAACAGGAAATCAACATTGAGTTTCTGCTGAAACAAAATACACATTTACAAACAACGCTGGATGACCTGGAAAATAGATCTAGGCGCAATAACATTAGGATTTTTGGACTGCCAGAAAATATTGAAGGTAACAATATTATTTCTTTTTTAACAACATGGCTCCCTAAAACTTTAGATTTACCAGAAGCATTCTCTTTTGGTATCGAAAGAGCACATAGATCTATAGCTAATACTAACTCTAACAAAAACTATCCTAGATCAGTTATAGTTAGATTTCTATCATCTTTTGATAAAGAGATGGTTCTTAAATCTGCTTGGGCTAAAGCTCCTGTTAAGTTTAATGAGACAACTGTGCGTTTTGACAATGACTATTCTTCCATGGTAATTGCTAAAAGAAAAGTTTTCTGCCACTAATAAGGGAGCTTAAAAAGCACAGTTTAAAACATACCTTCTGTTTCCTGCCAAGCTTAAAATCTTCCTTCCTGATGGTCCTAAGGTCTTGATGATTTAGACTCTGCTTTACTGTTTGTCAAAGAAAAAAGGATTTTGGATAAAATAGAAGAAATGGAATGGGCTAGTTCTTCATTAAAGAGATTGGCAACTGAAGCTTCCTGGAAGACTTCAGAGAAGAAGAAGAGACTAAACAAATGATTTGTTATATGTTTTTTTTCTCTCTCATCATTTTAGTTCATTATTAATCTTTTTGAATATAGTTCCTGCATTTCCAGAAAGCCACAAATATTTTGGAAAAGATTTAATCAAAGTTATTCTCTATGTGCAAAGAAATGTTTTGTTTCATAACCAGTCAAAATGCCTGAGGATTTAATGGCAGGCTGTGACTCTATTTGTTTTCTTTCTGAAAAAAGTAAGGTTAGTAATTTGATACATTTTTTATCTTTACCTTTTTTTCCTTCTTCTTTTATTATTTTCTTTGTTTAAACAATGACATTCTATTTAGATTATGTAGTGGGTAAAGGGTGGGGAGGGCAGGGAGAGAACAGTAATGAAAATATCATTAATAGAATAATAACATATTTATTTCTTGTAAAAGTTTATAAGTTCTTCAAATGCTATTTCTAATTATACTTTCTTGATTATACTGCTTATGCTTGTTTGTAAATAATCTGTCATGCTTTAACTAATAATAATCAGAACTAAATAAGAGTAAATAATATGTTTTATTTTAACTCTATTAATATAAACAGTAAGTAACATTCCATTCTATATACTTCTTACAGCTTTCTCTTACATTTTTTCATTTCTGCCTCACTCCCTTTTATTTTCTACTCTTTTTCTTTTCTTTATTAATATATAGAAATGCTTTAGACTGTGTGGGCACAGTGAATAATAGGATTTGTATGAAAATTGAGTTGGGAGAAGAATGCTGAGTTTTATTGCTTGTTGGTAATTTTGAGTTTAATTTCACTTGCATAGAGGCTGTGATGATCTGTGGAATACATTGTGGAGGTTCTGTCATGTTTAGATGCATTTACACTGCTAAATGAATGTTTGTCACTAGTTTTTAATAAGTTTCCAAATGTTAAGAGAGAATCTGGGATGTGGGCTGTCTTATGCACAATGTCCTTGAGTTACCTCAGAATCTTCAAATCACAGAATTCTCACAGAGAAACTGAAAGCAGTTAGTATAAACATTGACAAGGTTATCACACTGACACACCACAGATTCAGGAAAAATACTCTGTTCATAAAATATGTCAGTTATAATGAGTTTAAATGATGTAGTTTCTTGTAGTAAGTAAATGTCTTATTTTAGAAGGCATAAAATGAAACATTTATTTAAATGTTTTTGAAAATCTACTTAGCAGCATAATAATCTGTGTTAAAAATTTGTGTTCCAAACATATACTTTACTATAACTCATTTAATTCATCTGATTGACAAACATAAATAATCTTATAACTCTATTCTGGAAGAAATGTCATGTGATATATTTTAAAGCAGTAGGCTAGCATGATTGTAAAATCTGGTTACCAATATGTGTTTGCTGTGCATTATTTTGTATAAAGCAGACAGATTTATTCTAGGGACAGCAAGTAGGATAGTGCTCTACTAACACACAACTCAGTGAGATCATATATATATATATATATATGTGTGTGTGTGTGTGTGTGTGTGTATGTGTGTGTGTGTGAGTGTGATGGCTTTTTTTTCTGAGAATCTGCATAACTATCCAATATGATTTATAATAATTTCTATGAATACAATATTTTACTCTATTGACAAAATGAATGTTTGCCACAAGTTTTAATAAGTTTCCAAATGTTAAGGGAGACAATCTGGGATGTGGGCTGTCTCATGCATAGTGTCCATGAGTTTCCTCAGAAGCTTCACTCATAGAATTTTCACAGAGAAACTGAAAGCAGTTAGTATAAACATTGACAAGGTTATCACACTGACACACCACAGATTCAGGAAAAATACTCTATTCATAAAATATGTCAGTTATGATGAGTTTGGATGATGTAGTTTCTTGTAGCAAGTAAATATCTTATTTTAGAAGGCATAGAAAATGAAACATTTATTTAAATGTTTTGAAAATCTACTTAACAGTAGCATAATAATCTGTGTTAAAACTTGTGTCCCAAACATATACTTTACTATAACTCATTTAATTCATCTGCTTGGCAAGCATAAATAATCTTATAACTCTATTCTGGAAGAAATGTCATGTGATATATTTTAAAGCAGTAGGTTAGCATGATTGTAAAATCTGGTTACTAATATGTGTTTGCTGTGCATTATTTTGTATAAAGCAGACAGATTTATTCTAGGGACAGCAAGTAGGATAGTGCTCTACTAACACACAACTCAGTGAGATCAGATATATATATATATATATATATATATATATGTGTGTGTGTGTGTATCTATGTATATATGTGTATGTGTATATGTATGTATGTGTGTGTGTGTGTATGTGTGTGTGTGTTTGTGTGTGATGGCTTTTTTTTTTTTTTTTTTTTAGGTAATAACGCAGGTGTTTCTGAGAATCTGCATAACTATGCAATATGATTTATAATAATTTTTATGAATACAATATTTTACTCTATTGACAATAATGAGTTTAAGTAAATGCTCATATACAAACAATTCAAGATTTTTTTGGAAGCTGTTGATAGAATTCACTTGACAGAAAATAGATACATCTTAATGCATGTAATGTCTGAATCATATTAGCCAAAGTTTTTGATTTAAATGAATGTTAGAACATAATTTTCTCTCCTCTTGATTTCTAACATTAAGATTATTTGAATGCTATTAGAATTCAAGTGTTATATATTACATAGATCTATATAATAGTATGAACAGTTTAAAAAAAAAGTTTATTTTAGTTTATATGATGCTGTTTTGCCAAATGTGTAGTTTTGTCTTGATAGATAATTGAATTGAAAACTGTTAACCTCAGTCAAATATAACTAGTATTAAATTGATAAGGTGGTAGCTGAGGTACTGCTGCTTAGGGTAGGGGTTAACTTGAGTAGTAAATACTGCTCTAAGTTGGAGTTTTCAACTCAGGCGGGATGCAAGGTTTAATCCTTACATTATTTTCACTTGTTCATTGTTATATGTATATAGTTTTGACATCCACAATATATTTTGTACACTCATTGTCACTACAAACAAAATTGAATCCTATACAAAATCCCATAAGAGATTTAATAAATACAGCTATATTTAAAGGTACACCTAAAAGAGGAGATGTAACATTATTTATCTTGTTATTTGTTATTTCGATCATAAGATTCTTGAGTTTTAAAATGCCAAATGACATCTTTAAAAGGAATTTCTTTAAACATTAATGGATTGAATAATCCGTGTAAAAGGGCAAGCCTAATAAGATACATTAATCTACACAAGGCCAATCTAGTCTTCCTGCAAGAAACCCATCTCTTGAAAAAAGATATTGATAAACTAGCCACTAATAAGTATGCAGTATTGGTTAGTTCAGAGCACACTCAGAAAAAAAGAGGAGTGGCTATTTTATGGAATAAAAGTATGCCCATTCCTAAAACCATTAAGTCTTATCAGGATGACAAAGGAATGTTTTGTATGGTTACAGTACAAATTAATGGGAAGACTTACACTTTAATTAATGTATACTGGATACCTGGAATTTGTATTAATACAGTGAAACATCATATTGATAAGATCATATCATTCTCTATAGGGGATATTATTTTAGCTGGTGATTTTAATTGTATACTACATGAAAGTGATACTACCACTATAAAGAAAAGAAGAATTACATCTAATGCAAAACATTTAAATGATTTTGCTAATTCTTATCATTTGAATGATATTAATAATCAGATAGAGTCAAAATCATTACCATACACCTTTTTCTAACAGATACAAAACTTATTCAAAAATAGATAGGGTCTTTATTTCTAACCAGATGGTAACAGATTTAATTAATTCCAAAATCATTTCATGTCCTATATCTGATCATAACTCAATTGTTTTGAATTCATGATAAAAATACTCATAATGTTCAGATCAAAAGGATACCAGCATACTTAACTCAGCTAAAAGACTATAAAGAATATATACTTTCAGAAGTACAACATTTTCTAGACATAAATAATACTCCTGAAGTCTCCATTGTCTGTTTGGGATGCCTTAAAATCATATCTATATGGACAAAGTATCAGATGGTATAATAACAAAAGGAAATCTTGGGATAAGGAATTGTTAGATATTCAAAGTAAACTAGACTCTTATAAACATAATAATAAAGAAAATATTATGGACAAGAAAGTTATTGAAGAAATAAACAAACTAAATGAGAAATACAAAGAAATTTTAACTCATAAAGTTAAAATAACTTTAGAAATACAAGTTTTGTCTTATTCAATAAGCCCCAAATACTTACATAGACTTAAAAATAAAACAAAAGATTGAATAAACAAAACCATATCAAAGAAATCTTTTCTCTAAGGAAAAAGAAGAATGTTTCTAGTATACCAGAAATACTGGATGAATTTAGAAATCACTTTCACAAGATTAACCATAACAACATTAACATGGAACCTAAAGATAAAATAAAGGAGTTTATAACCACAAACATGAATAAAAAGCTTAATAAACAACAGATTAAACTATTGGACAAGAGTATTTCATATACAGAAGTTATTACACAAATAAATAAGCTTAAATCAAACAAAGCACCGGGTAATGATGGTATTATACCAGAGATATATAAAATCCTTTCTAAAACTACATATTCATTAATACATAAGGTTTTATTCTGGCCCAAACTGAGTTAATAACCCCCATCTTGGCAATATACATTTATTTCACCAATTTTAAAACCTAATAAAGATCCAACTAGATGTTCTTCATATCAACCCATCTCATTACTTAATGTTGATTATAAAATGTTTATGAGTATTTTTGCTGATAGATTGAAGACAATTATCCCGGCATTATAGACATAGATCAGACGGGCTTCATTGTAAATAGAAATACTTTTGATAATATAAGAAGAACTTTAACATTAATTGATTTTGCAAATAGGAAAAAGAAAGATTTAACACTTATTAGTCTTGATATAGGTTCAGCATTTGATTCAGTAAGTTGGGACTATCTGTTTACCTTACTGAAGTGCACAAATTTCTCTGATGCATTTGTAAATTTAATTGAGCATTTATACAAAGGAGCTGGCTTATATTAAGGTAGGAACATATGTTTCACAAAAAATACCCATTCTTAAAGGTACAAAGCAAGGATGTCCACTTTCTCCACTATTATTCACTTTAGTAATGGAGCCTTGGGCTAATTTGATTAGAAACAGTACTGACATAGAGGGTTTTGAAATAGAAGAAAATACAACATCAAAAATTCAACTTTTTGCAGATGTTCTAATTACATCAGCAGGATCTAATTCTTCTATGCAGTCTTTATTTGATAAAATGATGAATTTTAAAAGTATTTCTGGTTTAATATTCAATGAAGAAAAAACTAAAATACTACCTGTATATACACTAAAAAATACTCTCATTAGTGATTTTACTAAATATGTACCCAACTCAGGTCAGATAACTTATTTAGGTATAATACTATCTAAAGATATTAAATCTATTATATATAATAACTATAATACCTGTTTTCTTAATATACAAAATCTTTTTAATACCTGGAATAATATGTTTTTTACTATGGAGGAGAGACTTACAATTATTAAAATGATAATATTCCCCAAGATTTTATACTTAATACAATCAATAATACTTTCACCTACAAAAATAACTATCAAGAAACTGAATACACTAATGTTAAATTTCTTATGGGCACCTAATAGACCTAGGATTGCATTAAAGAAACATACTAATAGCTGGTCTCAAGGGGGTATTTCTTTTCCAGACTTTAATTTATATATTATCTCTTCTATTATAAAAGTTATTACTTTATTAATAGATCGGTCATATGTAAAATGGAAAGATTATTGGGAGCTGATTAGTATGCACTTCATGAAAATCTCCTTAACACATAAAAATATGATTATAAACAACTCCATGTTGTGGTTGCTAAAGGAATTTTGTACTTCACCTATTACACCTAAACATATGGTCTGTTACCCATTAAATATTATTATTAGTTATCGTAACTTTATATTCATGCACCCTAAGTATAGGGAATGGAATTTTATTGTATTCCTATAATTTATACTCAGGGTATGCTTATGTCATCTACTTCTGAAGGAGCTCATTTAGCTATAGATAATAATCTAAAGTACTGGTATCAGCTGATATCTGATAATAAAGTGTGAAATCTAGATTTCTTAAAACTAGAATTTGATCTAAGAGAAACTTGCTGGTTAGAGGTTCAGATCTTTAGACAACATCTCATTGATAGAATAGATCTAATGTCTATAACAGTTAAAGAATCTATTCCAAAACTGATTGATTACTTGATAATAAATTTACAGCATAAAGTTTCTGATAAAGGTAAACTTTCATATATACATAAAATTATCAGACAAGAAACTTTTTACAATGTAGATTCATACTGGAATTATTTCACCTCTATTAATGGGGACCCACCAACTCAACAAGATAAACAATATATATTGGAATCTGCTTATAGAACTACATCTTCCATTGTCTGGAGACTTTATACATGGACATTTTACATAGATCTTTTTATACACCTTTGATGATGAATAAAATTAATAATAAAGATAATCTATGTAAGAGATGTAATGTAGAAATTAATGCTGACTGGGCTCAGACTGTATGAAGTTGAAAGAATACTGGAAGTCAATTAATGAATTTTTGCAGGCTCTTTTTACAGATAATTTCATTATTTCTAAGTCTCTTATATTATTCAACACACCTGTACCTCAATGTGTTAAAAAGGTTAAGCTTCCCTTGTTATGGTCTATCCTAGCAGTGGCTAGGAAAATAATAACTAGAAATTGGATTTCAGATGCACCTCCTTCGTTCAATGAATTTAAAAATGTTATGAATATAATGTGTCATATGGAAATAAGCACAATTAGAATGAGAACAACTAGAAAAACATCACATTTTATTGTATGGGATAATTTACAAAATTTGTTAAAAAAATTCTAATTTCAATAGCACAGTATTTTAGTTTAATTAATTGATCTAATTGTAGTGGATGTCTTTGTAAATACTTTAGTTGTTTTGTTGAATATTATAATAATACCTATTTTTAATTATTTGTATAAAATTGTTATGATATTTCTCTTATATGTTAAAACAATAAACTTGTTTTAAAAAAAAAAAAAAAAGAAAAGGAAAAAGGACAAGGGTTTTATTCAAGACTTTTCCTGGTACCCAGAAAAGACCATTCATGGCGTCCAATACTGGACTTATCAATTCTGAACCCATTCCTGGACATTCCAAAATACAAAATGCTGACTTTACAACAGCTACTGCCTATGCTAGGCAAGAATGTTTAGTTAGTAACTCTAGACTTAAAAGAGGCATATCTGCGTATCCCAATAAGGGAATCTTGCAGAAGATACTTCCGCTTCAAAGCAGGCTTTTTGCAGTACCAATTCTCTGCACTGCCCTTTGGCTTATCTACTGCGCCCAGGTTCTTTACAAAGTGCCTGGCGCCAGTAATTGCGTTCTGCAGACAAAGAAACATTCAAATTTATCCTTATCTGGACGATTGTCTCATTCAGGCAGAGGACAAGGACACTCTTCTTCAACATCTGGTGTTTGTAAAAAGGCTCCTAGCATGCCTAGGATACACCACAAACGAAAAGAAATCACAACTGGTACCCTCTCAAATAATTACATTCCTGGGTGTAAGCTTGAATACAACTGCCCAGATGGCTTACCTCACGCCAGAGAAACAACTGCAATTGACAATATACTTCAAACAAATTGCAACAAAAACCCAGTTATCTGCAAGACAAATTCTGCAGGCTTTGGGGTTCATGGCATCCTGCATTCTACTAATTCCATATGCGAGACTGCATATGAGGAAACTTCAGTGGTACCTAAAAAGTTTATGGAGTCAATATTGTCACAGCCTGGAAATGATCCCTCTCATTCCCTGCCTATAACAGGAGTTTCTTTGGTGGGCAGAGACATGTCACTAAAACAAGGGACTGTCATTCCCACCTGGCAGGGAGATGCATTCAGGGCAAATGGAGCCCAAACCAAATGCATCTGCATATCAACCAGAAAGAAATGCTAGCTGCTCAGAATGCTCTGACAGCTTTCAAGGACTTACTTCAGCCAGGACAACTACTTATAAAGATGGACAACACCACAGTTATGTGGTACATAAACAAGCAGGGGGGTAACCATTCCTATCCCCTCTGCAGACTAGCCATGGCCTTGTGAAACAGCCTTGACTTATCAAATACATCTTCAAGTTCAATTCCTGCCAGGAAAGCAAAATACTCTGGCAGACAACCTAAGCAGAAATCTCATGGACCCGCACGACTGGAAACTGGATCCACAAATCTTCAGCATGTTAACACAGAAATGGGGAAGCCCTGACCTAGATCTATTTGCCTCTCCCCAAAACTATCAGTTGGACAAATTCTGCACGAGAACTCATCACAAAAAAGCATGGAAAGTGAATGCTCTATCCTTCAGCTGGAAAAACCTATCAGTCTATGCCTTTCCCCCTCTGCCTCTACTCTCCAAGGTCTTACTAAAAGTCAGACAGGGAAAACCAAAAATGATTTTAATTGGTTCGGACTGGCCTCGCCAACACTGGTATCCGCTGCTAAGGAATATGTCACACCTTCCTCCGTGGTACCTGCCTCAGACACATCACTCGGCTCCAAACTCTGAATCTTGCAGCGCAGCATGGCTAATCAACTAATTATTCAAACCACATATCTCAGTAAACCTGTGATGGATGTCATTTTGGAAGCCAGAAGGCCTAGTACTAGAAAATCTTATGCTGATAAATGGAAGAGATTCTGTGCTTGGAATCAAGCACAGGGAATAGACAGAGCAAAGCCCAATATTCCTCAGATTTTACAATACTTGACTGAGATGCTTGACAAGGGCCTATCTTTTTCTTCAATAAAAATCCATGCCTCTGCCATCTCAGCTCATTACAACACAGAGCCTCCTCTCTTTTCTCATCCACTGCTAAAACAGTATCTCAGAAAGGCCAAAAATGTAAGGCCTCCCAGGAGAATGCCAACTCCCGCACGGGGCCTCAATTTTGTGCTGGAAAATCTCACCCTACCTCCTTTTGAACCAACAGCTACTGCGGATATAAAATTTCTTTCTTGGAAGACAGCTTTTCTTTTGGCAGTCACTTCAGCTAGAAGGGTTTCAGAACTACAGGCTCTCATGGCAGTGGAGCCTTTCATTATATTTTACCCGGACAGGGTGGCCCTCAAGACCAGTCCTTCCTTTATGCCTAAGGTGGTATCTAGTGTGACTCTTAACCAAGCCATTCACTTGCCAACTTTTTCCCCAAATCCGCAGAACAAGGGGTAGAGCATTCTGCATTAATTGGATGTACACAGACAACGAAGATTCTACTTGAACAGGACAAAATCTCTAAGAAAGTCTGAGCAATTACTGGTAGCATTTGCTGCAGGATCAGCGGGGAAGGCTATATCAAAGCAGACCATTTCTAAATGGGTAAGCCACTGCATTCGTTTCTGCTATTTGCACCATGGTAAACCTGTGCCAAGGGGGGATCAGGTCCCATTCCACCAGGGCTGCCTCTACTTCAGCAGCTTTTCTCAGAGGGGTCCCTACCAAAGACATTCTAGAAGCTGCTACTTGGAGCTCTGTTCATACGTTCACAAACCATTACCATTTACCTCTCTTCTCTAAATCCAGGGCAGGCTTTGCCACTGCAGTCTTGCAGGGCCTTATAGCTGCTGCTAATGCTGTTTAGTTCCATCCACCCATCCATAGCTTTGGGATTCTACCCAAATGTAATGACTGCAACAGTGAAACACGAAGAACATAGTACAGTTGTGTACACTTACCATAAATGTAGATGTTCGAGTGTATTCACTGTTGCAGTCTGGACTACCCACCCACCCTCCCCCATTCTTTAACTTTTCTTTTTTTTTGTACACAACTAGTGAGAGTTGGCTTTATTGTCCTAAATGTTCCCACAAAGACTTAAAAAGTAAAACACAAAAAGTAAAAACGAATGGGCATTCAGAAGCCATGTAAAAGAAACATTGTATGTCCATAAGAGATCATTTGCATATATCCCATGAGCCTCCATTACAGGACATTTCAGGTATTATACAATGAACACTCTAGGACAAACTTTGAGAAAAGACACTTAAACTGCAAAAAATACACAAACGGTGGCTCCTGCCGTAATCCAGTCAGTACACTCTGTAATGACCACGGATTGTTGCTTGCTTAAAATAGCCAACTGATTATAGTCAGCTGCATTTATAGTATAAATAATAAAAAAATGGAGAATGCACTCACAAAACATGCATCAGAAAAAACAGAACATATATTCAAGTTTCAGGCAATAGATCAAGTGTGTCTGGATGGTAGAGGAGGGCCCGATAACCTTATTTTAGAGAAGTTAGAGTTGTTATGGCAGTTAAACACAAACACTTGTTGTTATCCAGGAATAAATGAAGTCAATTCTATTTTATGTATTTTAAAACTTAAAAATTTAAATAGGTGCAGCTGACTATAATGATATGCATATAGATCAGTAGGATAAATCAAATAGCTTGGTCAAATGGTAGAGGTAGCAATAATTTAAAACGCATAGTGTAAAATTGTGAGGATTTATATATAGTATACACCTGTTTTTTTAAGTAATAGGTTTATGTCATGTGATATTTTAAAGTGGTATTTAAGTGAAGGGAGTGTTAGAGTCGAGGTATCTGATGAAGTCTCATGTGATTTGATAGAGACTAAAGGCGCCTAATTCGACTGTGTATAGTTTTATTACTTGACTGTATGTATCATTCTTTAACTTTTCTTTTCTTCACTATACTCAAAAGCCTTTGTGGTGTATTTGCTTTTAGTTGAAGGTAAATTTTATGTTTCTAAGGTGCATTTATATATATTTACTGTTTGTTTATATATTTTTGCTCCCCACTTGGGGGGCACCTGACATCTAGGGCATGAAAAACTGATTAAAATGGCGTTGGCTTCATGTTTTATACCCCTGATGACCTGACATCATGGAAGAGGAGACAGCAACCGACGCAGGACCCAAGACTTTGTTATTCAGGCCGACTGAGGAAAACCTGCCAGCATATTACCCAAATGTAATGACTGTAACAGTGAATACACTCGAACATCTACATTTATGGTAAGTGTACACAATTGTACTTTCTCGGTTCAGTTATCCAGAAATGTCATCGGTAAGCCATCCGACTACTGGTATTCCCAAAAAGCGCAAAGATAAAGACGGAGACAGGCCGCCTAGGTCCAAAATTACTGACGATGCTTCTCCTTAGCCAGTCGCCAGTTTGCCGGTACTCAGTGAGGTGCTTTCGCAGCCCCTGATGCCCACTACTTCCGACTTGCAGGCCTCTACTGAGACCCATTTGGAGTCCGGTATGCCGCAAGATGCTTCAGCTGTGGAACCTGGGGATGTCTCTACCTTGGATGGGTCCAGAGCTGCTGTGCAGGCACCGGCTTCTGAGGGTGTATTCAGGCCTTCGGACTTGCATATTAAACCGATGCCATCTTCTTCTTCAAGGCCTAAACCTTGAACCTTGCCTAGAAAACCGACGCCCAGGCCACATTCCGCCTGAGAAATTTTCCTAGAAACCTTGCATGCTATGAGGGAACAATTTCAGTGGCAGGCCAGGATTTCTTCAGACTCTCTGAAGAGGCTTAGAACCTTCTGCATTACCTTACACTAGGCCCTTGGCCATTCCCTTCCTTCTCTCTCTTGTAGATGTATGCATTTAATGAGCCAGTGCTTGCTCTGCTCTGATTCCTTCCCTACTAAGCCCGATAGATAGGTACTACAGGAGGGTTCAGTATATCATTGTATAAAAAATCCCTTTTGCAGATCCGAGACTCCCCCTCCCCAGAAGGGCTGCCAGGCCCTCTGCAAAACCCCCTCCCCCTCCCCCTCTGAAAGGGTCCTTAGGATACAGGTTTCACTTCCATACTCTACCAGGGAAGAGGAATGAAAATGCTGACCCTACAGCAGCTTCTTCCCATGCTGGGCAAGGAGTCTTGGCTGGTACTCTAGCAGCAACAGCAGAATTACAATACTTATCATGGAAAACTGCTTTCTTGGCAAGGCTACAGCCACTACCACAGCTTTTCTACGCAGGAGTGGCTACCAAATTTTTTTTACTGCTATTGGAGCTCCGTCGTGCATACATTTTGCAAGCATTATAATTTACCTTTTATACTCCAGATCCCTGCCACTTGCTGCTGGCAAGAAACACTGAGGAAAAATGCATGCGGCTGATGCCTTTATGCCGAATAACTGCAGCTATGATGGTCGGGTGAAGTGCGACACCAGCGAGGGCCACCCAGACCCTTTGGAATCCGGCCAACCGAAGGGCTGCCTGACGACAGGACAACCCATTTGTAAGGACTGCAGATGCATTCCTATCGGACATCTACATTTATGGTAGGTACAAAACTGTACTTTCAGGCCTCTATGCCTAAAAAACAAATGATAAGAATGGCTGAGGATCTCATAACATTTTAATCAGGGGAAGCCAACCTCTCCCTTCCAAGAGACCTAGGACTAAGTTTGTTTATGAATCTTCTGACCAGGATTCTGATTTTTCTAATTCGTCTGATGATCTGGATTTACCCTTATATACTTATGAAGATTCTGATGCAGAGGACTCTATTCCATCTGCTTCTCCTCCAGAGGATTTTTCCTTTGGTGAAACCTTGCACACTCTTAGAGAGCATTTCCACTGGGAAAGCCAGGATTTTTCTGATTCGAAAAAGAGGCTTAGGGATTTCTTACTTCTACCTCAACATAGGCCTTTAGCTATACCTCCTGTACTAGACATTGTTGATGCCTTCTCGGAATCTAGTTTGGCCCCTTATTCTTTACCTCCTACTCCCAGAAAACCTGACGGATATTACAGGGTCCCTGACTCTCACAAGTTCCTCTTTAAAAATCCTATTGCAGATCCAGAGACTATTTCACAGGGACCCAAGGGCATTAATGCTTCTACTGCCAAGAACCCTACCCCTTCTGATAGAGACTCCAGGGTACTGGATAGATGGGGTAAGAAGGTTTACACTTCTGCAACTTTGGCCATTAGGGCATTAAACTGTCAGTTTCATATGTTAAAGTATCAACAACATGTTATTGGATTACTTAAATTGAAAATGATGTTGATTTTTGACTGTGCTAAAGATAAGGCATTACAAGATTTAATGCATTCTGCTGAACAGGTTGGAAAACATACTTTGCAATGTGGGTTTGATTGTTTAGAGGCCTCTTGCAGGGCTGCTGTCACTGGGTCTTTACTCAGAAGGCATGCTTGGCTTAAGAAGCAATCTTTGCCTGATCATGTTAAAGCTAAACTGTTGGATGCTCCTTTAAATCATTACCGTCTGTTTGGCAACAAAGCTGAGGAATTTCTTAAAAAGATGGAAGATAAAGCTAAGTCTATGCAAACTTTTAAAGATTTTGTACAAGTTCAGCCTCCAAGATTTAGCAGGCATTGGCCCTGTAAGAATTGGTCCTTTCCGGCCCCTTCTAGGTCTTCTCAAGCCAAACCCAGACACAGCAGTAACCCCAGGTTTCAGTCCCAGGGTACGCCCAAGACTAAGCAGTGAGAGGCTTCCGCTCCCAAATCTGGGAGTAGTAATACTCCCCTATGGAAAACTGTCTCAATGACTTGATATGACAACTTCCAAGCACTTCTCAACCGAGTGCTCCTTTAGGGGGAAGATTGGTCTGCAGGCCAAAAATTGTGAACTCATTACCCAGGACAAATAGGTTTTAAATATAGTGTCCCAAGGATACAGATTTCATTTCCACACATTACCAATGCCAAAAGGTTGGCCAGATATACCCTCAAATCAGTTGGCAGAGGCTCAAAAGCAAATACTTCTCCTTTAAACATAAAAGCTATTCAATCTGTACCAGAAGAGGACATGGTTTATAACCAAGACTTTTCCTGGTACCCAGAAAAGACAATTCTTGGCGTCCTATTCTGGACCTGTCTACTCTAAACACCTTTTTGGTGATTCCAAAATTCAAGATGCTGACTCTTCACCAGTTGCTTCCTATGCTAGGAAAAGATGCCTGGATGGTAACACTCGATTTAAAGGAGGCATACCTGCCAGGACATACTTTTGAATCATCTGGCCTTCGTTCAAAGGGTGCTGACTTCTCTGGGGTACACCATAAATGTAAAGAAATCACACCTGGTACCCTGTCAACAAATTATATTCTTGGGAGCAAGCTTGAATACAACTTCCCAGATGGCTTAACTCACGCCAGAGAAACAAATTTATTTGACAACCTGCTTCAGACAAGTGCCCACAAAAACCCTATTATCTGCAAGGCAAATACTACAAGCCTTGGGGTTCATGGCCTCCTGCATTCTTCTAATTCCATATGCAAGACAGCATATGAGGAAACTACAATGGTTTCTAAAAAGCCTATGGTGTCAACATTCTCAGGATCTAGAAGCAATGATTCCTATCATACCTTGCCTATGACTAGAGTTTCTTTGGTGGGCAGAGGCCTGCCAAGAAAACAAGGAACAACCATTCACAACACCCCCTCCCACCCGAACCCTAACAGACGCATCAGATTATGCATGGGGGGCTCATTTGGCAGGGAAGTGCATTCAAGGCAAATGGAACCCAAGTCAAATGCACCTGCATATCGAACAAAAAGAAATGTTAGCTGTTCAGAATGCTCTGACAGCCTTCAAGGACCACATTCTTCCAGGACAGTTAATGGTAAAGAAGGACAACGCCACTGTTATGTGGTACATAAGCTGGGGGGTACACATTCTTATCCCCCTCTGCAGACTAGCCATGGCATTGTGGAGAACAGCCCTGAGCTGTCAAGTGCATCTACAAGCTCAATTCCTACTAGGAAAACTAAATACACTGGCAGACGAACTAAGCAGAAACCTCATGGACCCACACTTGTGGAAACTGGAGCCAAGGATTTTCAGCATGTTGACAAGCAAATGGGGGAGCCCAGATATAGACCTGTTTGCCTCCCCCCAGAACTATCAGTTGGACAAATTTTGCACAAGGACTCCCCACAAACAAGCTTGGAAAGAGGATGCTCTGTCCTTCAGCTGGAAAAACCTATCAGTGTATGCCTTTCCTCCTCTGCCTCTGCTCTCCAAAGTACTACTGATGATCAAACAAGACAAAACAAGGACGATTTTGATTGCACCTGACTGGCCACGCCAACACTGGTACCCCCTCTTGCGCAGTGTCTCACAGTTGGCCCCATGGCACCTGCCTCAGACTCCTACCCTATTGTCTCAGCAGGAGAACCAGATTCTGCACCCTCAGCTTCAGACACTGAACCTACCTAATCTCTCCTTTACCATCCCTCATTAAACCAGTGATGGATATCATTTTAGAGGCAAGGAGGCCTAGTACTAGAAAGTCTTATGCTGAAAAATGGAAAAGATTCTGTGCCTGGAACCAATCTTAAGGGATGGACCACAGCAGTGCCCAATTTACCTCAGATTTTACAATACTTAACTGAGATGCTTCACAAGGCCCTGTCTTTCTCCTCCATCAAAATTCACGCCTCAGGCATTTCAGCTCATTATAACACAGAACCACCCCTCTTCTCTCATCCACTGCTTAAGCAGTTCCTCAGAGGGGCCAAAAATCTACGACCACCTAGGAGAGCTCCAACTCCAGCCCGGGACCTCAACTTTGTATTGGAAAAGCTCACCCTTCCTCCTTTTGAGCCAGCAGCCACTGCAAACTTAAAATTCCTTTCTTGGAAAACAGTTTCCTTTTTAGCGATCACTTCAGCAAGGAAGGGTATCTGAATTACAGACCCTCATGGCAGTGTAGCCTTTCATCATCTTTCATGCGGACAGGGTGTCCCTCAGGACCAATCCCTCCTTCATGCCCAATGTGGTATCCAGTGTGGCCCTTAATCAGCCCATACATTTGCCAACCTTCCCAATCCACAGAACAAAGGGGAACAGATTCTGCACTTCTTAGACAACTTAGATTCTAGTTGGACAGAACTAAACCTCAAATGAAATCTGATCAACTGCTGGTGGCATTTGCTGCAAGGGCAGAGGAGAAGGCTATTTCAAAGCAAACCATTTCCAAATGGATAGGCTATTGCATTCATTTCTGCTACAAACACCATGGAAAACCTATCCAATAGTGGATCAGACCCCACTCAACCAGGGCTGCATCTACCTCTGCAGCCTTTCTCAGAGGCGTCCCTACCAGGGACATCCTAGAAGCTGCTACCTGGAGTTCTGTACATACTTTCACTAAGCATTACCATCTTCCAATTTTCTCTAAATCCAGAGCTGGCTTTGCCACTGCAGTCTTGCAGGGCCTTTTAGCTGGTCCTAATGCTATCTAAATTCCTCCTCCCATCCTTAGCTTTGGGAATCTACCAAAAAGTGATGACTGCAACAGTGAAACACGAAGAACATAATACAGTTGTGTACACTTACCATAAATGTAAATGTTCGAGTGTATTCACTGTTGCAGTCCTGTTTACCCTCCCTCCAGCCCCCTTTCTTCTTTTGGCTATACCTCTACTCACCGTTACTATGTTCCAAAGCTTTTTGGTGTATTTGCTTTTTGGTTGGAGGTATAGCCTTGTATATTTATAGATTTAATTGCTTCCCATTAAGGGGGCACCTGACATCTGGGGCAAGAAAAACTGATGTAATGGTGTCAGTGTTTTGTTTTTGTACCCCTGACAACCTGGCGAAGAAGGAAGAGGACAGCAGCAGGACCCACTGTTGTGTTCGGGCGAGGGGGGGGGGCCACTGTAGTGCAAAACCCAAAAAGTGAGTGATGCAAAAAGACACTAACTCACCTTCTACATTTATGATAAGTGTACACAACTGCACTTCGTCGCTGCTGACATCCTGCCAGGATACCAAAGTTTTAACTTCCCTAGGTTGTATGTCCGGCGCATGACCTCAGCTTGAATATGTTGGGTTTTATAGATAGATGTATGAGTGTGGATCTTCAGACTTTATCTTGCTGCCATCCCGAGCACAGGTCTTGCATCCTTTGGACTGATCACTGTTTGGTTGTTGGTACCTTTGCTTCAATAGTTAGTCTAGATAAGTGCCCCACTATATTGCTGAAAATTATTAGATATCAGCTAGCAGTGGAAAGTGAGTGGAGTGCGGTAGGCAGATTCCGTACAAGGACTAGCATACGAAGTGTCTCTTTTGCCTAGGCCTGGAACACAATCACAAGTCTTGCCCAATCTGTCAATCATTCATTCCCAAAACTCTTCGATCTAGGCTTTTCTCTCTCAACACCTGTCTAGAGACTCAGCATCTTAAGCACTTTGACCAGTCCAAGACGGCTGAATCTGCATCCTCTGACATCTCTCTCTCACCAAAGAGAAGGTTAGTGAGTCCTAGAACAGATCTGCAGGCCAGCATTTCAGACTCCAGTGTATTTTCTGAGGATACAGAACCTGTAGTATGCTAGATTACCTCTCAGTAGCCCGCTACCGAGACCCCTTCAGAGGCTGGTATTGCTGCTGAGGCCTTACAGATTGCTGAGAGTCTGATTAACCTCAACTCATCACCTCCCAGGGATCTCACAGCATCCCTCAAATTTTAGTTAGGTTCATAGGTAAGTACTAGGTTATCTGCCCGAGGGCATTTATAAGCCTAGCCAGAGTGTCAGCTTTCGCCACCCCATTGATTAATTAACTGAGCCTCTGTCAAGCAGAGCCAATGAAGTGATCCCAGGGGTCTATTTTCTGTTACTCATCCACTTGTCGAGGTTTCTCTTGAAGAGTGTTGGTGACGGGCTCTGCCTAACGTAGTTAGGAATTTTGTTCCAAAGCATGGGGAGTATCTGAGACAGGAACCTATCCCTCCAGCATGTTCTATTTATTGTTGTGGCAATGTTGAGCTCACTAGAGCGTGGCTCGCTGTGACTTGGATTTCTTTAGGTGGAGCATGTCCATCAGTTTTGAGTTGGACATTGCTTTGTAAGTCAGGCAGAGATCACCTCTGAGTAAGCGATATGCCACTGAGTACAGCCGGAGTTTTTTTCAGTCAGGCTGCATAGGACATATGTTTGAGGCCAGTAATCCTTTTGGTGAGGTACTTTTCTGGTCTTTCCAGCTGTTGGAATTGTCTTGTGAGGTACATACGAAATGGGGCATTGTACTCTGATGGGTCTGATGAGTGACAAGTAGAGGGGTACTATAACCTCTTTATTTCTAGATGAGAACACTTTAGTAATTAGATGGGCCACATAGAAGGATTTCCTAACTACTTTGGCTATATGATTGTTAAAGGAGAGATTATTGTCTACCTGGGTCCCCAGATCTCTTATTACCTCTTCTGTGTTAAGGGGGCTGCTACCTATGTGGTAATTTGTGGTTGTTTTTGTTTTTCCCAAAGGGATGACTATGCATTTTTTGGCATTTAGCTTGAGGCCATGACTTCGACACCAGGTGTCTGTCTCAGTAAGGCCCTTTTGGAGGATGTCCATGTCAGCCATAGTGTCAATTATGTCTCCCAGTTTGCAGTCATCGGCGAACTTGATTAGCCATAGTCTTCTTGTGTTTGCCTGTACTTCTGAGAGGTGTATGCCGAACAGTAGGGGTCCCACGACCGAGCCTTGCGGGACACCACTTGTGACTGGTTTAGAGTCAGACCTGGAGCCCGCTATTCTTACCGTGTGAGTTCTGTCGTAAGCCAATTCGCAACCCATCTTGTGACATAGGGGTTTATGTTCAGGCTGGTGTGTTTTTCTGTAATACCCGAGTGGGGAATGGTGTCGAAAGCCTTGGCGAGGTCAAGATAGGCTGTGTGAACCATCTTTCCCTCATCTATGGCTTTGGTGACTCTCGAAGAAGTCAACCAGGTTTAGTAGGCATGATCTGCTCTTAACAAAGCCGAACTGGGTCGGGTAAGGTGTTTGGAGGTTCCCAGTGTCTTTGTTAATGAGTTCCATGATGATGCGCTCCATAGCCTTGAAGACCAGGCTAGTCAGGCTTATAGGGCGATAGTTACCTGGGTCATTTGTTGCCCCTCCTTTTTGGAGTGGAATAACTGTTGCTGTGCGCCATTCTATGGGCACATAGCCTGTGGAGAGGCTGAGGTTGAACAGCATGTTTAGGTGGGGGGTTAGTTCGTTCTGTAGTTCGTGCAAGACGCAGCCTGGGACACCATCTGGCCCCATTGACGCAGTGTTTTTGGCTTTTGAAAGGGCTGTTTTCACCTGTGCATCTGTGATTTCCGGGACACTACACTTTTCCGATATTGTTGTGGGCCCTTTTGGGGTTGAGAGGGGTTTGAAGTTTGCACTGAATCTATCTGCCAGAATGTTGGCAATATCAGTAGGTTCAGTATATTTTGTGCTATTTTGCACTAGCTCAGTGCATATCTGCGAGTTGCCACTTAGATTCTTAACATAGCTAAAGAAGGCTTTGTGGTTATCTTTTGAATCCTTGGCTATTTTTCTTTCAAAGGTAGCCTTGGATGATTTTATAAGGGACATTAGTTCCTTACTTATACTGATCACGGATGCCTTTCCTTCTTGGGATTTGCCTTTTTAGTAAACTAGTTTCCTCCTCCTATAGTATAGCCTGTTTATGGCAGGGGTCCACCAGACTGTGTTCCTTCTCTTAGAGGAGTGAGTCTTGGTATTTCTAGGGATGGCACGATCCATGCATCCTTGTAGGTGCTCATAGAGTGCATTTGTAAAGGTTTCTGCATCTTCGGCAGTGTTTTCCTTTAGCGTGGGGGCTGTGAAACTTACCGCCTCTGTCTTAAATAAGGTGGTTTACTTTATAAAAGTTTTTTACTGTGGTTTCCTTAGTTGGGGGTGGTGGTGGGGTGTGGACATCCATAGTGATTAGTTTATGGTCTGATCTAACCAGTGACGGGTTGACGTCTGGTGTGGAACACCTGTCGCCCATGTTGGTGATGACCAGGTCCAATATGTTTTCACCTCTAGTAGGGGAGTTTACTAGTTGATCCAGGGCATTTGAGTTGATGAATTCCAGGAAGCGCTGGGCCGGGGAGTTTGTACTCGAGTAGTTTTCCCAGTTAATGGTAGGGTCATTGAAATCGCCCAATATCAGGGTGTTCAGTAGGACCTTCATGTTTTTCATTGTCTCCAGAAAGGCGTAGTGGTGGTCCTGGGTCATGGAGGGTGATCTGTTGCAGGCCACAATTTGCATTGCAGATTTGCCCGATGTTAGTTGCACATGGATGATCTCAGAGGTATCATGCTGCGCCACTATCCTGGAGGTGTAGGTATCCTTGATGAATATGGATACACCCCCTCCTTTTGTGTTTTGGTCCGTGTTCTGTGGCCGAAACATGTGGTATGAGTTGTAGCCTGGTAGTGCTGGGTTGCTCTCTGGAGCCTTGAACCAGGTTTCAGTTACTGCACAGATTGTGACGTTCTCCATACTGAGGAGCGCTTCGAGCCTGTGCATTTTGAGATTTAAACTCCTGGCGTTGAAGAGATCCAACGCTCTTTACTCAGAGTTAGGCAGGGTTCCAAACCTCCTTGTCTCATCCAGGTGGATGTCGCATCTAAAAAAAAAAAAATGAAAACTTGGCAAGTGGCCTCTCCATAAGCAGTTAGGGAAAAGGAGTGGATAGATTTCTCTCAGGAGTTGTTCAAAGCTATTTTGTGTTTGAAACTGCCTTCCTTTGGATCTCCATCACAACGAGCTACTCAGAAACTTGCCTTGGTTTCCTCTTCCTCTGAGGAAGAACAAGACTACTATTCTGACTATTCACTAGACTGCTCCTCTTAGCTATATTCTTCAGGACATATCTCTTCTAATGAAGCGAACTCTATGTCACTTGATTCCCCTATTGAGGAAACTTCCTTTGGGCAGGCTATCCAGAACATGATGAAACACTGAATGGCAATCTGCGCAAGTCTCTGATGTTCAGAAGAGGTATTACAGCCTTTTGGAAATGGGTACTCCTGCCCCTTTTCCAGTCCCTCCTGTTCTTGAGACTTTCCAGGATGCTTTTCAATCCATCACTACTGTACCTGATTCTCAACCACCATGTCCTAAAAGACCAGACTGGTTTTGCAGTGTGCCTGACTAAAATACTTGTACTAGAGTCTGGTAGCAGACCCCTTTGCAGTATTCATATCCATCTATTCAGATAAACCCTCCAAGCTTCAGCCAGTGCTAATACCCTACCTGCGGACAAAGATAGTAAGGTTATGGAGAGATGTGGAAAGATGCTTTACATCTCTGCTACCCTTTTGTTTAGGGCAGTTGACTACCAGATTCAAATGGCAAAGAACTTGATCTCTATCTTGCATTCCTTAAACAAAGTTATGCTGGACCATCCTACAGCAGACTGAAAGCAATAAATGCAGTCTACTATCCCAGGCCACCTGTATAACCAGACAGCATTAAGTGCAGCTGTAATACTGCAGATGCTTCTTCTAGGACAGCTGCCACTGGATCTGTTATTACAGATATGTATGGCTGCACAGTCGGCCTGTCCCTGAGAATTTCAAATTTAAGCCTCTAGACTCTGCCTTTGAAGACTTACTGTTTGATCCTCAGGCTGCTAGTGTCCCTAAAACCCTTCAAAGCCAGGGTAAGACTATGAAAGAATGCAGGCAGATTCTACTCTCCTCTGATGTTCTTCGTGTTTCACTGTTGCAGTTATCACATTTGGGTTATCTGCCTGCAGGTAGCCCTCAGCCGGCCTGAATACCAGAGTCTTCAGATTTCTGCGTCGGATGCAGTCACTTCTTTCCCGACGTCAGGTTGTCAGGGGTATAAAATATGCAGCCGATTCCATTACATCAGTCTTTCTTGCCGTGCGGTGCCCAAAGCAGAAGCAGTTCGCAAGTGCCAGTCAGCCATCTCCTGAAATTTTAATTTTCAAGTTTCAGACCCGAAGTCTTCAAAAAAGATAAGTACCCCATTGGGGATCCTTTTTCTTCCTCCAACCTATGTCAGTAAAAGTTAATTGTCTTACCTGTTGAAAGCAAATGCCTCAGAGATTGTCATTCTTACTGCATCCCCTGTTTAGGCCCAGACCACGACCCCTCACTGTCGGTTTTGTGCCTTGTTCAACACCTGAACTATTCGTCGTCGGGCTATTTTTGCAGGCAATTACTTTTGTACTTGATCTCAGTACTCAGAATTGGCTTTGTTAAGCCATCCAACTACCGATCTTCCAAATAAACATAAGGATAAAGACAGAGACAGACCGCATAGGTCCAAAACTGCCGACAATGCTTCCATTAAGCTAGTTGCCAGTCCGCCGGTACTCAGTGAGACGCTTTCGCAGCCCCTGATACCCGCTACTTCAGATTCACAGGCCTCTACTGAGACCCATTCGGAGTCTGGTATGTCACGAGGTGCTTGTTTGACTATGGAACCTGCGGATGTCTCTACCTTTGATGGGTCCGGAGCCGCTGTGCAGGCACCGGCTTCTGAGGGTGTATTCAGGCTTACAGACATTCATATTAAACCGATGCCATTGTTTCCATCCAGAAGTTCTGAATTCCTCAGGCCAAAATCTCGCACTACACCTAGAAACCCGACGGCCAAACCGCAGACTCAGGCCCATATGCCTAAAAAGCAAATGCTTAGAATGGCTGAAGACCTTATTACCTTAATTAGAGGAAGCCAGCTTTCCCCCTCTAAGAGACCTAGAACTGATTTTCTTTCTG
This sequence comes from Protopterus annectens, assembly GCF_019279795.1. NCBI lineage: Eukaryota > Metazoa > Chordata > Ceratodontiformes > Protopteridae > Protopterus > Protopterus annectens. The sequence continues at coordinate 628,793,745 of NC_056751.1, read as the reverse complement.
ATTCTTCTAATCAGGAATCTGATGTCTCTGCTCATTCTGATTACCAGGATTTGCCCTCGTCTACTTTGAGGATTCTGATGCAGAGGATTCTATTCTCTGCTTCCCCTCCAGAAGATTTTTCTTTCGGTGAAACCTTTCATACTGTTGGGGAGCATTTCCGCTGGGAAAGCCAGGATTATTCTAAGTCCAAAAAGAGACTTGGGGAATTCTTACTCCTGCCTCAACACAGGTCTTTGGCTATCCCTCCTGTTCTGGACATTGTAGATGATGCTTTCTTGGAATCTAGCCTTACCCCAGACACTTTACCTCCAGCTCCCATAAAACCTGACCGGTACTACAGAGTACCTGAATCTCACAAGTTCCTCTTCAAGAATCCTTCTGCGGATCCAGAGACAATTTGCCAAGGACCAAAAGGCATTAAGGTTACAGCTGCCAAAAATCCTACCCCTTCTGATAGAGATTCTAGAGCCATAGACAGATGGGGTAAGAAGGTATACACTTCTGCTACTTTGGCCATTAGGGCTTTAAATTGCCAGTTTCATATGTTAAAGTATCAGCAGCATATTAGGACACTGCTTAAACAAAAAATGATGGTGATTCCTGACTGTGCTGAACACAAAGACTTGTAAGATTTAACGCATTCTGCAGAACAAATTGGTAAACATACTTTGCAATGTGGTTTTGATGGTTTAGAAGTATCTTGAAGGGCTGCTGTTGCTGAGTCTGTACTTAGAAGGCATGCTTGGCTTAAGGAACAAAACTTGCAGATCATGTTAAAGCTAAATTACTGGATGCTTCCTTAAACCAAGATCGCTTTTTTGGCAACAAAGCAAAAGTCGTCCTCAAAAGGATGGAGGAAAAAGCTAAATCTATGCAAACTGTTAAATATTTCCTACAAGTACAGCCTCCCAGATTCAGTAGGCATTGGCCTTCAAAGGTCTGGTCCTTTCCAGCCCCTTCAGGTTTTCTTAGTCCAAACCCAGGAACAGCAGACCACCAAGGATACAGTCTCAGGCTATGCACAGATCTAAGCATTGGGGGGCTCCCACTTCCAAAGCAGGGAGTAGTAAGCCACCCCCCCCCACACGGAAAAATGGCACAATGACTTAACCTTAACCCTTCCAAGCCCTGCTCAACTACCTGCTCCCTTAGGAGGAAAGCTCACCCTGCATGCAAAAAACTGGGAACTCTTTAACCAGGACAAATGGGTTTTGAATATAGTTTCCCAAGGGTACAGATTCCACTTCCACACACTACCAACCCCAAATGGTTGGCCAGACCTACCCCCAAATCAATGGGCTGAGGCCCAACAGCAGGTTCTCTCTCTTCTCAGTATCAGGGCTATTCAACCTGTCCCAGCAGAACAAAGGGGACAAGGTTTTATTCAAGACTTTCTGGTACCCAGAAAAGACGACAACTGGTGTCCTATCCTGGACCTCTCTATTCTCAACACCTTTCTGGTGGTTCCAAAATTCAAAATGCTAACTCTTCAACAGCTTTTTCCTATGCTAGCCAAGGATGCCTGGCTGGCAACCCTAGACTTAAAGGAAGCTTACCTGCACATCCCAATAAGAGGATCCTGCAAGACGATACCTGCGTTTCAGGGCAGACTCCATGCACTTTCAGTTCTCTGCACTTCCCTTTAGCTTATCTAGTGCACCCAGGGTGTTCACAAAGTGCCTAGCTCCAGCCATTGCATTTTGCAGGCAGAGAAATATTCAAATTTACCCATACTTGGACGATTGTCTGATTCAGGCAGAAAGCCAGGACTTGCTATTACAACACCTGGCATTCGTAAAGAAACTTCTAACCTCACTGGGGTACACCATCAACGAAAAGAAATCTCACCTAGTACCCTGCCAGCAGATTGTATTCCTGGGAGCAAGCTTGAACACAACTTCCCAGATGGCATTCCTCACTCCGGAGAAACAAGTGTATTTGACAACCTACTTCAAACTATTGGCCTCAAAACCCCAGCTATCCGCAAGGAAAATACTGCAAGCTCTGGGGTTCATGACCTCTTGCATTCTACTAATTCCATATGCAAGACTGCATATGAGGAAACTCCAATGGTATCTAAAAGGCCTATGGTGTCAACATTCTCAGGACCTGGAAACAAGGATTCCTATCATTCCTTCTATAAGGACAGAGTTCCATTGGTGGGCAGAGGCCTGCTACCACAACAAGTGGCTCCCTTTTTTTCCCCCCTGCCGCCCAAACCCTAACAAGAGATGCATCAGACTATGCATGGGGGGGCTCACATGGCAGGACAGTGCATTCAGGGCAAATGGAACCTGAGACAGATGCACTTGCATATTAATCAGAAAGAAATTTTAGCTGTACAGAATGCTCCAACAGCCTTCAAAGACCGTATTCTTCCAGGACAGCTATTGGTAAAGACAGACAACACCACAGTTACGTGGTACATAAACAAGCAGGGGCGAACCCACTCGTACCCTCTCTGCAGAATAGCCATGGCTCTGTGGAACACAGCCTTGAGCTACCAAGTACACCTACAAGCACAGTTCCTGCCAGGCAAACTAAATTCACTGGCAGACGACTTAAGCAGAAATCTCATGGACCCACATGAATGAAAACTAGAGCCCAAAATATTCAACCTCTTGAGGAACAAATGGGGGACTCCAGAGGTAGACCTGTTTGCCTCCCCTCAGAACTACCCATTGAACAAATTCTGCACAAGAACTCACCACAGTCAAGCTTGGAAAGTGGATGCCCTGTCCTTTACCTGGGAAAGCCTCTCTGTTTATGCCTTTCCATTTCTGCCTCTCCTCTCGAAGGTTCTACTAAAGATCAAACAGGACAAGCCAAGGACAATACTGATTGCACCAGACTGGCCGCATCAGCACTGGGTACCCCCTCTTGTGCAGTTTGACACTGCTAGAACCATGGGACCTGCCTCAGACCCCTTCCCTGCTGTCCCAGCAGGCAGGCCAGATTCTGCACCCTCAGCTTCAAACCCTGAACCTTGCAGCCTGGCTTATTCCTGGAGCTTTCCTTCAGCATCCCTCAGTAAGCAGGTGCTGGATGTTATTTTGAAGGCAAGGAGGCCTAGTACTAGAAAATCCTTTGCTGAAGAGTGGAAAAGATACTATTCCTAGAGCCAGGCTCAGGGAATGGGCACAGCGGTGCCCAGCTTACCTCATATTCTACAGTACTTAACAGAAATGCTCCACAAGGGCCTATCCTTCTCCTCAACTAAAATTCATGCCTCTGCTATTTCAGCACATTATAATACTGAGCCACCCCTCTTCTCTCACCCCTTGCTAAAACAGTTCCTTAGAGGGGCCAAAAATGTAAGACCTCCAGGAGAGCTCCCACTCCAGCCTGGGGCCTTAACTTTGCATTGGAAAAGCTCACCCCCCCCCCTTTGAGCCAGCTGCTACAGCAGAGTTGAAATTCCTTTCTTGGAAAACAGCCTTCCTTCTAGCCATCACTTCAGCAAGAAGAGTGTCTGAATTACAGGCCCTCATGGCAGTGGAGCCCTTCATTATCTTCCATGTGGACAGGGTTTCAATCAGGACTAGTACTTCCTTTATGCCCAAGGTGGTGTCTAGTGTGGCCCTAAATCAGTCCATTCATTTGCCACCTTTTTCCCCTAATCCATAAAACAAAGGGGAACTAATACTGCACTCTCTGGATGTGCACAGACAACTTAGATTCTATTTGGACAGGAGTAAGCCTCTCAGAAAATCTGAACAGCTGCTAGTTGGCTTTGCAGGGCCAGAGGGGAAGGCCATTTCAAAGCAAAAAATTTCCATATGGTTAGCCCATTGCATTCATTTCTGCTACAAGCACCATGAAAAACCTACCCCACAGGGGATAAGATCACATTCCACCAGGGCTGCATCTACCTCGGCGGCATTTCTCAGAGGAGTCCCTACCAGGGACATATTAGAAGCTGCTACCTTGAGGCTCTGTACATACCTTCACCAAGCATTACCATAATGCCTATCTTTTCTAAATCCAGAGCTGGATTTGCCACTGCAGTCTTGCAGGGCTTAATAGCTGGCCCTAATGCTCTTTAACTTCCTCCTCCCTTCCTTAGCTTTGGAAATCAACCCAAATGTGATGACTGCAACAGTGAAACACAAAGAACATAGTACAGTTGTGTACACTTACCATAAATGTAGATGTTCGAATGTATTCACTGTTGCAGTCCTGGTTACCCTCCCTCCAGCCCCATGACTTCTCTTGACTCTACCTTTCCTTCTTGTTGGTATATTTATTTTTTTCTTGTGTATTTGCTTTTTGATGGGGGTGAACCATACCATATAATTGCTTCCTATTGTGGGGGCACCTGACATCTGGGGCAAGAAAAACTGATGTAATGGCGTCTGCTGCACGTTTTATTCCCCTGACGACTTGACGTCAGGGAAGAAGCGACAGCATCTGACACAGAAATCTGAAGACTCTGGTATTCAGGCCGGCTGAGGGCCACCTGCAGGCAGATAACCCAAATGTGATGGCTGCAACAGTGAATACACACTAACATCTACATTTATGGTAAGTTTACACAACTGTACTTTCCTAGATGCCATAGGAACTACCCATCTTAAACTGCCCCCTTCATTAAAAGGAACCTAAGGCATCTCTTAAAGAAGAACCCTAGCAAAAGGAACTCTGACAAGCCCCATAGGGAAGCTTCAATGGGGAGGTCTCTCTTTCGAAGCAAAAATCTATGACTGCCTCTGTGGTGCCTCCCCACCCCCCAGTTCTATTATTCCTCTTTCCTAAAAACTGTCAGTTTCCCTGGCCAGGTGTGAAGCAGTTACCACAGACAAGTGGGTCCTGTCCAACATCAAGAATATTAATGTCATGTCCTGAAAAAATGCTCCCCCTCTGAAAGACCTGTCACAACCTCCTCACAACTAAATGTACCTTCTTGTCCCCATTATTCAAGAGCTCTTGAATCAGGATGTCATTGAGTAAGTCCCAAAGGAATTCATGGGAAAAGGATTTTACTCCAGGATTTTTCTTGTACCAAGGAAAGTAGGGCAGTGGAGACCCATCCTAGACCACTCTCTCTCTTAAATACTTACTTGATGGCATTATCTTTAAGAATGCTGTCTCTTCACATTGTTCTGCCTTTCATTCTCCCCAAGCTTTCTTGGATTCATTGGATCTGAAGGACATCTACTTCTACATTCCATTTTCCTTCTTGCAGGAGATTCTTCAGTTCTTTCTCTGGTTCCTTGCATTTTCAATTTATTGCTCTGCCTGTTGGTCTTTCCACAGCTCCACATATATTCACAAAATGACTAGCTCCAGTAGTGGCTTTGTCTGCACTCAGGGTATTCAGATTTTCCCCTATCTGGATGACCCCTTGATCCAGGCTCTCTCTAGAAATTGTCCTACAGCATCTATGCTTCACCCTCTTACTCCTGACAGGTCTGGATTTTCACCATAAACTACAAAAAAATCCCATATTGCATCTGCACAGGGCTTGGTTTTCCTAGGCTGCTGACTGGATACAAAGAAAATGCATGCCCCCCCCCCCCTCAATTATCTCCACCACATCCCACTGCTGCGCAGGGGAGATGCTAAAAACCTTGTGGTTCATGATAGCCACCATCCCCATGCTTCCCCTAGCCAGACTTTACATGAAAAAATCCAGTGGTACCTGAAATATGTGTGGTCCCAGCACTGTCACCCCTTAGACATTGATTCCCCTCCTCCATTGTCTCAAGAAGGAGCTACTTTGGTGGAAGGAACAGGTCATCCTCAACCCAGAATTGACGTTCACACCAACGCGCAGATGCCTCGGACAAGGCATGGAAGGTATGGAGAGGATCACATCGAGTGCAGGGCAAGTGACAACCTCAGTTCCTAAAAAAACATATCAGCCTGAAGGAAATGGGGGTGCTTCTGCTAGCTCTTAAGGTTTTCATCCACCTTTGGAAACCCAGGCTACTCCTAGTGTACCCAGACAATGCCATAGTCATGTGGTACATAAACAGGGAGGAACCAGGTCTAACCAACTGTCAGGTTAGCAGAGGAGGCATGGAATTTGGAACCCAGATGGACATCACACTCATGGCTATATAAATTCCTTAGGACAGTATATTAGACAACTCCATAAGTTGCTTCTTGGAGGACCCCCCCAAATGGATGTTGAGCAGGATTTCCAGGTGATTACCCTTCAGTGGGGCACTCCTCAGATAGGACCTCTTTGTGTCACCAACCATCTTCTCATCATCAGGGACCCTTGTCCCATAGCCTGGAGGACAGATGCCTTTTCATGCTAGTGGATAAGAAAGCTCCTCTTTGCTTTTCATTCTCTGTCTCTTCCAAAAATCCTTCCCAAAGCACAAAAGGAAGCACAGAAACTACTTTTACTGGCACCCTTTTTGCCAAGGCAGCTTTAGTTTCCCCTGCTTTTCCACCTGACAAAGGGAAATTACAGGAAATACCTCTTCAACTGGACCTGATAAATCAGCAAAAAGATTTCCTGTTCCTCCCAAATCTTCCATCTCTTAACTTGACCCTATGGATGATAGAATTTTAATTCCTCAAGGACTCCTCTTCTCTGAGAAAGTTGTTCAAGTCCTACAAGAAGCCAGGAGACCCACTATCAGAAAATCTTCCACAGCTAAATGGAAAAGATTCTCCTCTTGATGCCGCAAACAATCAGGACCTACTCTTATCACAAGTTCCTGTTTTATTTTGATGTCTGTGTGAACTGCTTCACTGAGATTTGACCTACTCTCCCATAAAAGCTCACCTGTCAGCTATCAACACCTGCCTCTCTTTTAGCCCTCACCTTTGTCTAGGGTGGAGGTCAGGCTTTTCCTCAGGAGATTCATGCATCATAACCCACCAAGGAAACCCCTCTCTCCCCCACAGGATCTTAATTTTGTGCTTGAAAAGCTTACACTGCATCCTTTTGAACCAGTATTTTCCACTTCTCTGAAATTCTGTACTTCTAAAACTGTCGTCCTCATAGCTCTTGCCTCTGCTAGGGGCGTTCGAGTTACAAGCTCTCATAACCATTCACCCTTTTCTTATTTTTCACAAGGACAAGGGTGACTTTTGGGTCTAATCCAGCTTTCATACCTAAGGTAGTGTAGTGAATGAGCTGCCCTCAGTCAGGCTGTTCATCTATGCAACTTCTTTTCCCAATCCACGAAACAGAGGAAAGGATCTTACATTCTCTGGACATTCACAGGCAACTCGGATTTTATCTGGACAAAACTAAATCTTTCAAAAAGGCTGACAGGCTGTCTCTATTAATGAGCCTTAACTGGGCCAGGCGGTTTCCAAACAAACTGTTGCAGACTGGATTTCTAAGTCTGTCTCTTTCTGCTACTTGCACTATGGTAAGACCTTACCTTCCTTCCGGCTCCCTCAGGGACTTTTCACAAAGGAATAGACTCCTGCTCTGTCTTAGACGCTGTCACTTGGTCCTCTGCACACACCTTTAACAAACTCTACAAAATTGATGCTTTTTTCCAGGTCCAGGGCAGGTTTTGCCAGGTCAGCCCTGTTGGACTGCTGGACAACTCTTCTGCTTAGTAGCCAACCACCCTTCCTTCTTCCATCAGATGTTCTTCGTGTTTCACTGTTGCAGTCATCACACTTGGGTTATCTGCCTGCAGGTAGCCCTCAGTCGGTCTGAATACCAGAGTCTTGGGATTTCTGCGTCAGATGCTGTCACCTCTTCCATGACATCAGGTTGTCAGGGGTATAAAACATGCAGCCGACGCCATTACATCAGTCTTTCTTGCTGAGAAGGAGCCCGAAGCAGAAGCAGTTCACAAGTGCCAATTGGCAGGTACCTGAAATTTTCGTTTTTCGAGTTTCAAACCTGAAGTCTTCTAAAGCTAAATTGAATTTCCTTCTGATTCTACAGACCAGGAGTCCGATGACTCTGACCCTTCTGATTACCAGGACACACACCCTTATCTACCTATAAGGATTCAGATGCAGAGGAATCCATTCCCTCTGCCTCCCATCCAGAGAATTTTTCTTTTGGTGAAACCTTGCATTCCTTCAGAGAGCATTTCCGCTGGGAATTCCAGGACTTTCCCCAGTCCAAAAAGAGACACTGGGAATTTTTAGAATTGCCTCAGCACAGGCCTCTAGCTATACCCCCTGTCCTGGATATTGTAGATGATGTCTTCATGGAGTCCAGTCTTACTCCTGACACTTTACCACCAGCTCCTAGAAAACCTGACGGTTACTACAGAGTACCTGATTCTCACAAATTTCTCTCCGAGTCCTGCTGCGGATCCAGAGACCATTTCCAAGGGACCTAAAGGCATTAAGGATACTACAGCCAAAAGCCCTACCCCTTCAGACAGGGATTCTAGAGCTTTAGACAGATGGGGTAAGAAGGTATATACCTCTGCAACTCTTGCCATCATGGCTTTGAATTGCCAGTTTCACATGTTGAAGTACCAGCAACATATGGAACTAATTAAACAAAAAATGGTGTTACTTCCAGATTGTGCAGAAAATAAAGATTTACAAGAGTTAATGCATTCTGCAAACCAAGTTAGTAAACATACTTTGCAGTGTGGGTTTGATGCCTTAGAAACATCTTGCAGGGCTGCGGTCACTGGGTCTGTACTGAGAATGCATGCTTGGCTGAAGGAACAAGTCTTGCCGGACCATGTCAAAGCAAAATTACTAGATGCTCCATTAAATCAGGATCGTTTATTTGGCACAAAAGCAGTAGTAGTTCTTAAAACGATGGAAGAAAAAGCTAAATCTATGCAAACTGTCAAAAATTTTTTACAGGTGCAGCCACCTAGATTCAGTAGGCATTGGCCTTAAAAACACTGGTCCTTTCCAGTCCCTCCCAGGCCTTCTCAGTCCAAACCCAGGGGAAACAGATCACCAAGACTACAGTCTCAGAGTATGCAGAGATCTAAACAATGGAGTGTTCCCACCTCAAAAACAGGGAGAGGTAAGCCACCCCGTTATGGAAAAGGTTTGCAATGACTTTCCGATTATCCTTCCCAGCCATGCCCAAGTACTTGCACCCCTAGCAGGAAATCTCACCCTTCATGCAAAAACCTGGAGGTCCATTACTCAGGACCGATGAGTTCTAAACGTTGTATCCCAGGGATACAGATTCTACTTCCACTCACTGCCAACCCCAAGCGGGTTGCCAGACCTTCCTCCAATCCAGTGGGCAGAGGCTCAAAAGCAAGTACTTTCCCTTCTCCATATCAGGGCTATTCAACCTGTTCCAGTAGAACAAAGGGGGACAGGGCTTCTACTCCAGACTGTTCCTGGTGCCCAGAAAAGAGAGCTCATGGTGCCCTATCCTGGATCTATCAATTCTCAACACCTTTCTGGTGGTCCCAAAATTCAAAATGCTTACACTGCAACAGCTTCTTCCTATGCTAGCCAAGGATGACTGGTTAGTCACGCTAGACTTAAAAGAAGCTTATCTGCACATTCCCATAAGGGAGTCTTGCAGGAAATATCAACTTTTCAGGGCAGGCTCTATGCACTGTCAGTTCTCTGCACTTCCCTTTGGCTTATCTTCTGCGCCCAGAGTATTCACAAAGTGCCTGGCTCCAGCCATTTGCATACTGCAGGCAGAGAAATATTCAGATTTATCCATACTTGGACGATTGTCTGATTCAGGCAGACAGTCAGGAATTGCTACTTCAGCACCTGGCATTTGTAAAAAGACTTCTAACTTCACTGGGATACACCATCAACAAAAATAAATCACAACTGGTGCCCAGCCAACAAATTGTATTCCTGGGAGCAAGCTTGAGCACAACTTCCCAGATGGCATTCCTCACTCCAGAAAAGCAGGTCCATATGATAAACTGTTTCAAACCAATGGCCACCAAAACTAAGCTATCTGCAAGGAAAATACTGCAAGCCCTAGGGTTCCATGTCCTCATGCATTCTGCTAATTCCATATGCAAGACTGCATATGAGGAAACTTTAATGGTACTTAAAAAGTCTCTGGTGTCAACATTCTCAGGACCTGGAAACAGTGATTCCTATCATACCTTGTCTGAGGGCAGAGTTCCTTTGGTGGGCAGAGGCATGCAACTACAACACTCAAACCCTCTCCGCCCAAACCCTGACAACAGATGCATCAGACTATTCATGGGGGACGCACATGGCAGGCAAATGCATTCAGGGCAAATGGAGCCCAGAACAAATTCCCCTGCACATCAATCAAAAAGAGATGCTAGCTGTACAGAATGCTGTGACTGCCTTCAAATACCTTAGCCTTCCAAGACAGCTCCTGATAGACAGACAACACCACAGTTATGTGGTACATAAACAAGCAGGGGGGAACTCATTCTTACCTGCTCTGCAGGTTAGCCATGGCCCTGTGGAGAACAGCCTTGAGCAACCAAGTGCACTTACAAGCTCTATTCCTGCCAGGCAAGCAACATTCACTGGCAGACTACTTATGCAGAAATCTACTGGACCCTCACCAGTGGAAACTGGAACCCAACTCATTCAAACTTCTAACCTAGAGGTGGACTTTTTTGCCTCCCCCCAAAACCACCAATTGAGCAAATTTTGCACCAGGAACTCTCACACCAGAGCCTGGAAGGTGGATGCCCTATCCTTTACATGGGAAAACCTCTCTACCCCTCCTCTCAAAAGTACTACTCAAGATCAAACAGGACAGGCCAAGAGCAATCCTTATTGCACCAGACTGGCCACGCCAGCACTGGTACCCACTCCTACGCAGTCTGACAGCAGTGCCACCCTGGCACCTACATCAGACGCCTTCCCTGCTGTATCAGCAGGAGGGACAGATTTTGCATCCACAGCTGCAAACCCTAAACCTTGCAACCTGGCTTATCCCCTGAATACACCACCAGCATCCCTCAGCAAACAGGTGCTGGATGTCATCCTTGAGGCCAGAAGGCCTAGTACGAAGAAATCCTATGCTGAAAAGTGGAAAAGATATTTTTCTTAGAGTTGGTCTCAAGGAATGGACACAGCTGGGCCCACCTTAACTCAAATCCTTGATTACCTAGCAGAGGTGCTCCACAGAGGTCTATCCTTATCCATTAAGATTCATGCCTCTGCCATCTCAGCTCATTATAATACTGAGACACCTCTCTCTTCTCATCCTCTCATCAAACAGTTCCTGAGAGGAGCTAACAATTTAAGCCCCCCCTAAGAGAGCTCCCACCACGGCCTGGGACCTTAATTTTGTACTGGAGAATCTCACACTTCCCCCTTTTGAACCTACTGCTTCAGCCGAGTTAAAATTCCTCTCTTGGAAAACAGCTTTACTTCTAGCTTTTACTTCAGCAAGAAGAGTGCCTGAGTAACAAGCACTAATGGTGGAGCCCTTCATTATTTTCCATGCTGAGGGGTTTCCCTCAGGACTAACCCATCCTTTATGCCCATGGTGGTATCCAGTGTGGATTTAAACCAATCCATCCATTTGCCACCCTTTTTCCCTAATCCTCAGAATAAAGGAGAAAAGATCCTGCACTCCATGGACATGCACAGACAGCTCAGGTTCTACCTTGACAGGACTTAGCTTTTCAGAAAATCTGACCAGCTGCTAGTCAGCTTTGCTACAGGGGAAGAGGGCAAGGCCATTGTGAAGCAAACCATTTCCAAATGGCTAGCACAATGCAGCCATTTCTGCTACAAGCACCATGGAAAACCTGCCCCTCAGGGGATCGGAACTCATTCCACTAGAGCTACTTCAACCTCTACAGCATTTCTCAGCGGAGTCCCTACCAAGAACATCCTGGAAGCTGTAACCTGGAGTTCTGTACACACCTTCACTAAGCATTACCACTTGCCTATTTTTTCTAAATCCAGAGCTGGATTTGCTACAGCAATCTTACAAGGCCTGCTAGCCAGCCCTAACACTTCTTGACTGCCTCCACCCTTCCTCAGCTTTGGGAATCAACCAAAGCATGATGACTGCAACAGTGAAACACGAAGAACATAGTACAGTTGTGTACCCTTACCATAAATGTAGATGTTCAAGTGTATTCACTGTTGCAGTCCTGGTTTCCCTCCAGCCCTCTGGCATTCTCTATCCTTTCTACCTATCCTATTTATGGCCATCTTTTATGGCACGAGTATTTACTTTTTACTGGAGGTGTTCCACACCATGTAGTAGCTTCCTATTTTGGGGACTCGTGACATCTGGGGCAAGAAAAACTGATGTAATGGCGTCGGCTGCATTATTTTTATACCCCTGACGTCATGGAAGAGGCTATCGCATCTGACGCAGAAATACCATGACTCTGGTATTCGGGCCAACTGAGGGCTATCTGCAGGCAGATAGCCAAAGTGTGATGACTGCAACAGTGAATACACTTGAACATCTACATTTATGGTAAGTGTACACAACTGTACTTTCTGTGCATCTCCCATATGTTAGTGATTTCAGTATGGACATAGTACAGCTGTGTTAAGAATTTACAACAGTAGATGTCCAACTGATCGCCATTGTAGTATTTCATCCCATCTTCCATCCCCTCTCATATACGTCTCTTCAGCTTTCCTATTCGCTCCCCCTTTGCTTTAGCCTCTACTGCTATTAATGGGAATGGAGGAGTTTTCATACCTGTTAGAGCTACACCTGTCCTAGCTGACATGTCTTATTTCTCAGTAGTCTTCAAAAGCTGCTGGCTTAGAGAAATTCAGAGCATTCACACATTTTACATCCATCTGTATACCTCAATGCATATGAGCTCAGGTCTTGCGTCGGATGTATGACCTAGGGAAAGTAAAGATTTCATACCCCAGCCAGATGTCAGCGGCGACAACCAAATGTCAGGAATACTGCAGTAGTGATCAGTAGGACATCATCTGTTATGGTAAGTTGTTACACAGCAGTACATTCCTTTATGCCTAAATTAGTTTCAGAGTTTACTATGAGCCAGGCTTTTCATATCCCTGATGTTCTTCGTGTTTCACTGTTACAGTCATTACATTTGGGTTATCTGCTTGCAGTAGCCCTCAGTCGGCCTGATTAACAGTGTTTTGGGTCCTACATCGGTTGCTGTCTCTTCTTCCGTGACATCAGGTCATCAGGGGTATAAAACATGCATCCGACGTTATTACATCAGTCTTTCTTGCTGTGCGGTGCCCGAAGCAGAAGCAGTTCGCAAGTGCCGGTCGACCGACTCCTGAAATTTTCGTGTGCTAGTTTCAGAACCTAAGTCTTCAACTAAAAGCTAAGTACCCTGTTGGGGAAACTTTTTCTTGCTCTAAACCGATGTCAGTAAAAGTAAATAACTGCATTTCTTGTGGAAAGCAAATACCGCCTAAAGATGTTCATTCATGCTGTATTCCTTGCCTAGGCCCTGACCACGACATACCTCGCTGTCGGTTTTGTGCCTTATTTAAACCACGAGCTATCCGTCATCGGTATATTTGCGCTTCTAAATTTTTTGGTGCCCGGTTCAATTATCCTGATATGTCTTCGGTAAGCCATCCGACTACCGATATTCCGAAAAAACGCAAAGATAAAGACAGAGACGGGCCACCCAGTTTGCCGGTACTCAGTGAGGCGCTTTCGCAGCCCCTGATACCCGCTACTTCAGATTCGCAGACCTCTACTGAGACCCATTCGGAGTCCGGTATGTTGCGAGATGCTTCAACTGTGTAACCTGCGGATGTCACTACCTTGGATGGGTCTGGGGCCACTGTGCAGGCACTGGCTTCTGAGGGTGTATTCAGGCCTACTGACTTGCATATTAAACTGGTGCCATCTTCTTAAAGACCTAGACTGACACCCAGACTGCATGGTCAGGCCTCTATGCCTAAAGAACAAATGAGAAGAATGGCTGAAGACCTTATTACTTTAATCAGGGGAAGCCAACTTTCCCCCTCTAAGAGACCTAGGACTGAGTTTGCTTATGATACTTCTGACCAGGATTCTGAAATTTTTGTTTCCTCTGATGACCAGGATTTACCCTTATCTACTTGTGAAGATTCTGATGCTGAGGGCTCTATTCCCTCTGCCACCCCCACACCCCCCAGAGGACTTCTCTCTTGGTGAAACCTTGCACACTCTCAGGGAGCTTTTTCACTGGGAAAGTCAGGATTTCTCTGATTCTAAAAAGAGGCTTAGGGATTTCTTACTCCTGCCCCAGCACAGGCCTTTAGCTATACCTCCTGTACTGGACATTGTTGATGATGCCTTTTCGGAATCTAGCATGGCCCCTGACTCTCTACCTCATGCTTCCCGAAAACCTGATAGATATTACAGTGTTCTTGACTCTCAAGTTCCTTTTCAAAAATCGTACTGTGGATCATAAAACCATTTCACAGGGAATCAAGGGCATTAAAGCTACTACTGCCAAAAATCCTACCCCCTCTGATAGGGACTCCAGGGCGATGGATAGATGGGGTAAGAAGGTATACACTTCTGCAACTTTGGCCATTAGGGCCTTGAATTATCAGTTTCATATGTTAAAGTATCAGCTGCATATTATTGGATTGCTTAAACAGAAAATGATGTTGATTCCAGGTTGTGCTGAAATTAAGGGTTTACAGGATTTTATGCATTCTGCTGAACAAGTTGGTAAACATACATCAATGTAGTTTTGATTCACTAGAGGCATCTTGCAGGGCTGCGGTAACTGGGTCTGTACTTAGAAGGCATACTTGGCTTAAGGAGCAATCCTTGCCAGATCATGTTAAAGCAAAATTACTGGATGCTCCCTTAAATTAGGGCCACCTGTTTGGCAACAAGGCAGAAGTTGTTCTTAAAAAGATGGAGGAAAAATCTAAATCAATGCAAACTTTTTACAAGTACAACCTCCAAGAATTAGTAGGCATTGGCCTTCTAAGAATTGGTCCTTTCCTGCCTCTTCCAGACCTTCTCAGTCCAAACCCAGATCCAGCAGAGCACCCAGGCTTCAGTCCCTAGGGACGCACAAGACTAAGCAGTGGGGGGCCTCCGCTTCTAAATTTGGGAGTACTAAAACTCCCCCCTATGGTAAACTGTCTCAGTGACTTCTTTGTAAAATTTCCAAGCACTTCTCAACTGACTGCCCCTTTGGGGGGGAAAGATTGCACTTCATGCAAAGAACTGGGGACTCATTACCCAGGACAAATGGGTTTTAAATATAGTGTCCCAAGGATACAGATTTCACTTCCACACGTCACCAACTCCAAGCGGTTGGCCGGATCTACCTCCAAAGCAGTGGGCAGAGGCGCAAAAGCAAGTACTCTGTCTTAAGCATAGGGGCTATTCAGTTGGTACCTGAAGAGAAAAAGGGACAAGGTTTCTATTCAAGATTTTTCCTGGTACCCAGAAAAGACAATTCATGGCATCCTGTCCTGGACCTGCCTACTCTAAACACCTTTTTGGTGATTCCAAAATTCAAAATGCTGACTCTTGACCAGTTGCTTCCCATGCTAAGCAAAGATGCCTGGTTGGCAACACTAAATTTAAAGGAAGCATACCTGCACATCCCAATCAGGGAATCTTGCAGAAGATGCCTACGCTTCAAAGCAGGCTGCACATACTATCAGTTCTCTGCACTGCCCTTTGGCTTATCTACTGCTGCCAGGGTAATCACAAAGTGCCTAGCTCCAGTCATTGCATTTTGCAGACAAAGAAATATTCAAATATACCAATACCTGGATGCTTGTGTAATTCAGGCAGAAAACCAGGACATACTTTTGAATCATCTGGCTTTTGTACAGAGCGTGCTAAATTGTCTGGGGTACACCATAAACGAAAAGAAATCACACCTGGTACCCTGTCAACAAATTATATTCCTGGGAGCAAGCTTGAATACAACTTCCCAGGTGGCCAGAGAAACAAATTCACTTGACAACCTGCTTCAAACAAGTGGTCACAAAAACCCTGTTATCTGAAGGCAAATACTACAAGCCTTGGGATTCGTGGCCTCCTGCATTCTTCTAATTCCATATGCAAGACTGCTTATGAGGAAACTACAATGGTATCTAAAAAGCCTATGGTGTCAACATTCTCAGGATCTCGAAGCAATGATTCCTATCATTCCTTTTTGTATGCCTAGAGTTCCTTTGGTGAGCAGACACCTGCCAACAAAACAAGGGATTACCATTCACACTACCCCCTGCCACCCAAACCGTAACAACAGACGCAGCAGACTATGCATGGGGGGGGGGGGGTGCACCTGGCCAGGAAGTGCATTCAGGGCAAATTTAACCCAATTCAAATACACCTTCACATCAATCATAAAGAAATGTTAGCTGTACATAATGCTCTGACAGCCTTCAAGGACCACAATCTTCCAGGACAATTAATGGTAAAGACAGACAACGCCACTGTTATGTGGTACATAAACAAGCGGGGGGGGGGGGGGTACACATTCTTACCCCCTCTGCAGACTAGCCATGGCATTGTGGAACACAGCCTTGAGCTACCAAGTACATCTACAAGCTCAATTCCTGCCAGGAAAACTAAATACACTGACAGATGGACTAAGCAGAACCCTCATGGACCCACACAAGTGGAAACTCGAACCAAGGATGTTCTTCGTTTTCCATTGCTGCAGTCCTTACTATTGGGTATAGTCCGCGTCCAGTCGGCCCGAATACCAGAGTATAAGGCTGACGTCGGTCAGGGCGCATTAGACTGACGCCAGTACGTCAGGGTACTAATGCGCATGACCGACGGCATATCCTCAGTCTTTTTTGCCGCATGGTCCGATGCAGAAGCAGTTTTGCGAGTGCAGGTTGGCATTCTGAAATATTTCGAGCGGAGTTTCAGACCGAAACAGAGTTGGCTAAGTACCCGTTGGGGAACATTTTGGTTTTTCTTGCCTCAGTATTTTACGGATGTCAGAAAAAGTGAATAACTGTATTTCTTGTGGGAAACAGATACCTCATAGGGATTACCATACCTTGTGTATACCTTGTTTAGGGCCTGAGCACGACGTTGTTGGTTGCCGCTCTTGTGCTAGGTTTAACAAACGCACTATTAAGAGGAGGTTAGACTGTGCCAGGTTAGTGTTTGGGAAGCGTTGCAATTATAAAATGCCGGCGGATGCTCCGGCGCCCGCTTCGTCAAGAAGCAAGGACAAAACAGTGAAGCCTAGGGTTGATGAACCGGCAGTCCCGGACGTCGGTTCTTTAGAAGGCTCAGTGGAGCCAGAGGTTTTGCCAGGAGTTTCTATGGAGTCTCAGGCAGAAACTTTACTGTTACAGGATGTGCCTTCTCAGGAGGTAGCCCACGCTGAGGGGCTTCTCAGGTAACTGTTCTTCCCTCTCTTCCCAAGGTAGTTAGAGCCTCTCCTTCTGTTGCCAAAACTTCTTTGAGAGGTAGGCCTAGTTCAGCCTCAGGGGGGGCTTCTCCTAGCATTTCGGGTTCTGTACCTAAGAAACATATGCTTAAAATGGCAGAAGATTTGATTACTATGATTAGAGGTTCTATGACCCCGCCTGATAAGAGGCCTAGGGTGGAACCGGAGTTTAATAGTTTTGAACAGTGTTCAGAGGCTTCAGAGTCTTCTGCGGAAGACTTGCAGGAGTATCCTACTTATTCTGATTCTGATGTGGATGATTCCACTCCTACAGCTTCTCCTCCTGAGGATTTCTCATTTTCAGAGACTCTGCATTCCATGAGGGAGCACTTTAAATGGGAAGGCCAGGATTACTCTGATTCAGGAAAAGGCTTAGGGAATTCTTGTTTTGCCCCAGCATAGGCCCTTAGCTATTCCTCCTGTGTTGAATGTGGTGGAAGATGTTTTTGCAGAGGCTTCCCTGAATCCTGACTCTTTGCCTCCTGCTCCTGTTAAGCCTGATAGGTATTATAGGGTGCCCGAAGCTCATAAGTATTTGTTTAAGAGTCCTAGGGCGGACCCAGAAACTATTTCTCAAGGGCCTAAAGGTGTTAAGGCTTCTGTGGTTAAAAATCCTGTTCCCACTGATAAAGAGGCAAGGGCCTTGGATAGGTGGGGAAAGAAAGTGTATACTTCTTCCACTCTAGCCATGAGAGCGTTGAATTGTCAGTTTCACATGCTAAAATATCAGAATTATCTCCTTTCACAATCAAAATCTAAAGTGGATGCTTTGACGGAAGGTATTGAATGTAAAGAGTTGCTGGACTTGGTTCATGTGTCTGAGCAAGTGGGTAAGCATTCTTTGCAATGTGGTTTTGATGCTGTACAGGCCTCCTCGAGGGTGGCTGCTACTAGTTCTGTTCTTCGCAGGCATGCCTGGTTGAAGGATCAGAATTTAGCTGAGCATGTTAAGACAAGGATTTTGGATGCTCCTTTACAGTCTGATGTGTTGTTTGGATCGCCTGTGGAAGCAGTTTTAAAGAAAATGGAGGACAAAGCTAAGTCTATGCAAACTGTTAAAGATTTTTTGCAGGTGCAGCCAAGTTTAGTAGAAATTGGCCTGCTAAGGGGTGGACATATCCTGCTTATGATTCCCAGTCTAGGGGTAGGTCTAGGCGTGGTAGGGGCAGGGCTCACGGTTCTTTTAGGCCTAGAACAGGGAGTTCACCTGCTCAGACTTCTGGTGAGGGCAGGGGTCAGTCCTTTCAGAACAGACCCAATGACCTGTCTTTTCAGCTGCCAGTAGATTCTCGTCTGGCAGCTCCTTTGGGAGGAAGACTGTCTCTTTTCAAAGAAAATTGGGATTTAATTACTCAAGACAAATGGGTGTTGGATATCATTCACCACGGTTACAGATTTTATTTCCATACAATGCCCCTTTCAAAGGCATGCCAGACGTTCCTTCTCCACAAAGAAAGGAGGCTCACAAGCAAGTTTCTCAGTTACTCCAGATGGGGCCATTCAGCCAGTCCCTGTATCAGAAAGGGGCCTAGGATTTTATTCTCGCCTGTTCCTAGTACCAAAGAAGGGGAACACGTGGAGACCAATTTTGGATTTATCTCTCCTCAACACTTTTCTGGACATTCCCAAGTTCAAGATGTTGACGTTACAACAGCTTTTACCTCTGCTGGGCAAAGATCACTGGATGGTAACTTTAGATCTCAAGGAAGCTTACCTTCATGTGCCTATAAGGCTAAGTTGCAGGAAGTATCTGCGGTTTCGAGCTGGAAATTCTCATTATCAGTTCTCTGCATTGCCCTTTGGCTTATCTACTGCACCCAGAGTATTCACAAAAGTTCTGGCTCCAGTGATAGCTTACTTCAGGCTTCAAGGAATTCAAATCTATCCTTACTTGGACGACTGCCTGATTCTGGCTCAAGAAAAGGAAGACCTTCTACAGCATCTGGAATATGTTATAGCAGTGCTAAGATGCCTAGGGTATTCTGTGAACGAAATAAAGTCCAGTCTAGTACCCTCTCAAGACATGTGCTTTCTGGGTGTGAGACTGAATACAGCAGCCCAGATGGCCTTTTTAACCCCGGACAAACAAAAGAGTCTGTCACTTTACTTCCATCAACTATCTCATCAGTCCGTGCTGACTGCAAGGACAGTCCTTCAAGCATTAGGGTTCATGGCATCTTGTATTCTGGTGCTTCCCAATGCCAAACTGCATATGAGGAAGCTACAATGGTATCTCAAAATGTATGGACACAGCACTGCCAGGATTTGGACACTGTCATTCAAATAATACCTTGCCTTCAAAAGAATTCTTGTGGTGGGCTCAGGAATGTCACCTAAACAAGGGACTCTCTGTGACCCGGCCAGAGGCAAGTCAGATTTTAACGACAGATGCCTCGGACATTGCTTGGGGAGCTCATCTAAATGGAAAGTGGATACAAGACAAGTGGCCTGCCAGACTACAGCATCTACATATCAACATGAAGGAGATGTTAGCAGTCCAGTTTGCATTAATGGCTTTCAAGGAGTTACTTCTTCCAGGGCAGGTGTTGATTCTAACAGACAACACAACTGTCATGTGGTACATCAACAAGCAAGGGGAACACATTCTTATCCTCTATGCAGGCAAGCAATGATTTTATGGGAGACTGCGCTAAGCTTGCAACTAACTCTTCAGGCAAGGTTTCTGCCAGGAGCACAGAACTCCTTAGCAGATGTGTTAAGCAGACAAATCATGGATCCCCACAGTGGAAACTGGATCTTCATGTATTTCAGAAATTGACAGTGTCATGGGGAACTCCAGACATAGATCTGTTCGCTTCTCCACTAAACCACCAGCTGCCAAAGTATTGCACAAAGGGGTTTCATCACACAGCTTGGAAAGTGGATGCTCTGTCTTTCAGTTGGAAAAACCTTCATGTGTATGCCTTTCCACCTCTGCCTCTTCTTTCAAAGGTACTATTAAAGGTCAGACAAGACAGGCCAAGGATGATTTTGATAGCTCCAGATTGGCCTCGGCAACACTGGTACCCACTACTACGGAGTCTGGTAAAGAAGCCTCCATGGCCTTTACCTCTGATTCCTCATCTGTTATCTCAGAAGGACGGTCATCTGCTCAATGTCAAGCTTCACTCTCTTCATCTAACAGCCTGGCATATTCTGTGTTGAAACACAGCAGGTCTCAACTTCCTCAGCAAGTTTTAAATGTGATTATGGAAGCTAGAAGACCTAGTACAAGGAGAGTGTACGCAAACAAATGGAAGAGATTTTTATTTTGGAGTACAGCAAAGAATTTGGAGATTTCTGAGCCTAATTTGAGTGTGGCTCTTCAATATCTTACTGAGTTATTGGACAAAGGTTTGTCCTTCTCTTCCATTAAGATTCATGCTGCAGCAATTTCAGCTCACTATGATTGTGACCCACCTTTGTTTTCGCATCCTTTGTTCAAGCAGTTTCTTAGAGGGGCAAAGAATATAAGACCCCCACGTAGAGCTCCTACTCCTGCTTGGGATCTCAATTTTGTGTTGGAAAAACTTACTCTACAACCTTTTGAGCCTGCAGCTACTGCTGAATTGAAATACTTGTCCTGGAAGACTGTTTTTCTGTTGGCTATTACTTCTGCAAGAAGGGTGTCTGAGTTGCAGGCCCTTATGGCAGTAGAGCCCTTTTTGATTTTCCATAAGGATAGGGTATCATTACGTACTAATCCTTCCTTTATGCCTAAGGTGGTTTCTAGTGTGGCTTTAAACCAAACTATTCATTTGCCTACGTTTTATGCAGACCCTCAAAATAAAGGGAAAAGATTTTGCACACTTTAGATGTACACAGGCAATTGCGTTATTATTTACGCAGGACTAAGGATTTTAGGCAGTCTCAGCAGTTGTTTGTTTCTTTTGCTTTGAGTTCACAGGGCAAGCCTGTGTCAAAACAAACTATTTCTAGGTGGATTGGCTTTTGCATTGCATTTTGTTATTCCCATCATGGCAAGGAGATTCCAGCTGGGATTAGGCCTCATTCCACTAGGGCTACTGCCACTTCAACAGCATTTCTAAGGGGGGGTGGCAACTAAGGATATTTTGGAAGCAGCTACTTGGAGTTCAGTGCATACTTTCTCTAAGCATTATCACCTTCCTATCTACTCTAAGTCTAGGGCTGGTTTTGCCACAGCTGTTTTGCAAGGCATGTTGTCAGCTCCTACTTCTTCATGATTTGCCAGCCTCCCTTACCTCTGCTTTGGGATTCTACCCAATAGTAAGGACTGCAGCAATGGAAACTAAGAACATAGTACAGTTTTGTACCTACCATAAATGTAGATGTTCGAGATTCCATTGCTGCAGTCCAATTACCCTCCCTCCTTCCCTCTGTGTTTAGGGGTGGTTGTGTAGGTGAGTTTACATGCTTATATTTTTGTATATACTCTTGTATATATTGTACATGTTTTTGGTGCAGGTATTTTGGGACTTGTCTTTTTAGGGTCTTCTGACATCTGGGGCAAGAAAAGACTGAGGATATGACGTCGGTCATGCGCATTAGTACCCTGACGTACTGACGTCAGTCTAATGCGCCCTGACCGACGTCAGCCTTATACTCTGGTATTCGGGCCGACTGGACGCGGACTATACCCAATAGTAAGGACTGCAGCAATGGAATCCTCGAACATCTACATTTATGGTAGGTACAAAACTGTACTTTTTTCAACTTGTTGACAAGTAAATGGTGGAACCCAGATATAGACCTGTTTGCCTCCCACCAGAACTATCAATTGGAAAAGTTTTGTGCAAGGACTCCCCACAGACGAGCTTGGAAAGTTAATGCTCTGTCCTTCAGCTGGAAAAAAACTATCAGTTTATGCCTTTCCTCCTCTGCATCTGCTCTCCAAAGTACTACTAAAGATCAAACAAGACAAACCAAGGATGATTTTGATTGCATCAGCATGGCCACGCCAACACTGGTACCCCCTCCTGTGCAGTGTGTCACTGTTGGCCCCATGGCACCTGCCTCAGACTTCTACCCTGCTGTCTCGGAAGGATAACCAGATTCTGCACCCTCAGCTTCAAACACTGAACCTAGTAGCCTGGCTAATTACCTAAGCTCTTCTTTACCATCCCTCAGTAAACCAGTGATGGATGTCATTTTAGAGGCAAGGAGGCCTAGTACTAGAAAATCTTATGTTGAAAAATGGAAAAGATTCTGTGCCTGGAACCAATCTCAAGGGATGAGCACTGCAGTGCCCAATTTACCTCAGATTTTACAATACTTAACTGAGATGCTTCACAAGGGCCTGTCTTTTTCCTCAGTAAAAATTCACGCCTCAGCCATTTCAGCTCATTATAACACAGAATGTCCCCTCTTCTCTCTTCCACTGCTCAAGCAGTTCCTCAGAGGTGCCGAAAATTTAAGACCACCCAGGAGAGCTCCAACTCCAGCCTGGGACCTTAACTTTGTATTGGAGAAATTCACCCTTCCTCCTTTCGAGCCAGCTGCTACTGCAGATTTAAAATTCCTTTCTTGGAAAACAGCTTCCATTTTAGCCATCACTTCAGCAAGAAGGGTATCTGAATTACAGACCCTTATGGCAGTGGAGCCTTTCATCATCTTTCATGCAGACAGGGTGTCCCTCAGGACCAATCCCTCTTTCATGCCAAAGGTGGTATCCAGTGTGGCCTTTAATCAGTCCATTCCTTTGCCTACCTTCTTTCCTAATCCACAGAACAAAGGGGAATGTATACTGCACTCCTTAGATGTGCACAGACAACTTAGATTCTACTTGGACAGGTCTAAACCTCAAAAGAAATCTGAACAACTGCTGGTGGCATTTGCTGCAGGGACAGAGGGGAAGGCTGTTTCAAAGTGAACTATCTCCAAATGGATAGGCCATTGCATTCATTTCTGCTATAAGCACTATGGAAAAGCTATCCCACAGGGGATCAGATCCCACTCAACCAGGGCTGCATCTACCTCTACAGCCTTTCTCAGAGGCGTACCTACCAGGGACATCCTAAAAGCTGCTACCTGGAGTTCTGTACATACTTTCACCAAGCATAACCATTTGCCAATTTTCTCTAAATCCAGAGCTGGCTTTGCCACTGCAGTTTTGCAGGGCCTTATAGCTGGTCCTAATGCTATCTAAATTCCTCCTCCCATCCTTAGCTTTGGGAATCTACCCAAATGTAATGACTGCAACAGTGAAACACTAAGAACATAGTACAGTAGTGTATACTTACCATAAATGTAGATGTTCGAGTGTATTCACTGTTGCAGTCCTAGTTACCCTCCCTCCAGCCCCCTGACTTAATTTGGCTATACCTCTTCTCTCCTTTTCAATGCTTAAAAGCTTTTTGGTGTATTTGCTTTTTTTTTTTGAGGTATAACCTTGTATATTTATAGATTTAATTGCTTCCCATTAGGGAGGCACCAGACATCTGGGGCAGTAAAACATGATGTAATGATGTCGGCTGCATGTTTTATACCCCTGATGACCTGACGTCATGGAAGAAGGGACAGCAACCGACGTAGGACCCAAGACTTTGTTAATCAGGCCGACTGAGGGCTACTGCAAACAGATAACCCAAATGTAATGACTGCAACAGTGAATACACTCGAACATCTACTTTTATGGTAAGTGTACACAACTGTACTTTTTCTATCTAGAATGGAAAAAAGGGGAGACAGATTACTTCACACTCTGGATATCCATAGGCAATTCGGATACTACATTGATAGTCAAGTTCCTTTCAAGAGTTCTAATCAGGTGTTTATTTTCTATTAAGACATGAAAAATGAACAGTTAGCTCTGATGTCCGTTTTCTTTCATTCCTCAACAATTTGGTTCAGATCTGAACCTCATATCTGACTCTGCCATTACTGCAGCTTGTGGCAAGGTGAAACTCTCGAGCTACTCTCTACCCACAATGCACCAACCCTAACATACCTCAGATCTCATTTGCCACTTTCATGTATAGATGTCAGCTTTGCTGTCGAGCAAATTTAAAGATAAGTATTATTTCAGCATATTTTTCTTTTTTTCTTAGTATATTTGTTAGCATTGTTAGTATTTCTCTTTCTCATTTCTTAACATCTTAAAACTTTGGCTATAATTTTTTGCTGTTACACCATCGATGTATTCTCTTGTACTGTTGGTTCTTTTTCTGTGTTTATTTTTCCTTACCCTTTCCAAAAAAAAAAAAAAATTCTCTTGCTGTTTTCTTTTCTTCAAAATATCTGAAGGTTTTAAAAAGTGTAGGAAGTGTGGCTATAAGCTACCTTGTTTGGATGTTCATGATCTTTACTTCTGTTGTTTAGGCCCTTATCTTAATGTAGAATGCAGTATTTGCAAGAGCTTTAATCTGCGAGCAATAGCGGGCCATAAAAATAAGTTGATGCTAAAGGGTCTACTGCTTTTTTGGAGGCCATTTCTGGGGATCATCCCACTAAGATAATTTTAATGGAGGTTACAAAATAAAGTCGGGATCTTAGACTCTGTCTTCAACGGAGCCACCACAAAAAAGTCCAGGTTGGATCCAGAGCCTTCCGGCTTAAAGACTTCAGCAAGATCCACTAAAGCGTTGTCGGATCTGAGTATGTCTGATACTAAATCACTTTTTCGGACCCGATACTCTCCCTCCTTAAACCCAGTGCCATCTAGGGTCCCTTCTTAGAGAGCTGACATTCCAAATCACTGTCAGTTGCTTCATCTCATTCTTCTAGGAGTGTCACCGAGCCTGACATGGATAGAATGATGAAGAGGGTTCTCTGTTCAGATGTAGATGGGGGTTTTCCTGGTGTCCTTTCCGGACAGGAAGTCTTGGCCAGCTCTACCCCTCCAGTATCGGTTCCTTCTCTGATTCAATACATCATTTCAGAGTCCTTGGATCCGAGTTTGCCAAGACTGTCTGGATTAGATTCTAGGATAGTCATGTCTAGTTATGTCCTCAGATCTGAGGGTTTCTCTGAGTGCACCAGCTCCAACGAGTATGGAGCCAAGTGGCTCTGTGAGCCGAAACACCCCAGTCGGATCCGAGGTTTTGGAGTCGAGACTGAAGTTTTTGGAGCAGTCTCTACCCTTCTGAGCCTTGGCTTTGGATCGCTCGGCACTGACCTCTGCCTCGAGTAGATTACCTTCAGGGCAGATGAAACCACTGGAGCAAAAGCATGGATGTTCATCGTGCATACAACTGCAGTAATCACAGATGGGTTTTCAGCCGTCAGGCGGTCCCTCGGTCGGCCGAATTCCAAAGTCTTGGTCCGGCGCCGGTTGTTGTCGCTTACTCTTCTGACATCAGGAAGGCCAGAGTATATAAGACACAGCCGACGCCATGTTCTTCAGTCTTTTTTGCCGCGCGGTGCCCGAAGCAGAAGCAGTTCGCAAGTGCCGGTCGGCCAGCTCCTGAATTACGAAATATTTGGAACCGAAGTCTTCATTAAAGCTAAGTACCCCGCTAGAATCTTTTCTTGCCACAGACCGATGTCAGAAAAAGTTAATAATTGTATTTCTTGTGGGAAGCAAATACCGCATAAGGATTTCCATTCCCTTTGCATACCTTGTTTGGGCCCAGACCACGGCGTCTCGGGCTCTCGCTTTGGCGCTACCTTCAATAAACGCACTATCAAGCGTCGGGCGGAGTTCGCCCAACTTTTTGGTAAAGCTTTTGACTATAAAATGTCGCCGGACACTCCGACCACCGTTTTATCCAAAAAACGCAAGGAAAAGGACCGACATGCGAGGCCCACGGTCTCCACCGACACCACGCCGAAACAGGCTCCACGTGGCCCGGTTCTCAGTGAGACGCCTTTGCAGTCCCTGACTACCGACGCCACTCCTTCGGGCGGTGTCTTCTGTACCCGAGACCGCTGGGTCATCGGCCCTTTCCCAGACTACAACCGAAGCCCCAGCTTATGTTGAGCCTACTAATGTGGACAGATCTACATCCACCCATGGTGTATTTAGGCCTTCATCCTCTTTTTCTATTAAGGCCTTCACTAAATCCAAAGCAACCAGGCATCACACTAGGCCTGCTGCTCAAGGCCCATCTCCTGGACCCATGCCTAAGAAACAGATGCTTAAAATGGCTGAGGATCTAATAACCCTTATCAGAGGTTCTCAGCCCCCTCCTGACTAGAGACCCAGAGTGGAGGAAGAATCCCCCTCTTCTGATCAGGGATCCATTTTATCAGAGCATTCTGATGCTGAGGAACACTCTTATTCCCCTTTTGAGGATTCGGATGCAGAGCAGTCTATCCCTTCTGTATCCCCTCCTGAGGATTTTTCTTTTGGGGAAACCTTGCACACCTTGAGGGAACACTTCCATTGGGAAGGCCAAGACTTTTCAGACTCCAAGAAAAGACTTAGGGAATTTCTCTGGTTACCTCAGCACAGACCTCTGGCTATTCCCCCTGTTTTGGAGTTTCTAGATGATGTCTATTCGGAGGCTTGTTTTAATCCTGATTCACTGCCTCCTGCACCGGTCAAGCCTGATAGATATTACAGAGTACCCAGTTCTCACCAATTTCTCTACAAAGGCCATAATGCTGACCCTGAAACCATTTCACAAGGCCCTAAGGGAATAAAGGCCTCCACTGCCAAGAATCCACTTCCTGCAGAAAGGGAATCGAGATCTCTAGAAAGGTGGGGTAAGAAGGTTTATACCTCGGCCACCCTAGCCATGAGGGCCTTAAACTGACAGTTTCATATGATTAAATATCAGCAGTTCCTGTTATCACAATTAAAAAACAGAATGTCTCAACCTGAACAACCAGATTTAAAAGAGTTACAGGATATGATGCATAGTGCAGAACAAGTGGGTAAACACACTTTACAATGTGGTTATGATGCCCTAGAGGCCTCCAGTAGAGCGGCTGCTACAGGATCAGTCATTCGCAGACATGCCTGGCTTAGGGAACAAAATCTGCCTGATCATGTGAAAGCAAAACTTCTTGATGCACCTTTACAAAAGGATGTTCTTTTTGGTACTAATGCTGAGGATATATTACGAAAAATGGAAGAGAAAGCCAAATCTATGCAAACTGTCAAAGCTTTCTTACAGGTCCAGCCACCATGATTTAGCAGGAATTGGCCATCAAAAAACTGGTCCTTTCCAGCCACTGACAAGCCCCAAAGAGGCAGATAAAGACGCGGAAGGGGCAGAGGGCAATCACAAGGGTCATATAGAGGCAGACAATGGCAATCTCCAGCACCAAGAGGTGATGAAGACAGTGCACAGCAATACAGGAAGCAAACTCAATGACTCCCTCATTCCCATGCCAAGCAAGTCAAAGCTGGCAGCACCTTTGGGAGGGAAACTAACATTATTTGCAAGCAATTGGCATATTGTCACAACAGACAAATGGATACTGGACATTATAAACAGAGGCTACAAATTTCAATTTCACACTCTTCCAAAAATGAGAGGCATGCCAAACCTACCACAAAATCAAAGGGTAGAGGCACAACTACAAATTTCAAAGCTCCTAAACATGAGGGCTATACAAAAGGTACCTGCACACCAACAAGGTCAAGGTTTTTATTCAAGACTTTTCCTGGTACCAAGAAAAGGAACCGACTGGAGACCCATTCTGGACTTATCCATCCTAAACACATTTCTACTCGTACCAAAATTCAAGATGCTCACATTACAGCAACTTCTTCCCATGCTGGGCAAGGAGTTTTGGCTGGTAACATTGGACCTCAAGGAGGCATACCTGCATGTCCCAATCAGACAAAGCTGCAGAAGATACCTCAGATTTCTTGCAGGTTCAATCCACTATCAATTCTCTGTATTGCCCTTTGGCTTATCTACTGCGCCCAGAGTATTCACCAAGTGCCTGGCATCAGTGATTGCTTATTGCAGGCTTTAAGGGATACAAATTTACCCTTATCTGGACGACTGCCTGATCCAAGCGGACAGCAAACATATACTACTGGAACATCTGGCATATGTGACACGGTTACTGCTTTCTCTGGGATACACCATCAACAAGGAGAAATCAAAGCTAACACCTTCTCAGAAAATAACCTTCCTGGGTGCCAGCTTGGACACAAACACCCAGATGGCATACCTTACACCAGAAAAACAAGGGCAATTATATCATTACTTCAAAATACTAGCAAAAAGTACCAGGCTTACTGCAAGGAAAATCCTGCAGGCTCTGGGATTCATGGCATCTTGCATTCTTCTAATCCTGTGTGCAAGGCTGCATATGAGGAAACTCCAATGGTACCTAAAAAATCTATGGTCTCAACACAGTCACAGCTTGGAAGCAATTATCCCAATAATTCCCTGTCTACAAAAGGAATTCCTATGGTGGGCCCAAGCATGTCAAGTAAACACAGGCCTCCCATTCTGCAAGCCTCAAGCAAAACAAGTCATAACCACAGACGCCTCAGATTACGCCTGGGGGGCGCACATGAAGGACAGGTGCATTCAGGGCAGGTGGTCCCAAAAGGAAAAGCACCTTCACATCAATCAAAAAGAAATGCTGGCAGTAATAAATGCGATTACAGCTTTCAAGGACTTCCTGCATCCAGGACAATTGCTCATAAGAACAGACAACACCACAGTAATGTGGTACATAAACAAACAAGGAGGAACTCACTCATACCCCTTGTGCAGACTAGCTATGACTCTTTGGAACTTGGCTCTGGAAAGACAAATCGAACTTCAAGCACAGTACTTGCCAGGGATGGAAAACACACTGGCAGACACTCTGAGCAGAAATATGACAGATCCACACGAATGGAAGCTACATCCACAGGTGTTTACGGAGATAGTCAAAGCGTGGGGGAGGCCAGATATAGATCTTTTTGCCTCCCACAGAAACCATCAATTGAAAAGGTTTTGTTCAAGGACCTTCCATCAAAAGGCCTGGAAAGTGGACGCCCTTTCATTCAGTTGGACAGCATGGACAGTTTATGCATTTCCACCTCTGCCTCTGCTGCCCAAGGTACTTTTGAAAGCAAGAACAGACAAACCGAGGATGATACTGATTGCTCCAGACTGGCCAAGGCAACACTGGTATCCACTCCTGAGGAGCCTGACATACTCCTCCATGGTCCCTGCCTCTAATACCTCTTCTGCTGACGCAGAACAACTACAAAACCCTTCACAGCCAGCTGAAAACACTCAACCTCGCTGCATGGAAAATTCCTTAACACCACATCAAACTCTACTCTCCAAGGAGGTGCAGGATGTCATTTTGGAGGCCAGAAGACCATCTACTAGAAAAGCTTACTCCGCAAAATGGAAGCGGTTCTGCTGTTGGAATGAGAAAAGAGGACAGGACCCTAGAAAATTGAACTTGCCTCAGGTTTTACAGTACCTAGCTGAACTACTGAGCAGTGGACTTTCATTTTCTTCAATCAAAACACACGCCTCAGCCATTTCTGCAGAATTCAACACGGATCCTCCTTTATTCTCACACCCACTCTTACGGCAGTTCCTCAGAGGGGCTAAGAATATAAGACCTCCAAGGAAACAACCAATACCAGCCTGGGACCTTAATTACATTCTAGAAAAATTAACATTGCCTCCCTTTGAACCTGCTGCTTCAACAGATCTACAATATTTGTCCTGGAAAACAGCTTTCCTTTTGGCCATCACTTCAGCTCGTAGGGTTTCTGAACTACAGGCCCTCATGGCGGTGCAGCCCTTCCTCATCTTCCATCAGGACAGGGTTTCCCTTCCTACCAACCCATCTTTTATGCCTAAAGTGGTCTCTAGGGTAGCCTTAAACCAAGCCATACACCTTCCTACCTTTTATCCTAACCCTCAAAACAAAGGGGAAAGGCTGCTTCACTCTTTAGACATCCATAGGCAGCTACGTTACTATTTGGACAGAACAAAGTCCTTCTGGAAATCAGACCAACTTTTTGTGTCCTATGCCGTAGGGCCTCCAGGAAAACCAGTTACCAAACAGACCATTTCCAAATGGATTGGCCACTGCATACGTTTTTGTTACTCCTACCATGGGAAACCTGTCCCTACTGGTATCAGATCTCACTCCACCAGGGCCACAGCCACCTCTACTGCCTTCCTCAGAGGTGTACCTACTAAGGATATCTTGGAGGCAGCAACTTGGAGTTCTGTACATACCTTCACAAGACACTACCATCTGCCCTTATATTCCAGAACAAGAGCAGGCTTTGCCACTGCTGTTTTGCAGGGCATTCTGGCTCAACCCAGTTCCTCCTAGTACCTACCACCCTATTCATAGCTTTGGGACTCTACCCATCTGTGATTACTGCAGCTGTATGCACGATGAACATAGTACAGTTTTGTACCTACCATAAATGTAGATGTTCGAGTGCTAATACAGCTGAAGTACAGGTTTCCCTCCCTCCTTCCCCTCTTGGTAAGGCCATGGGGCCTATAAACCTCTTCATACCGCCTGACTGGGTTATCCTGCTATGTTTTATTTGCTTACATTTGTGGATTAGCTTTACTTGTGTATTGCCTTCCTTTTGGGGGCACCTGACATCTGGGGCAAGAAAGACTGAAGAACATGGCGTCGGCTGTGTCTTATATACTCTGGCCTTCCTGACGTCAGAAGAGTGAACAACGGCGCGGACCAAGACTTTGGAATTCGGCCGACCGAGGGACCGCCACGCTGAAAACCCATCTGTGATTACTGCAGCTGTATTAGCACTCGAACATCTACATTTATGGTAGGTACAAAACTGTACTTTTCTCGGCTCTGTCTGTTTCCTTCTCCCCAGGATGGGTCTGCCTTTGAGGTTGTGGAGAGAGCGTTTTCTGCTTCAGTGAGACAGACGGTCTCTCCCCCCTTGGATCTTCCTTCAACATCTCATATGTCTATGTGCCTTCAGCCTCAACATTCGACTCCACAGGGACAGCCAGTCCAACTTCTCCAGGCTAGCCAGCAGGGTATTACCATTTCTTCCAACGCTTCCCCATAACATCCCACTGAGGAAGTACCCCGGAAGAGAAAGTGCAAAAGGAATCTATCACAGAAGACACCGATTGCCACAAAGGGGAGGGATCCCCTAGATCACCACCTGAAGACATCTCATTTGGAGACATTCTAGTGATCCTCAAACATTGGGGTGGTTGGTCCTCCCAAAATCCTTCCTTGGAGGAATGTGTGTTCCTTGAGGTGTTTGGATCTGGTACATCTACCTCCTGGGTAATTCTGCCAGCTGATGAGCTCATTCATTTGATCTCTCAGTGGTCATGGAAGGAACCTGATGCTCTCTCCCCGAGAGAACAGACCAAATTCTGGCACCACCAACAGGAATGGAATTCTGGAGCAAGAGATTACCAGTAGATGCTATGTTTGTGGCGATGGCCACAAAGAGGGATCTTGCGGAACAAAGTTCCACTGTCCATCCCCCTAACAGAGTCTAGGGCTTTGGACAGATTTGGGAATCATATCTACACTTCAGGGACTTTCGCTGTTAGGTCACTGAAACTGAACTATTTGACAAATTTCTCTAGGTTGCAAAGAGATTTGATGAAAGAACTGTCAAATACTCTTTCAGGAACAACTGCTCCCTAGACTCAAGCTTTGGTAGCCTTGCAGTTGGCAACCCTACAGTCCATTTCAAATTTGTCTGAAGCTTATCTCACATGCACCTGAGGGTACCTAAAGAAGCCGGTTCAGGCATCTCAGTGAGTAGGCATGCCTGGATGAGCTTGTGATTTTGCAGAGCCCATCAAGACTTCTTTCGTCAATGCTGCCTTTGATAGATTTTCCTTGTTTGGCCCCAAAGTGAAGGAGACACACTCTCCAGGTATGAGAAAGATGGAAAGACAGTCTCTGCTGAAGGATTACATTTTTCAACCCCTCAAAGGATTTTTTCTGGGAATCGATGAGGGAGACTGAACATGTGGTTAAAAAAAATCTCAGGGTCCTTTCCAAGATCCACGTGGAGATGGTTCCTCCAGAGGCAGAGAGGGGAACGGTAATGGAAGACGCCACCCACATGGCAGAGGTGGCCCATAAAATCAGGGCTCTAGAGAGACTTTCTGTGACAGATCCTACTAGCGCTCCTGAAAGGAGGCCTGATTGTCCCACTCTGGAGGCAGTCGGAGAGCATAGTTAGATATAACAAAAGGTACATGGGTGCAGAAGAATATTTCCAGAGGTTATGTAATTCCCTTTTCCCTACCACCTCCTTCCTCACAAAAGTTTCCCGATGTTCCACTCAGAGGAAAGCAGCAGCACTAGAAATACAAAAGCTGCTAGAAAAAGTCATTCAAGAAGTCCTGCTAGATGAGATAGAATCCAGAACTTATTCAAGATTATTTTAATTCCAAAGAAAACAGGGCACTGAAGACCAGTTCTAGATTTCAACAAATTGAACAAATCCGTTCAACACTTAAAGTTTCAGATGATCACGGTTCAGTCCAGCCTGCCGTTTCCAGGCAAAGACTATTGGATGTGCTCAGTAGACCATCAAGATGCATACTGTCACATAAAAATGAACTGTCAGTCCACAATGTTCTTGTGCTTTTGGCTGTGCCAGTCAGTTCAGAGCCCTGTCCTTTGGTCTCACTACAGCCCCCAGGGTGTTCAAATGCATGGCAGTGGTGGCAGCTCACTTGAGATTGCAGGGATTCCAGGATTTTGTGTATTTAGACGACTGGCTCATCACTCAGACCAGGCATCTTCTCATAATAGCAAGAGACCAGGTACTCCAGACTTGCTCCCTTCTAGGAATTAAAATAAATTACAACAAATCTCAGTTGCAACCATCTCAAACACTGGAGTTCATAGGGGCAATTTTCAATACAGTATCTGCAACAGCTTCACTTCCTCTAGCCAGAGTACAGACATTGAGATTCCAGGTCAAGATAATTGTTCACAGCACTAAAATTTCAGCTAGTTTGATCCTTCAAGCCTTGGAGGCAATATCAATGGCCATAATTCTAGTCCCCCTGGCAAGATTTCACATAAGAATTCTTCAGCAGATGTCTATTAAAATATGGATCACACAGGCATGCAAAAAATACCTTTGGTGGTTGATAAGGTCAGATCTGGTTCTACAAGGCTGTCCGTTCATTTTTTCTCATCCCAAGGCCATAGTGACCATGGACACTTCCCAGGTTGGGTGTGAGGGGTGGACTTCCTGGGGAAAACATCCAAGGCGCTTGGTCCCGTAAAGTGTCCAATTTGAATATAAATGTCCTGGATATGAGAGCAGTGCTTTTAGCATTGCAAGCTTTTCAGGATGCTCTGCCTGTGGGGACAGTTGTGATTCAAACAGACAGTATGTCAGTAGCTTGGTACATCAACAAATGAGGAGGAACAGGTCTTGCCCTTTGTGTCGAGAAGATCTTGGGCTGTGTCAATGGGCGAAGTCATCCAGCTGCTTTCTGATAGCAATGCACATTCCAGAGAAGGCCAGCAATGATAGCAGACAAATTGAGCAGGTACATTCCAGTATCTTATGAATGGTCTCTCAACATGAAAGTGACAGAAGTAATTTTCCGTCAGTGGGGCCAGCCTCGCTGTGATCTTTTTGTGTGTACCCTAAACAACAAGTGCAGCAGCTCTTTTTGCCCTAATCCGCCACCAGGGGAATCACAGAGGGTCTCTCTGCTCCATGATTGGCCCTCTGGTCTGTGCTTATTTTCCAACTCCGAAGTTTCTACAGAAAGCTGCAAGGTTGAAGATCAAATGTATTCTCATTGCATTACACCTTACTGACTTTGACAGGTTTGGTTCCCTTTACTTTGACCTGATCTTTTTTACCCACCTTAAATTCTAGGTCCTGTTTCAGCCCTCCAGTCTCACCCAACAGGCATGATTCATCCAGTTATCTCAAGCCTCAAGCTAACAGCTTGGTTTCTCCACTTCCATTAATTGCCAGACAACCTATGCTGTTGTCTCCTGTATGTCACATACTTTTCTTTTCCCATAAGGCTTGTACTAGGAAAATTTACAAAAGTAAATGGAAGAGATTTGTTTGGGTGCATCAAAAACATATGGATCCCTTTTCAGCCCCTACACAGTGTCCTAGAGTTTTTGGCAGAAATTTTCAATACAGGAGCTAGCTCTTCTATGATTAAAGTTCAGTTAGCGGCAATCTCTAACTTTCATGTAGGAGCTTACAATTCTTCCCTAGCCTCTGCTAAGATATTCAAGGCCTTCTTAAAAGTTACTGTTCAGACCACCTGATAAACATCCTACTCCTCCTTGGGATTGGAAACATCTACTTCAGACCTTAATCTATTCTCCCTTTGAACCAGCAGGAAAATTTGATCTTAAATTTCTGACCTGGAAGATATTTCTGGTGGCTATTGCCTCTGCCAGAAGAATTTCAGAACTTCAGGTGTTATCCTCTAAACCTCCTTACTTGATTTCCCATAAGGATAGGGTGACATTAAGAACCAACCCTTGCTTCCTTCCTAAGGTGGTGTCAGAATTCAGTATCAATCAATATGTTAATTTGCCCATATTCTTTCCAAAATTTGAAAACAAAGGTGAATATATGTTACATTTGCTGGATGTTCATAGACAATTGCATTTCTACTTGCATAGAACAAGCGAGATTAGAAAGTTTACTCAGTTATTTATATCCTATGCAGACAAATTAGGCAAATCTGTTACAAAGGTAATGTTGGCAAGATGGAATACTGACTCCATATCCTTTGTCTATAATAAATTGGGCATTTCATTATTAAAACCTTTAACAGCCAGCTCTACTAGATCAATGGCAACCGTGTCAGTATTTTTTTCCAGTCATTCCATGGATGATATTTGCGCAGCTGCATCTTTGACAAATACTCATACTTTTTTTGTTACGCATTACAAATTGATCTGGTCTTGAGGAAGAGCAGCCTTTGGTTCAACTGTGCTCAAAAACATCCTTCTTTGGAGTCCACCCAGGATTTCAGCTAGCTAGGGACTCTGTCCAAATGGTTGAGGAATGAATGAAAATTGACAGCATCAGATAAAGAAGTTATGTACTCATTGTAATGTTCCATCTGTGTTGTCCATTTTCATTCTTCAACTCCCTGCCCACCAACCCCCAACCTTTGTCATCATGGACTTCAGGAAGAATGAGATTTTATAAAGATGCCACAGTGTCTTGTATAAAGCTCCAGATATTGGTTTCCTTTGTCAGGAGTATTATTCTAATATTTCTTACTTATGTTATCTGACAAACAAGATCTGAGTAATGTTCGAGGTCGGGTTGGTGCTTTGTTGATAGGGAGGAGCTTAAGAGGTTCAGTTGGCCATGAGCTATAGTAACAGCAGAGTCTGATCCGAACCCAATGTTTGAGAAAGAATGAAAATGGACAACGCAGATGGAATGTTTTATTTTATTTATTTATTTTATTTTACTTTTATTTGCCGGGATAGTCCGACTGGACAACATGTCCTTTTTCAGTGGAGGCCCGGGGAGAAAAGCTCCACACAGAGAAATACGAAAGACAAAACATATTTAACAAAAAATATTTAACAGAGAAGAGATTACAAATAGCCTAAGTGAGGTAGCATCATTAAAAACATGGTATACAACTGGAGATAGTGTGTCAGTTTACAGAGATTTGTAGCAGCAATTCTGTACAAGTAAATATACAGCTAGAATAAAATGTACTTAACATACAAGGTGACATAAAAAAAAACATTTAGTTATATTTATGCAATTTTTGTTAGTGGGTGCTTATAAGTTAGTAGTAATACATCAACTGTAAAGTCAGAGGTAGTAGTGTTATTATAAAGAAAGGATATCTAAAAGTGGTGGGAAATTCTTAATCTGGGATAGAACGAGGGCAAAGCCATTTAGTAGTAAGGTCATTTTTTAATGTTTGTTTAAATTTAGCTAAAGTAGTGCTAGATGTGATGTTACTAGGTAGAGAATTCCAAATCTTGGCAATGTAATGTGAGTAGATGGATTCTCCAGCATGATTGTGTGCTTTTGAGATCTATACGAGGGGTTTATCATTAGAGTGCAGAATTTTGCTACATGGTGAGGACATAACTTTTTTTTTTTTTAAACAGTTTCTAAATGATTCCCTCATGCTATTTCTTGTTGTTGTTGTTATCACCATAATAAGACTGTTCCAGGCAGAGCCAGGGCCCACTGTACCAGG
Organism: Protopterus annectens; assembly: GCF_019279795.1. Taxonomy (NCBI): domain Eukaryota; kingdom Metazoa; phylum Chordata; order Ceratodontiformes; family Protopteridae; genus Protopterus; species Protopterus annectens. The sequence goes on along the minus strand of NC_056751.1, from coordinate 628,757,456 downwards.
GCTTTAGCTACTTCAGTGTTTTTTTAATAAGAGGTGGAGTCTGGAAATATAGAAGAGGCAGCAACTTGTTCATCTCTGCACACTTTTACCTGGCAGTACAAAACAAAGCACCAGAATTTACCCGTTCTAAAGACTTAAAACCTTGCATGTGATATAAATTGGACCTGCTGTAGAAGCAGTTGGTCAGTTGCCTCTGTCTGACTAATTTTGCAGATGATTGCAAATTAGAAGCTGTCATTGAATCCCCCTCCAACACAGATGTTCTTTAGGAAAGGATGACCAGGCAACTGGTGTTAGAGCCATGTACTAAAACTGAATGCCAAGAAATGCTTAATAGTATCCTTCAGGACATCATCCACTCCTGGTAACTCTTATATTGACATCACACTCCTAAGAGTTGACCCCAGTAGTCAGGGACTTGGGGACACACACAGACAGTAATCTAGCCATTGAACATTGCATGCCTACAGTAGTGAGGAAATCATTCTGTATTGTGCAACCTATAAACAAAGGTGTGGCATCTAGGTCCAAGGAAGTCATCGTTCCACTGTATTTGGCATTCATCAGACCTGCCATGGAGTATAGTGCCCTCTTTGGTGTGTACCTAGCCAGGCATATCCAACAGCTGGAATGTCCACAGAGTCTCCCCACTAAAAGAATACAGGGAATAAGTAATATGTCCTATGCAGTCCACCTCATGTTCCTATCCCTGTATTCTGTCTGCAGGTTATTGAGAGAATATCGATGCCTGACATAAAAGGCCATGTCAGACCCCACTTTGATGGACACCTGCATATCCGCAAAACAAACCGCACCAGAATTATCCATTCTAAAGACTTAAACTTTACCTGTGCTATAAATAGGGCCTCCTCTAGAGACAGGTATGTATCCCAGAGACTACCCCGTCTCTGGAACAGGCTCCCCATCCATATGAAACCGTTCCTCCCTAGCCCATTTCAAGTGTAACGTGGACAGTTGGCTGGAGAGAAGGAAATTCATCCCTGGTTTGGCACCTGTCTCTCTAATGGCAGCCTGTAAATAGTTCATCTCCCAAAGAGCTTCTTTTGGAGATGGTTTTAAATATGATGAAATGTTTTGAGTGTGAGTTCGGCAGATCTCAGAGGTACACAAAAGGTTCTACAACCTTTTGGATGCCTTTCGGTCCACTTCTGTTCCTGACTCCCAGCCTCTGGTGATCAAAAGACCAGACAGTCCCTGATGATAATTTTTTGTTTTAAAATCCTGTGGTGGACCATTCTTCATATGCCCTCTTGTCTGATAAGCCTTCTAGACTCTCTGTGCATAAAGGTGACGTACAGATGCAGTTACCCAGAACTTCTTGGCAGCTAGGCCGAATGCCATGATCATTCATCGATCTGAAAGCCATTTTGCTGTGCTGAATACCTAGCCATCAGATAAGTGCCCCATTGTGGTATTTTTTTCTTTTTGGTCTTGCTCTTTTTTTTTTTTTTTTTTTTCATCTAGGGTTCATGTTATCCAAGAAGGGAAAATGTCTTTATGGAAGGCAAATTCCCCATAATGTCCATCATGACCAATGTCTCTTATGTCTGGGTGCTTCCCACGACCATACGTCCTGTAGCATTTTTAAAGTATTCATGCCCAAGACTCTTAGAAGTCGATTGTCTTTCCAGGCAATTTATGTTGAGAACCAGAGGCTTAAACTGTTAGCCCAAGGTAGCATGGCAGAATTTTCTAATCCTGAGGTGCCTTTAAGGAAGAAGGTGAAGAAATCTTGACAAGATTCTTTGGCTGTCCATAGCTGTGTAGGCTGTCCGGTGTCTATCTTGGATTTCTCTGCCGTGACCCTATCGGAGGCCAGTATGGATCCTTCCAACACATCCTCTAAGACTTTGCAGGTGTCTACTCTGGATGTCGAGAGGGAACCGCTGTTGATCATCTCAGTCTGCCTTAGAGGGATTCCACAGATTCTAGTCAGGGGAGAGGTTCTGGGTACTCTTACTGAATCTCGTCAAGGGTTGGAATCTCTGGTGATAGGGCTGACATCTCTACCAAGAAAAAGAAGATGTAGCATGCTTCTGTATGACCCGAATACCAGAGTCAGTGTTTTTGTACGCCAGCTGCTGTCGCTTGTAGTCTGACGTCAGGTCATCAGTACTATAAAGCAAGGCAGCCAAAGTCATTGCATCAGTCTTTCTTGCTGTGGAGCCCATATCAGAAGCAGTTCGCATGAGTGCCGGTCGGTCGTTACCAGAAGTCGAATTTCAGCAGAAAACGTCTAAAGCTAAGTACCCCGTTGGGAACCCTTTTTCTTGCTCTAACCGATGTCTGAAAAAGTTCTTGTCTTGCCTGTGGAAAGCAGATCCCACACCGAGATTTTAATTCTTACTGCAGGCACCAGATTCTGAGGAGGCCATTCGGACTACCGATTGTAGACAAAAAACATCATCATCTCTTCCACTCCTAGGAAATCTGCTTCTAGCCACCATCTTGCTACTGCTCCCCCACACCAAGTTCACATGCTTAAAATGGAGGATCTCATCTCCCTTATCTGAGGTAATCAAGCCCTCACTCCAAAAAGGAAAAGGCTTCCTTCTCCAGAAATTATGACAGACCAAGAGTCTGAGGAATCTGATTATTCCTGTTTGGCATATACTTCTTAGAAGTACAGGCAAGCACGGAAGGGCTGTGGCTGACTAAGTTTGTGGACGACTGCAAACTGGGTGCTATAATAGAGTCTCCGGCTGACATGGAGATCCTCCAGAAGGGCCTAAATGAGACTGATGCATGGTGTCAAAGCCATGGTCTCAAGCTAAATGCAAAAAAATGCGTAGTAATCCCCTTTGGAAAAAACAGAGTATCCGCAAACTACAACATAGGAGGTAAGCCCCTGATATCTGAAGAAGAAATAAGGGATCTAGGGACCCAAGTAGATAGTCCGCTTTCCTTTGATAACCATGTTGCCAAAGTGGTTAGAAAATCCTTCTTTGTGACCCATCTGATCATGAAAGGGTTCGCATCAAGACCTAAGGATGTAATGGTGCCCCTCTACTCTTCCCTCATCAGACCCTTTATTGAGTACAATGCACCAATTGGAATGTACCTGGCTAGACATCTCCAGCAGCTGGAGAGACCACAGAGGTACCTAACCAAGAGGATTACTGGCCTCAAACAGTTGCCGTATGCAGCACGATTGAAAAAGCTAAGACTGTTCCCTGTTGCATACCGCTGTCTCAGAGGCGATCTCTGTCTAACATACAGAATTGTTGAACATGCTCCATCTTAGCAAAATCAAATCTACTCGAGCTACACACTCTAGGGATATAAACCTCAACACAGCAATGAATAGAACATGCTAGAGGGATAGATTCCCTTCGTAGAGACTTTCTTTACTATGGAACAGGGTCCCGATCTACATAAGACAGAGCCCCTCACTATCACTCTTCAAGAGGAACCTTGATGAGTGGATGGATAACAGAAAGTTCACACCGGGGATCACACCAACAGCACTACTAGATAGGGGCCAAGGGTACTAGCTGCTAGTACAAGGGTCTAGGGAACTACTAAAGGGGTGGTGAATACCGCACAATGTGGCTGGGCTAATATATGCCTTTGGGCAGATAGCCCAGTACCAACCTATGAACCTATTCTGCCTTTGAAGAGGAACAACATCCCTTAAATGTTTGAGGATTCAGATGCAGAGGAATCCATCTTCTCTGCTTCCCCTCCAGAGGACCTCTCCTTCGGTGAAACCCTTCACTCCTTCAGGGAACATTTCCAATGGGAATCTTAGGACTACCCACAGTCAAAGAAATGACTTAGAGAGTTTCTGGACCTGCCCCAGCACAGACACCTGGCAATCCCACCTATTCTAGAAGTGGTGGATGATGTTTTCCTTGAATCCAGTTTAGCCCCTGATATGCCCTACCTCATGCTCCAACTAAACCTGACAGGTACTACAGAGTACCGAATTCTCACAAATACTTGTACAGGAACCCTGCTGCAGACCCTGAGGTCATTACACAGGGACTCAAAGCAGCTAAGACTAGTTATGCCAAGAATCCTCTTCCTTCTGACAAAAGACTCCAGAGCTCTGGACAGATGGGGTAAGAAAGTATACACCTCTACAACCTTAGCTATCAGAGCACTCAATTGTCAGTTCCATATGTTAAAATATCAACAACACACTTTGCAACAATTAAAACAGAAGATTGCTACCTCTCCTGATGGTGCCAACTCAAAAGAGCTGGCAGAATTTTACTACATTCTGCTTGTCAAGTGGCCAAGCACTCATTACAGTGTGGATATGATGTCCTAGAAGCCTCTAGCAGGGCAGCAGTGACAGGATCTGTTATTAGGAGACATGCATGGCTGAAGGAACAACCTCTCCCTGATCATGTCAAGTCTAAACTTATTGATGCACCCCTAGGTAAGGAATGCCTGTTTGGGGAAAAAGCAGAAGAGATGCTCAAAAAGATGGAAGACAAAGCAAAATCTAGACAAAGAGTAGAAGATTTCTTTCAAGTTCAGCCGCCCAGATTCAGCAGGAACCTTTCCCCTATAAGCACTGGGCCTTCCCTGCACCCAGCAGACAAGGGCCAAAGTAAGTCCCGCAGGAACAGGACATAAAGGCTCCCTATCCCAGGGCCAGCAAAGAAGCAAACAATGGACCACTTCTGCCTCTAAGGCAGGGAGTTCTAAGCCAAGCTTTTATGGTAAGTACTCACAATGACTCTCCCTCCCCCCAAACCAGTGGGCAGAGGCATTAAAATAGGTAAAAACACTAATATCCCAGGGGGCAGTAGAACCTGTCCCTCCGGATCAAACAGGAAAAGGTTTTTACTCCAGACTTTTCCTTGCACCCAGAAAAGAGGGCACTTGACACCCCATCCTAGATCTATCCAAACTGAACACCTCCTTGGTTGTCCCCAGATTCAAAATGCTAACCTTGCAGCAGCTCCTGCCTGTTCTCACACAGAATGCTTGGCTGGTGACACTAGACCTAAAAGATGCCTACCTCCACATCTCCATCAGAAAATCGTGCAGAAAATTCCTGCGCTTCAGAGCAGGCAATCAGCACTTTCAGTTCTCTGCACTGCCCTTTGGCTTATCTACTGCTCCCAGAGTATTCACCAAATGCTTGGTCCCAGCTATAGCATTCTGCAGACAGAGAAATATACAGATTTACCCTTACCTGGATGACTCTCTCATTCAGGCGAACAGCAAAGAAAATTTACTCCAGGATCTTCTCTGTCAAAAAACTCTTAACTTCCCTATGGTTCACCATCAACGAGAAAAAAATCAAAGCAAAACCCCACCAGGAAAATCGTTTTTCTGGGAGCTGTGCTAGACACAGCAACCCTAATTGCCTTCCTATCCCCAGGAAAGCAGAGCTTCCTGCCTCTATACTTTACCCAGCTGGCTTCCAGAAGTCACATCACTGCGAGGAAGTTCCTGTAAGCCCTGGGATGCATGGCGTCTTGCATCCTTCTCGCCAGGCTTCACATGAGAAAGCTTCAGTGGTACTTAAAAGAACCTTTGGTGTCAGTACTCTCAGTCCCTAGAGACCACTCTCCCACTGATCCCTTGCATAAGGGACGAATTTCTCTGGTGGGTAGAGGCCTGTGCCATGAACAAGGGTCTTCCCTTCATCCTCCAACCTTCCGGCCAGACCATCACCACTGATGCCTCAGACATGGCTTGGGGCGCTCACCTAGCAGGCAGGTCTACCCAAGGCCTTTAGAATGCCCAGCAACTTCGCTTGCACATCAACCAGAAAGAAGTTATGGCAGTGCAAAATGCTCTGACTTCCTTCCAACCCCATCTCAGGCCAGGGGTCCTCCTTACAAAAACAGAACACCACAGTAATGTGGCACGTCAACAAATGGGGGTACCCAATCTTACCCCCTGTGCAGGTTACCCATGAGTCTGTGGCTTACAGCCACCTCCATGGGGCTACACCTACTTGCCCAATACTTACCAGGGATCAACAACACACTGGCAGACCACCTAAGCAGAAACTTACTGGACCCCCATGAATGGCAGCTCCACAGAAAAATCTTTCTGCAAATCACCCAGGAGTGGAGACCCCAGAGGTGGACCTCTTTGCCTCACACCTCAACCACCAGCTGCACAAGTTTTATAACAGGGAGGTAGATGCCTTGACCTTCCCCTGGAGCTCCCTCTTTGTGTACGCATACCCTCCTCTACCCCTTATTCCCAAGGTTCTGATCAAAATAAGAGAGGAGAGACCAAAGGCCATCCTCCTCGCTCCAGATTGGCCCAGACAGCATTTGGACCCCTTACTACGCAGTCTGACCTTAAAGCCCCCAAAGCTGCTTAGAGCTCTTGACCCAGGAGAGAGGGAAGGTGCTGCACCCAGACCTACAGACTCTCAGACTCAGCATGGCTCATACACTAAAAACTAACAAGAAGTCACTGTTAAGCAAACGGGTCCTGGACGTCATCACAGATGCCAGAAGGCCTAGCACAAGAAAATCTTATGCAGGAAAATGGAAAAGATTCTGCTCCTGGAAACTATCAAAAGGGGGCAGTTCCTCCCAACCTTCCATCCCTGTCATCCTGAATTACTTAGCAGAGTTGCTCAATAGTGTCCTCTCCTTCTCTATTAAAATCCATGCCTCAGCCATCTCTGCCAGTTATGATTCAGACCCTCTCCTCTCACCCTTTGATTAAGCAATTCCTCAGAGGGGCTTCTAATATCAGGCCTCCCAGAAGACCTCCTGCTCCACCCTGGGACCTGAATTATGTGTTAGAGAAATTTTCGAACCTGCTACTTTAACAGAATTGAAATAACTCTCCTGGAAGACTGCCTTCCTGTTAGCTATTGCCTCAGCCAGAAGGGTCTCAGAACTTCAAGCTCTCATGGCTGTCGATCCCTTCAGAATTTTCCATGCAGACAGAGTCTCCCTGAGGACTAATCCCTCCTTTATGCCCAAGGTGGTATCTGATGTGACCCTTAACCAGGCCATACACCTTCCCACCTTCTTTCCCAACCCTCAAAACAAGGGGGGAAAGAATGCTACACTCACTAGATGTGCACAGACAACTCAGATATTATCTGGACCGCACTAAGCCATTCAGAAAAACTGGCCAGCTTCTTGTAAGCTTTGCCCCAGGGGCAGATGGGAAGCCCATCTCCAAACAAACCATTTCAAATGGATCTCTCACACTATCCACTTTTGCTACAGACTACATGGGAAACCCATCCCAAAGTCGATCTTACCCACTCCAGTAGGGCAACCTCCACTTCCACTGCCTTCCTCAGAGTAGTACCTACCAGGGACATATTGGAAATGGCCACCTGAACCTCTGTCCATACCTTTACAAAGCATTACCACCTACCTCTCTTTTCTAAGTCTAGAGCAGGGTTTGCAATTTGGCACCTCCTGACCCGTACCTAGAACTCTACCTATCCTTCCACCCTTTACCTCAGCTTTGGGAATCCTCCCACAGTTGACCGCAACAGTGAAACACGAAGACCATAGTACAGTTGTGTACACTTACCATAAATGTAGATGTTAGAGTGTATTCATTGTTGCAGTCTTGGATGTTCTTTGTGTTTCACTGTTGCAGTCATTGCATTTGGGTTATCTGCTTGCAGGTAGCCCTCAGCCGGCCTGATTATCAAAGTCTTGGGTCCTGTGTCGGTTGCTGTCTCTTCCATGACGCCAGGTAGTCAGGGGTATAAAGCATGCAGCCAATGCCAGTACATCAGTCTTTCTTGCCGTGTGATGCTTGAAGCAGAAGCAGTTCGCAAGTGCTGGTCAGCAGACTCCTGAAATTTTTGTTTTCGAGTTTCAGAACCGAAGTCTTCAAAAAAGCTAAGTACCCCGTTTGGGATCCTTTTTCTTGCTCTAAACCGATGTCAGTAAAAGTTAACAATTGTATTACTTGTGGAAAGCAAATACCTCATAAAGATATTAATTCGTACTGTATTCCTTGCTTAGGCCCAGACCACAACGTCCCTCGCTGTCGGTTTTGTGCCTTATTCAATCCTCGTACTATTCGTCGTCTGTTCATTTTTGCATTTTACTATTTCGGTACTCGGTTTAATTATCCAGAAATGGCTTCGGTAAGCCATCCGACTACCGACATTCCGAACAAACGTAAAGATAAAGACAGAGACAGACCGCATAGGTCCAAAGCTGCCAACGACGCTTTCGTTAAGCTAGTCGCCAGTTCGCCGGTACTCAGGCACTTTCGCAGCCCCTGATACCCGCTACTTCAGATACGCAGGCCTCTACTGAGACCCATTTGGAGTCCTGTATGCCACGAGATGCTTCTTCGACTATGGAACCTGCAGATGTCTCTACCTTGGATGGGTCCAGAGCCGCTGTGCAGGCACCGGCTTCTGAGGGTGTATTCAGGCCTACTGATTTGCATATCAAACCGACGCCATCTTCTTCGAGGACTAAAAATCGATCCATGCCTAGAAAACAGACGTCCAAACAGCATGGTCAGGCCCATATGATGAAAAAACAAATGATAAGAATGGCTGAAGACCTTATTACTCTAATTAGGGGAAGCCACCCTTCTCCCTCTGAGACCTAGAACTGATTTTCCTTCCGATTCTTCTGATCAGGATTCTGAAATTTCTGTTTCTTCTGATGACCAAGATTTGCCCTTATCTACCTATGAGGATTCAGATGCAGAGGACTCCATTCCGTCTGCTTCCCCTCCAGAAGATTTCTCTTTTGGTGAAACGTTGCACACACTTAGGGAGCATTTCCGCTGGGAAAGCCAGGATTACTGTGACTCCAAAAAGAGGCTTAGGGAATTCTTAGTCCTGCCTCAACACAGGCCTTTAGGTATCCCTCCTGTACTGGACATTGTAGATGATGCCTTGGAATGTAGCCTGGCCCCCGACACCTTACCTCCGGCTCCCAGGAAACCTGACCGGTATTAGAGTGCCTGACTCTCACAAGTTCCTCTTTAAGAATCCTGCTTCGGATCCAGAGACCATTTCACAGGGACCCAAAGGCATTAAGGCTACTACTGCCAAAAACCCTACCCCCTCTGGTAGAGATTCCAGGGCCCTGGACAGATTGGGTAAGAAGGTATACACTTCTACTTTGGCCATTAGGGCCTTAAACTGCCAATTTCGTGTGTTAAAGTACCAGCAGCATATTATTGGATTACTTGAACAGAAATTGAGGTTGATTCCTGACTGTGCTGAAAATAAAGAATTACAGGATTTAATGCATTTTGCTTAACAAGTTGGTAAACATACTTTGCAATGTGGTTTTTGACTCCTTAGAGGCATCTTGTAGGGCTGCTGTTACTAGGTCTGTTCTTAGAAGGCATGCTTGGCTTAAGGAGCAAACTTTGTCAGATCATGTTAAAGCCAAATTACTGGATGCTCCCTTAAACCAAGACCGCCTGTTTGGCAACAAAACAAAAGTAGTACTTAAAAAGATGGAGGAAAAAGCTAAATATATGCAAACTGTTAAAGATTTCCTGCAAGTACAGCCTCCCAGATTTAGTAGGCATTGGCCTTCTAATCCCTCCTTTCCTGTCTCTTCCAAGCCTTCTCAATCCAAATCCAGGAACAGCAGACCACCTAGACTACAGTCTCAAGGTATTCACAGGCCTAAACAGTGGGGGGCTCCCACTTCCAAAGCTGGAAGTAGTAAAACACCCCTCTATGGTAAACTGTTACAATGACTTAACCTTAAACCTTCCAAGCCCTGCTCAACTGACTGCACCTTTAGGGGGAAAGATCGCCCTACATGCAAAAAACTGGGGACTCATTACCCAAGACAAATGGGTTTTAAATATAGTTGCTCAAGGATACAGATTCCACTTCCACACCTTACCAACCCCAAAAGGTTGGCCAGACCTACCCCTAAATCATTGGGCAGAGGCTCAACAGCAGGTTCTCTCTCTTCTAAGTATCAGGGCTATTCAACCTGTCCCGGCAGAAGAATGGGGACAAGGTTTTTACTCCAGACTTTTCATGGTACCCAGAAAAGACAACTCCTGGTGTCCTATCCTGGACCTATCTATCCTAAACGCCTTTTTGGTAATTCCAGAATTCAAAATGCCAACTCTTCATCAGCTGCTTCCCATGCTAGGCAAAAATGCCTGGTTGGCAACATTGGATTTAAAGGAAGTTTACCTGAACATCCCAATAAGGGATTCTTTCAGAAAATACATACGCTTCAGAGCAGGCTACATGCACTATCAGTTCTCTCCATTGCCCTTTGGCTTATCTACTGCGCCCAGGGTTTTCACAAAATGCCTAGCCCCAGCCATTGCATTTTGCAGGCAAAGAAATATTCAAATATACCCATACCTGGACGATTGTCTAATTCAGGCAGAAAGCTAGGACACATACTATTAAGTCATCTGGCATTTGTAAAGAAACTGCTAACCTCACTGGGGTACACCATAAACGAAAAGAAATCTCATCTAGTACCCTGCCAACAAATTGTATTCCTGGGAGCAAGCTTGAACACAACTTCCCAGATGGCCTACCTCATACCAGAGAAACAAGTTTATCTGACAGCCTGCTTCAAATTACTGGCCACAAAGACCCACCTAACTCCAAGGAAAATACTGCAAGCTCTGGGGTTCATGGCCTCGTGCATCCTACTAATTCCATATGCAAGACTGCATATGAGGAAACTACAATGGTATCTAAAAAGCCTATGGTGTTAACATTCTCAGGACATGGAATCAATGATTCCCAACATCCCTTGTATAAAGACAGAGTTCCTTTGGTGGGCAGAGGCCTGCTACCAGAACAAGGGACTGCCATTCACTCAACCCCCTGCCGCCCAAACCCTAACAACAGACGCATCAGACTGTGCATGGGGGGGCTCACTTGGCAGGGCAGTGCATTCAGGGCAAATGGAACCAGAGTCAAATGCACCTGCATATCAATCAAAAAGAAATGTTGGCTGTACAGAATTCTCTGACTGCCTTCAAGGACCACATTCTTCCAGGACAATTATTGGTAAAGACAAACACCACTGTTATGTAGTACATAAACAAGCAGGGGGAACCCACTCATACCCTCTCTGCAGACTAGCCATGGCTCTGTGGAACATAGTCTTGAGCTACCAAGTGCACCTACAAGCTCAATTCCTGCCAGGCGAGCTAAGTTCACTGGCAGACCTAAGCAGAAATCTCATGGACCCACACGAGTGGAAACTGGAGCCAAAGATATTCAACATGTTGAGAAACAAATGGAGGAGCCCAGAGATAGACCTGTTTGCCTCCACTCAGAACTACCAATTGGACAAATTCTGCACAAGGACTCCCCACCGACAAGCTTGGAAAGTGGATTCCCTGTCCTTCACCTGGGAAAACCTCTCAGTTTATGCCTTTTCCCCCCTATGCCTCTCCTCTCCAAAGTTCTACTAAAGATCAAACAGGACAAACCAGGGACAATACTCATTGCACCAGACTGGCCACGCCAACACTGGTACACCCCCTCTTGCGCCGTGTGTCACTGCTGGAACCATGGCACCTGCCTCAGACTCCTTCCCTGCTGTACCAGCAGGAGGACCAGATTCTGCACCCCCAGCTTCAAACCCTGAACCTTGTAGCCTGGCTAATTACCTGAGCTCTCCATTACCATCCCTCAGTAAGCAAGTGCTGGATGTCATTCTGGAGGCAAGGAGGCCTAGTACTAGAAAATCCTATGCTGAAAAGTGGAAAAGATTCTGTTCCTGGAGCCAAACTCAGGGGATGGGCACAACAATACCCAGCTTACCGCATAATCTTCAATACTTAACAGAGATGCTTTACAAGGGCCTTTCCTTCTCTTCTATTAAAATTCATGCCTCTGCCATTTCAGCACATTATAATATGGAGCCACCCATCTTCTCTCGCCCCCTGCTGAAGCAATTCCTCAGAGGGGCCAAAAATTTAAGACCACCCAGGAGAGCCCCTACTCCAGCCTGGGACCTTAACTTTGTATTGGAAAAGCTCACTCTACCTCCCTTTGAGCCAGCTGCAACTGCAGAGTTGAAATCCCTTTCTTGGAAAACAGCCTTCCTTCTAGCCATCACTTCAGCAAGAGGAGTGTCTGAATTACTGACCCTCATGGCACTGGAGCCCTTCATCATCTTCCATGCAGACAGGGTGTCCTTCAGGACCAGTCCTTCCTCTATGCCCAAGATGGTATCCAGTGTGGCCCTTAATCAGTCCATTCATTTGCCAACCTTTTCTAATCCACAGAAGAAAGGAGAACAAATACTGCACTCTTTGGACATGCACAGACAACTTAGATTTTATTTGGACAGGACTAAGCCTCTCAGGAAAACTGAACAGCTGCTAGTTGCCTTTGCTGCAGGGTCAGACAGGAAGGCCATTTCAAAGCAAGCCATTTTTAAATGGATAGGCAATTGAATTCATTTCTGTTATAAGCACCATGGAAAACCTACCCCACGGGGGATAAGATCACATTCCACCAGGGCTGCATCTACTTCAACAGCCTTTCTCAGAGGTGTTCCTACCTGGGACAATCCTAGAAGCTGCTACCTGGAGTTCTGTTCATATACCTTCACCAAGCATTACCACTTGCCTATTTTCTGTAAATCCAGAGCTGGTTTTGCCACTGCAGTCTTGCAGGGCCTATTAGCTGGTAATGTAATGACTGCAACAGTGAAACACGAAGAACATAGTACAGTTGTGTACACTTACCATAAATGTAGATGTTAGAGTGTATTCACTGTTGCAGTCCTGGTTACCCTCCTCCAGCCCCCGACTTCTATTTGCTTATACCTCTCTTCTTGTTTACTGTATTTAAGCTTTGTGGTGTATTTGCTTATAGTTGGAGGTGTAACCTTGTATATAATTGCTTCCCATTATGGGGGCACCTGACATCTGGGGTAAGAAAAACTGATGTAATGGCATCGGCTGCATGCTTTATACCCCTGACTACCTGACGTCATGGAAGAAGAGACAGCAACTGACGCAGGACCCAAGACTTCGATAATCAGGCCGGCTGAGGGCTACCTGCAAGCAGAGAGCCCAAATGTAATGGCTGCAACAGTGAATACACTCGAACATCTACATTTATGTTAAATGTACGCAACTGTACTTTTCCCTCCCTCCATCCCCCATTTCACATCTTCCCGTAAGGGGACACTTGCTTCCCAAGGTAGCTGTTAGCCACCAGGACCACTAGTCTCTTTTCTCTTGTGCTTCTGACGGGTTAGGGCAAGAAAAACTGATGTAATGTCGTCGGCTGCCTTGCTTTATAGTACTGACGACCTGACGTCAGACTACAAGCAACAGCAGCCAGCACACAACATTGACTCTGGTATTCGGGCTGGCTGAGGGCTACCACAGCAGGTGATGACTCCAACAGTGAATACACTCAACATCTACATTTATGGTAAGTGTACACAACTGTACTTTATAGCTGCTACTAAATCTTCTGATTCTCAGCCTCCTGCTCCAAAGAAAACTGACAGATTATATAAGGTTCCTGAGGATTGTCAATTCTTATTTGTGTCCTGCTAACCCTGTTGTGGTGTCAGCCTTTGAATTTTTTTCCCTTTACCAAGCTTCTGCTGTCAGATAAGGGATAGTAGGGCAGTGGAGAGAATTGGTAGAAAGGTTTATACTGCTTCTACTTTTGCTTTTATGTCCATCAGTTACCAGACCCACATGACCAGATATGCTCTGGCCTTGATTGCCAGGCTTGTCAGGTTATTTCTGACCTCCCAGATTCTGAAGCAGAATCTTCTGCTGTATCTATTTTGGATTCTCCCCTTCAGGTGGCTCGTCATTCTGTCCAGTGTAGCTGTGATGCTGCTGATGCATCTTCCAGAGCGGCTGCCTTTGGGTCTGTCTTGAGGTGTTATTCTTTGCTTCTCCTGTAGTCTTTACCTGAAGACGTTAAGACCAAGTTGCTGGATGTTACTTTAGATAATAAAAATCTCTTTGGGACTGCAACCCCTGATATATTTACGTCTCTTAAGGAAAAGGGTAAAGCTTTGCAAGATCTTAAACATATGATGTGAAGTTGTTCAATCTCGCCGTTCATTTTTCACTGATGGGTTCAGAGCCTAACCATCGGCTCTGACATGGCCGGTAGCCAAGCTCAAAGTTTACCAGTAGCAAGAGACCAAGCTCCTTACTTTGCTCGAGCCGTTTTTTATCTAAAATTCGCTCCTGTAGTTCTATTGATTTATTTCTCTTGGTGGTTTATATTTCAGAATAGTTGTAGTGGCCTCGTGTTGGGCCTAGTTAGAGTGTGTGTCTTTCTATTACTATTCTTATTACATTGATAGATAGTGTGCAATTATATATATATATATATATATATATATATATATATATATATATATATATATATATATATATATATATTGTTTGCCCTTTTTTCTCCGGGCCATTGTTTAGAGTGTGTTTATATTTAGGCATGTTAACTTTAGCCTAAGTGTATTTGAGACCTAACTTTTAGGCTGTGTGGTTTGTTTGTTGTGTTTTGCCTAAAGTTTCTTGAGATGGCTGAGGAAAAAGACAAGCACCCAAAGTCTGGATTCAAGAAATGTCCAGACTGCGGGCAAAAGATCTCTCTTACTGATGGCCACGTTCAGTGCCTTTATTATCTAGGTGCGGTGCATTTGCAGGAGTCCTGCAGTGTTTGCCATTCCATTCCTTTTCTTCAAGGGTTTTTTTTAGAGAGGAAAAGGAAGCTTGTGGGTCGAGGTTTGCTGAAGCATACTTTTGCTGAAGTTTTGACTGACCAGGATGGGGCCAGCAAGTCTTCTAAATCCTCAGCAGACTCCAAGGCATCTAAAGATTCGAAAAAGTCTAAGAATGTGGAGGATTCCGGGACTTCGGCTCCACAGCCCTCGGAGCCGAGAGTCTCTTCATTTTGGAGCCGGCCCACAGTTATGGAGCTGGTCTCTGAGAGACCTTTATCTCCACTCCTTCAATCTGCACCTTCGATGCACTCCTCTAGATCTTCTGTCAGCCTCTCGGATTTGGATATGGACCGATTGGTGCAGAAGCTCTTACAGGCACCAGGCCTTGCTAAATTGTTGTCATCTCTGACTCCAGCTTTGGAACCGAAGACCACCACCCGGGATTTGCCTACTCCTCCTCCGATCCGTACCAGATTTTCGGATTCGGAGAGGGCCAACCTGCTGATCATGGAGCCTTTGGAGCCGAGACCTGCAACGGTGTCATCGGTTCCATCTACTCTGATGTCTTTGGCGCCGACCAGGGACTCTAGGGGCCAACACTCTCCTGTCAGGTCTGGGGAGGATAGTCGCACCAACTTGGTGCTGACTCTGCCTCTCGGGGCCGCGGCTCAGATGAGCTCGGCTCCTACCTTTGGCTCAGAATCCATGGCCTCGGTGTGGGAGGGGCCGGCGGTTCCTTTGGGTCTGTCGACTCCTTCTCATCGGAGCCGTGATGCTTTTGAAGCCATGAGGAGAGCTTTGTCTTCAAAAACATCCTCGACACTTGGTCTTGCCTCTTCTTCCCCCAAAGCGCCTGTGTCCGCTTCTGCCTCCATCGTCCAGGCCAAGCGTAGAGACCCTGAGCCTCATGTAGCCTCACAAGGCACCCCTTGCTCTTCCAAGACCTCCCCAGAGGCTCCCGCTGAGGAGGTCCCCAGGAAGAGATTGTGTAAGAGGAGACACTTGGATTCTCGACAGGAGTCATTGACATCTGACACTGACTTGGTTGAGTCAGATGGGTCCCCACGATCCCCCCTCTGAAGATATCTCCTTTGTGGAGATACTCGAGATCCTTAGGCAGAGGGGTGATTGGCAGTCCAAAAGCCCTAAGGGTTGGGAGGGTGGCCTAATGGTTAAGGTCTTTGCCTTACAAACACAAGGTGCAGGGTTTGAGTCTCACAAGGGATAATTGGCTAGGCTTAAAATGGCTCGCAAGGGCAGTTAGCTTAGTACTAACCTATGAACCTATGTACTGAGACGTTCTCCTTAAAGCTTTAGGTTCTCAACCTTCCAACTCTTGGGTGTCTCCGCCCTTCAATGAGCTCATGCAGCTGGTCTCTCGGAGGGCGTGGGAGTCACCGGAGTCCATGGAACCTGTCCCTCAGAGGCCTAACAAGTTCATTTCTCCCCCCCCCCCCACCCCACCCACGTAGAGAAAGCTTTTTTGTCCAAGGGAGTCCCTGTTGATGCCATGGTGGTGTCGGGGGCCACCAAGAAGGAAATGTCTGAGACTTCCTTGCAGATCCATCCTCCTAACAGAGTCCAGGATCATGGATCGATATGGGAAATGTTTAGTTCAGCGACTTGTACACTCCGATCCCTGAACTATTTGACCCATTTCACCAGACTGCAAAAAGAGATCTCCTTAAGGAGTTGGGAGATGCTCTTCAGGGTACTGTAGCTGCAGGGCTTCCGACAAAGTTGCCGCCCAGCTTGATACCCTAAATTTCATTGTGAACTCGTCCATGCATCTCATATATGCTGCCGATGGGACGAGTAGGGCTGCAGATACAGGAGTTGCTCTAAGAAGACATTTCTGGATGCACTTGTGTTCCTTCGCGGAGCCCTTTAAGTCTTCATTTGTCAACACTCCTTTTGATGGCTCATCTCTCTCTGTTTGGGCCCAAAGTGAAGGAAACTCTCACCAGGTGTGAGCAGGAGGGAGAGACTGTCTGCCGTCGGAGTCATTTTTCCACCCCTACTCAGCCTTACCCCAAAGGCCAACGGGGAGGGAAAATGTGGTTCCGAAAAGCCCAAGGAGCCTTTCATGACACACGTGGTCAACCCCCCTCTAGGGGCAGAGGAAGGGATAACAATGGAAGACGCCGCCCTCGCGGTAGTGGGGGTCCGCAACACCAGGGTGAACAGAGATCACTTCTCTGGTCAACCCTATCAGCGCTCCTGAAAGGAGACCTGACTGTCCTGCTCTGGAGGCAGTCTGGGGTTGCTTATCCCTTGTATCCAGATGCCTGACAACATATAACAAACAACAGCTGGGTACAAAGTATTATTTCCAGAGGGTATTTTATACCGTTCTCCACTCCACCCACACCCCCAAGGAGAATCCCGGACATTCCACCCAGTTACAGGGAACAAGCAACTATAGTGGTCTGCCAGTTGCTAGAAAAGTGAGTCATCCAACCTGTCCCAGCAGACCAAATAGGATCTGGAACTTAAGATTCTTTTTGGTTCCAAAGAAAACAGGGGACTGGAGACCTATTTTGGACCTCAGCAGACTCAACCAATTTGTGAAGAAAAAGAAGTTCCAGATGGTCATGCTACAGTCTATACTTCCCTTCTTAGGGAGAGAGAGAGTTGGATGTGCTCGATAGATTTCAAGGATGCGTACTTACCACATAAAAATGGCCAGGCCATCCAGAGATCATCTGCGTTTCTGGCTGGGAGCCAATTAGTTTCAAGCCCTGCCCCTTAGTCTCACTACAGCCCCCAGAGTGTTCACCAACTGTATGGCAGTGGTTACGGCTCATCTGAGGCATCTAGGATTCCAGGTGTTTCCGTACCTAGGCGATTGGCTCCTTACCTCCACCACCAGTTATCAACTGATTCAGGCAAGGGAATATACTCTGACACTCTGTCATCACTTAGACATTACAGTCAACTCAGAAAAATCTGCCTTGTCACCATCGCAGCATATCGCCTTTATAGGGGCAGAGTTAGACACTTCAACCACCACTCTACGACTACCAATTGAGAGGGTCTTTCTTCTTCGGCAGCACGTCCGTTCATTAGTGTCGAAGGACAGAACACCAGCTGCAGAAGTCTTAAAAGTTTTGGGTTTGATGGCTGCAGCGATCTTGGCCATACCATTAACAAGGATGCACATGCGGATTCTTCAGTGGCTGCTGTTCACTCAGCGGTCCTGTCAGGAACTTCCAGTGAGTCATATGATTTTCATTACAAACTCTTGCAAGAGAGATCTCCAGTGGTGGTTGACGTTTCTTCATGTAACCATAGGACGCCCCTTTGTACTACCCCCTCCAGTAGCCACTGTGACCACGGATGCTTTCCTGATGGGGGGAGGGGGCATTTTCAGAGAAAGACTGCCCAAGGCACATGGACGGGCGAAGAGTCACATTTGCATATCAATGTTCTGGAGATGAGAGCAGTACTTCTGGCATTGCAGTACTTTCAGGACTTTCTTCCTCTAGGAACGATTGCAATTTAGACAATATGTCAGTAGTCTAGTACTTGAACAAGCAAGGTGGGACCAAGTCTTACCCCCTTTGCCGAGAAGCCGTCAGAGTTTGGCAGTGGGCTGCCTCCTCCCAGCGCTTTCTGTTGGCATTGCACTTCCCGGAGATATCCAACGTGATAGCAGACTGAGCAGAACAATTTTGTTGCCGCACGAGTGGTCCCTCAAACAAGAGTTTGCGGGCAGGATTTTCCACAAATGGGGCCAGCCTTGCTGCAATCTTTTTGCCAGTCACATCAACACGAAATGCAGAAGCTACTTTGCCCTGATTCCCCCTCTGGGAGAACCCCCGAGAGACGCACTCGTACACAATTAGCCCCAGGTCTCCTCTATGCATTCCCTCCAGTCCCTCTAATAACCAGATTAAAGCAGATTTCTACAAGTCGCTGGGAAGGACTATCATTCTTATAGCCCCTCATTTGCCTCGGAAGATGTGGTTCCCATTTCTTCATCATCTATTGGAGGATTCATGGATTCTGTACCCAGTTTCGGACCTTCTGACACATCCATCGCGGGACCTTCATTGCCGTCACTGAAGCTCACAGCTTGGCTGCTCCAGTTCCCCTCATAGCCAGGCTTCATTACCTTTCAAATGAGACAAGGCCGATCCTCTTGTTTTCCCATTAGCCGTCCACCAGAAGATTGTATCTTAGTAAGTGGAAGAGATTTTCCATATGGGCCTCTAAGCAGAACATTCATCCTTATCAAGCCCCTTTAATGTCCATTTTAGAATTTTTGACTATGATCTTTAATCAAGGAGCTGCAGCTGCTACAGTTCGGGTCCAGTTGGCTGCTATGTCTAACTTTCATCTCTGAGTGGATGGGCTAAACATAATGTCCCACAAGTTGTCCAAGGCCTTTCTCAAAGGAACCTTTCACATGAGGCCTCCAGTGAAAACTCCTTATTCTCCTTGGAGTATAAACTTTATGCTCGTATAATTCTTCACTCGTTTGAACCAGCATCATCTTGTGACCTCAAATTGTTATCATGAAAAAACATATTTCTGGTGGCTATTACTTCCACCCGAAGAGTGTCAGAACTTCAAGCCTTATCTATCAGCCTTCCTTATTTAATTTTCCATGCTGATAGAGTATCCCTTAGGACAAACCCCTCCTTTTTGCCCAAAGTTTGTTCGGAATCTAATATCAACCAAGCCATTGAGTTGCTAGTCTTCTTCCCTAACCACTCCAATAACCATGAGTATATGCTGCACAAACTTGACATTCACAGACAGCTCAGATATTATTTGGACAGAAAAAAAGATATCAGAAAGTCAGGCCAACTCTTTGTATCATTCTCTGAAGCCAGAAAAGGTAGACTAATGGCTAAAACAACACTTTCAAAATGGCTTTCTGATTGTATTACCTTTGTTTACTCAGTTGCTGAATGCCCTTACTACACAAGATTAAAGCTCATTCTACCAGGGCAGTCTCTACATCTTCTGCATTCCAAGCCAAATTGCCCCTTGATAACATTTGTGCTGCAGCTACTTGGTCTAAACCTCATACCTTCATCATTCATTACAAAGTTCATAAGGCCTCCAGGGACAGGGCTTCCTTTGGGTCTACGGTCCTGAAGAATGTACTCCCGTGCACCACCCGAGATTGAGGGTGCTAGGGACGCTACCCATCAGTGAAGAATGAACAGCGAGATTGACCAACTTCACATTAAGAAGTTATGTACTCACCATAACGTTCCATGTGAGTTGTTCCATCTCGCCTTCATTCTTACGTCCCTCCCTCCATCCCCCACCTGGCTGATAGTTGACCCTAGAAGCTGGTCTCATCCTGGTTATTCAATCCTTCTTCCTGTCTATGGGAGGGTAGTTCTCTTACATGGATATGGTACACGCAGCAAACAAGATCACAGGTAATTCCAGCAGTGCATCGTGGGATAAGGGGCTTGGTCTCGAGCTACTGGTAAACCTTTAGCTTTGCTAACGGCCGTGTCTGAGCGGATGGTTTGGCTCCAAACCCATCAATGAAGAATGAAAGCGAGATGGAACAACTCACATGGAACGTTATGTTGAGTACATAACTTCTTGTGTCCCCTGTCCCTAAGTTCCAGAGGAACTATCCTGCTAGGTCTGCTTTTGTTCTCAGGCAGCCTCATCTGGTCACCAAAGGCAGGAAGGGTGGTAGGCAAACTCCTCCTGCTAAGTCTTCTCAAGCTGCTGTGGTTCAGAAGCCTTCTTTACCTGGTAAGCCTGCTTTTCTTTGACATCTTGCCACCCCTACCCCTTTGCCAGGTTCCGTTGTCCCTTCGACTTTCCATCTGTCTTCCAAACTGGCATATTATCACCTCGGATTCTTGGGTTGTCGTCCCATCAGGGTTACCTCATGTTATAGAAGTCCCCTCCCCCTTTCAAGGATTCCCCACCTCCTTTGGAACAACTTTCTCATTTCCCAGAGGTCCTTGTTTCCCTGGTAGACCAAAGAACAATTCAACCTGTCCCTTTTTCACAAGTAGAAAAGGGATTTTACTCCAGGATGATGATCATTGTGTTTCACTGTTGCAGACCTGACTTGTGGGATTTCCCACCGTGGAAGCCCTTGGTCAGCCCTGACTACCATAAACTCTTTCCTCCTCCAGGAGCTAGTAGATGTCCTATCCGACGTCATTACATTTGGGTATAAAGGGAGTCTGCTGGTGCCATGGCCTCCGTTCATTTTTGCTGTCAGAACCTGAAGCAAAGTAAAAGTTAGTGCGTCAGTCGGTCCGCGCCAGAGACAGAAGACTCTGGAAAGCTAAGTACCCTGTTGGGAATAGTTAATGTACCAAAAATACAAGGAGTACAGCCAAAAAAAAGTTCCAAACCGCTGTATATAAAGCCCAATATGGAAGGAGAGGCCACAAGGGACATCCAGTATACACATTTATTTAATAAAGCAGTCCAACTCGGCATAAAAAGCAGGAAAATTAAATAAAGTCCTCCTCCATCCACTGTATTCCTACCTGATGAGGAATAACTGAAAACAAGTCTACTATATTGATGGTTACAAAAATGATATTCTTGTTATAGTCTTTCTGCTCTATGGATTTTAAAAATGCCATGAATCTTTTAGGCACAGTACAACGTAAGCCTTCATGCTGTTTACCTACCCTTGGCTCAAAACTCTGTGGCGGGCACATTAAGCAGATCCATGATACAATCCCACGAATGGATGCTTCACAGGGATGTGTTCCTGGATCTAGTGCACTGGTTGGATACTCCACATCTGGACTTCTTTTCCTCCCTTCAAAACAGGCATGTTCCTCTCTTTTGTACCAGGGTTCCTCATCCTCAGGCTTGGATGGTGGCCGCCCTGTCTTTCACATAGGATCATAGGAAGTTACTTAGGCTATTGGCCCTGAGACCCTTACAAGCCCAGCCAAGAATTTAGCCCATGTTCCAACAAGTTAGCACCCTGTACCACTGTCCAGCAGGGACATAGGTGGAAACCCAGGAGTGTATTTTCTGTTCCCTATCCAGTTATCCAAGTTGCACTTAAGGTTTAATGAAGTACTCTGATTTACGTGGAGAGGGAGTCTATTTTACAAAAGGGTGAGTCTGTGGGATACAAATCTGTCCTGCCAACAATTGCTGTTGATGTCCCAGACCAGGTTGAGGTCTCGTATGCGAGTTATTCGAGTGGAGTTTGACTTGCTGATATGCAGCAGTCCCATCAGAGTGGGGTCTGAGATTGCTTTGTATGCCAGACAGAAGTCACCTCTGAGGGTCTGTAGGAGACTGAGTAGAGGGACAGGGTTTTTAGCCTATCTGTGTAGGGTAGATGTTATGACCACCTTGTCCCTGGATGAGATATCCTTACTAATGAGGTGGGCCATGTAGAAAGCTTTCCATGCAACGGAGGCAATATGGTAGTCAAAAGTCAGTTTGCTATCAACCTGGATTCTCAAGTCCCTCACAACTGATTGTGTACTTAGTGCCTTATTATCAGTGTGATGATTTGTGGGGACATCATTCTACCCAAAAGGAATGATGATGCATTTTTTGGCTTTCAGTTTGAGGCCATGTTTCTGGCACCAGTCATTTGTCTGGGTGAGACCCTCTTGGAGGATGTCCACATCACTAAGGAAATTGATGACAGCACCCAGCTTGCAGCCATCTGCAGACTTGGTCAGCCATAGCCCACTAGATTTGGCCTGCACCTCTGAGAAGTATATCCCTAACAGCAGAGGCCCCAAGACCGGTCCCTGGTACACCACATGTTACGGGTCTACTACTTGGTGGCTTTCCCTGTTTTGACTAGGTGGGTTCTATCACTGAGGTAGTTTGCTACCCATCTGGTAACATAAGGCTTGATGCCTAATTGAGAGAGTTTATCTATTATACCTGAGTGGGGAACATTATCGAAGGCCTTGGCCAGGTGAAGGTAGAGGCGGTATGCATCATCTTCTCGTTGTTTATGGCTTTGGTGACTGTCTCAAAGACGTCGACCAGATTTAAAAAGCATGACCTGCCCTTGACAAAACCAAACTGTGTGGGATCAAGTGTCTGGAGGTTGCCATTGTCCTTGTTAATGAGGTCCATGGCCTTGCAGATCAGGCTAGTTAGGCTGATGGGTCTATAATTTCCGGGATCAGTGGACGCTCCACCTTTGTGCAAAGGGATGACAGTACTTGTCCACCACTCAGCTGCAGTGAAACTGGTACTCAGGGTTTGGTTGAATAGGGTGCCTAATGGTGCTGCAAGTTCCTGCCTGAGTTCATGTAGGATGCTGCACCATTAGGCACCCTATTCCATCAAAGCCTGAGTACCAGCTGCAGAGGGTGAATAGGGTGCCTAATGGTGCTGCAAGTTACTGCCTGAGTTCATGTAGGATGCAGCCTAGGATGTTATTTGGTCCCATTGAGGCTGTATTTTTTGCCTTTGAGAGAGAAGTGATGACTTGGTCCCTAGAGATAAGGGAAGGGGGGAACATACTGGGGATGTCCTGTTTTACTGATGACTGGACAGTTGAGTGAAGTTTTCACTGAATCTGTCTGCCAACAGGTTGGCTATATCTACAGGGTTTGTGTATGTGGTGACCTTGACCACCAGTTGTGAGCAGATCTGGGTGCTTCCCTTGAGCTTCCGGGCATATGTGAAGAAAGCCTTATAACTGTCTTTAGTAGATGTGGCCAGTTTGGACTCTGTTTGCTTTGGAGGATTTCACTAGTGCTTTTATTTGCTTGTTTGGGCTAAGGAGTGATTGCTTCCAGTTAGACACCTGCTCCTTCTTGGTCCTGGACAGCAATTTTTTTCCTTTTATTGTAGAGTTATTTATTGTAGATATCCACAGATAGGTTTACTCTTCCTTGAGGAGGAGGATTTCATCCTGACTGATATTCCTGATTCCATGCAGCTATGTAAACGCTCATATATTACTGTACTGTAAGTTTGGACATATGTGCCAGTTTCTGTGGAGGGAGAGAGAGTTGTGAAACTGTTTATACCTTCCCTCAAGAGGCTGTAATCAGCTTTGGAGAAGTTTTTTGTTTGACCCAAGCTGGGGGGGGGTGTCAGGGGAGATGGTGACCTAGAAAGTCACTGCTTTGTGGTTGGGTCTTACTGGGGATGATGCCACTGTAGGGATGCTGCAGTGGTTACTCATGTTGGATAATATCAAGTCCAAGATATTTTCAACTCTTGTGGAGGTGTCAACCAACTGGTCCAAGGCATTTGCATTGACAAAATCAAGGAATCTCTGGGCATTTGTGTTTTGGAATGAGTATTTCTTCCAGTCTATGGCTGGATAGTTAAAGTCGCCCAGAATCAGGGTAAAGGGTTGAACCTTGATAGATTTGAAGAGGTCCAGATAGGTGGAGTGGGCATCTTGAGTCAGAGTTGGAGGCCTGTAGCTACCTGTGATTTGAATAGAGGTCTTGTCAATTGTTAACTGCACCTGGAGTATTTCCTGTGCATCATACTGTTTGACCAGCCTAAAGGTGTGTATGTCTTTTATATATATTGCAACTCCACCGCCTTTTGTTTTGCTGCCCACGGCTTGGGGTCTGAATGAATGATAGGATGAGTAACTTGGCATGGCTGGGGTGCTCTCCGCAGCTTTGAACCAGATTACCATGACTGCACAAATGTCATCTTCTTCCAGGGGTCAAGAATGCTTGCAATGA
Source organism: Protopterus annectens (assembly GCF_019279795.1). NCBI lineage: Eukaryota > Metazoa > Chordata > Ceratodontiformes > Protopteridae > Protopterus > Protopterus annectens. The sequence goes on along the minus strand of NC_056751.1, from coordinate 628,733,194 downwards.
GTGTAGTTTCATGTTCAGACTCTTAGCGTTTAGCAGCATAACCTTTTAATTTACATTTTGATGAAATTTTCATGTTGGTAGTTTTGACCTCATGGCATTGCCTAAAAAAGGCACTATGGGGGAGGCAAGAGTCTTTGCCAGGAGCCTGAAGCCCAAGGGAGACAGATGCAGGCCATCTCTGGCAAAGCATCATGGCTTGTCAATCATGTCATCCCAGGCTGTCGGGTACTTGATCCACTTTGAATGACACCAGAAACAAATCCAGTTGTTGAAGTCAATAATTTTCTGTTTGTATTGAAGCATCATTCTGGGTGACGGTAGAATGCTGCTTAAGGCTAGGGGCATACCTGTTTGGGACACATACTTAGCGAGCTCAGTCATGTCTCTCTTTAATTAGTCTAGGGAGGTACGCCTCAAGTCATTCACTCAAACATGGACTGTTAGTCATAGCAGTACCTGTTGAGAGACTTGAGTGCATTGGTGATATGGTGGATTCTGACACCCAACAAACAGCTAACCTTGACTTTCTCCTTATCCAACCTGGTGAGGGGCACATCTGTGTGTCTAACAATGGAGTTTCCTATGACTAATATGTTGGGTTTATGTTTAGGCCTTAGTAGCTGTGAGACACAGGTGTGTGGACTGTGTGTGATGTGGTGGGCAGTGGAGTTTGCATGTATTTATGCCTCGGAGGTCTCTCTTGTTTGGGTATGCTTTTGTTGAGGGCCTCCGCATATGTGGGAGTGTGTTGTGTAGCTGTGGGTGGTGGTTGAGGTGTGGTGTTCGGTTTACTATTGAAATCTTGAAAGTCACAAAAAAACAGGTACTTAACAGCAAACTAATTCGCCGAAAGTACACATAACCTAACCGTCCTAATGTCGAAAATCCGCTGTTAATGCCAAAAATGTCGAACACGACATTTTTTCACTTAACAGCAATGCCACCCTTGCTGCTGCTCCTTAACTAGCACACCTAACATCCCGTTTATGCCAGGGAGGCAAGCCCCCTTTTTCCCCCTGTGGGGGCTGCAACCCCCACACCCCACTAACTATATATTCCAACTCCAAGATCGCACTACAGTAAGGAAAGTAATGCATTTCCCTAACCACACTGTACTGTGATCCCTGTACATCCATTTGAGCATTCATATTTGCGAATGCACAGTCCATTCTCAAGTATTACGTTCGCTCATTTAACCTGCACACATATGAAGTATTCGAACGTCTGTAGTTCGAATACTTCATAGCTGTACAATGGTACGCCGGCATTCTAATGGTAAACCGTGGTGTTAATTTTGCCAATCTTCTCAGTGCCAGATATACTGGTTTGTGAGGGAGAGAGCAATGACGCTAGGTACTTCATGTATTTGCATTTCTCACAAATTGTGTTCCTAGGTGGTAGTAGTAGAGGGTTGTCCGTGTACATGAGGCAGTTGCTACACTGTCTCAGGATGCACATATCGACCAGACTGGCAGGAGAAAATGTAGGAAACTGTCCATTCAATATTTGTCAGAAACTGAAAGAGCTAAGAGGGCAAAGGGAGGAAGGTCTACAAGTAGTACTACTATAGTGGAAAGTGCATCGGACACGGATATCCTTCAGAAGGGACTCACGGAAACAGATAGCTGGTGCCAGAGCCATGGCCTGAAGTTAAGCCAAAAATGTATAGTCATACCCTTCGGGAAAAACAAGGTAACCCCAAGCTACCATATAGGTGGCAATCCACTAAGCACAGAAGAGGTTATCAGGGACCTGGGGACCCAGGTTGACAGTAGCCTTTCTTTTGACACTCACATTGCTAAAGTGGTTAGAAAGACCTTCTACATTGCCCACCTGATCATGAAGGGATTCACATCCAGATCTAGTGAGGTCATTGTTCCCTGTACTCTTCACTTATCAGACCAATGATCAAGTACAATGCCCCATTCGGGATGTATCTCACCCGACATCTGCAGCAATTGGAGAGACCCCAAAAGTTCCTCACCAAAAGGATAAAGGGACTCCAAAATCTGTCATATGCTGCCAGATTGAAGAAACTCCAGCTCTATTCAGTCGCATACCGTCTGCTCAGAGGTGACATGTGCCTGACATACAAGGCCATGTCCAACCCGGAATTAATGGACATGCTCCACCTCAAGAAATCCAAATCCACCAAAACCACTAGAGCAAGCGACTTAAACCTTAGCACGGATATAAATAGGACGTGCTGGAGGGATAGATTTATCACTCAGAGACTCCCTATGCTGTGGAATAAAATCCCGGTCCATGTGAGGCAGAGCACCTCTCTGACTCTGTTCAAGAGAAATCTAGACCTGTGGATGGGAGATCGTAGGTTTACCCCAGGAATCATCTCTGTGTCACTGCTGGACAGAGGCACAACAAACTAATGGGCACAGTATTTTTTCATATAAGGGGTGGCGTAAGCCACAATAATTTGGGCTAGGCTTATAAATGCCTTAGGGCAGATAGCCTAGTATAAACCTATGAACCTATGAACCTATGATAACAAGTGCTACTAACGGAAAACTTGTAGCTGGAATACCTCAAAAAGGGTTAAGAAATGTGCAGCTGAAGCTTTGAATGCCGCAGACCTGTATGTAGACTGTGCTAATCAATTTTAAGGTTAAGAACTCACAATGAAGCACCGATTAATCACTTGTAGTCAAAAGAATAGAACTTGCAGTATGAAAAAATATAGTTAAACAGCAATGAAATGCAGTAAAATGCAGTTAGACAGTAATGAACTGCAGGAGATAGCAATGAAATATAGATAATCAGTAGAGTGCTTTGATACAGTAGCTCACAAGTCACAACAGTAACAGACAGCACAAACAAATCAGCGTAATAAATATGGCAAACTAAATGCAGTTGAACACCTAAGCACAAACGGCAAAATGAAGTAGAAAGAGGTACAGTTTTTTTTTTTTTTTTAAGAAGAGTGTGAAGAGACGGAAGATAATGAGATAATTCCAGGTTCAGAAGCTAAAGGGGTGGGCCTTTACTAAGTTCTCACTGTAAACAATAGAATGAGCTGAGGTAGTGTCAGGGGATGTTTCTTTATACATTCCCCCCTTCTCTTATTCAAAAAGTCTTGCTGTAAATTCAGTAGGATAGACCCAAAATCTTGTTGATGACCCCCTTTTGGCCAAGACAGCATTGGTTCCCTCTTCTCTAATTAGCCAAGGGCCATCACTACAAGTTACCTCACCAGTTGGTCTTACTCACACAAGACCAGGGATTCTTGATTCACCCACATCTGTCAGTGATACAAATGCCATTGTGGATGATCAACTTTTAATCCCCTTTCAGGCACCTTTTTTCACAGGACATGCTCAGGGTTTAGCAGGAGGCCAGGAAACCCAACACTAGGAAATATTACATTTCCAAATGGAAAAGATTTTCTGTCTGGTGCCTTAAAAGAAGTCTAGATTCACTGTCTGTGAACATTCCAGTAAGTACTTACTTGTGTGAATTGCATAAATCTGGCTTGTCATATTCCTCCGTGCAAGTCCACTGTTCTGCCCTTTCTGCTTGTCTCTCTCTAATTCCTCCTTTAGCTTCCAGATTGGAGATTAAACTTTTTCTCAAAGGCGTCCTACACATCATACCTTCCAGGAAACCTGTGCCTCCTCATTGGGATCTTAACTATGTCTTAGAGAAGCTAACTCTGGCTCCTTTTGAACCTGCTTTCTTGGCTCCTCTAAAGTTTTGCAGTGGAAAATGGTGCATCTGATGATGTTAATCCTCGTTCAGTCCTTATTCCTGGGTAGTCTGCTCCGACATCAGAACCGAACCGGTCATCTTCCAAGCTCGCGGCAGCCACAAACTCTCGAGCTAAACTCTTACCCACAATTCCCCTCTCCCTGTTACTTCAGATCTCGTTTGCCACGTCACCATTCAGTCGTGTCAAGCCACTTCTCTTGAGGCAAGTGCATTACTTTGGTAAAAATTGGATTTTTTAAAGATTTTTCTTCACAGTTATTGGTATAAATAGTTATCTCTTAACCCATTGCATCTAGCGACAACTTTTTCTAACCCTTTCAAGCCCTTTTTCTTTCGGGTAATTCCTTTACCATCGTTGGTAAATGTCTTCCTTTACGTTCGGGTATTTGTTGTACCATTGGTGGTATCTTCTTTTTTCTTTTGTGTTCCCCCTTTCTGTCTCTATCATGGCAAAAAAAAAAAAAAGAACTTCGGGATTTAAAAGATGTTTAGATTGCGGCCACAAATTACCTACTTGGGACGCACATAATCTATGTGTATACTGTTTGAGTATGCCTCACTTAACTGTTGACCCGCCATGTGGATTTGGTGAGAAATTTTCTAACCGGACCCTGGCAGAAAGAAAGAATAAATTAATTTTAAAGAGACTTCGTAAATTTTTGCAGAGGCTATTTCTGGGTCGGAGGCTACAACCCCTCTTAGTTCCCATAAGAAAAAGGATGACCATAAGAAATCTAAGTGTCTTCCATCATCCCCCGCCAGGGACCCTCAGGAACCGAGACGAAAGAAAATTAAGTTGACCATTTCAGACTTGACTTCCTCGCCTCCGAGGCTTTTGGTGCCGACATCTTCAGCACCGAAGCAGTCAGCGCCAACTTCTTCGGCACTAAGTGTGGTGCAAACCTTATTGGAACCGAGCTGTTCCTCAGTTCAGACAACTTCATCGGCACTGACTATCCATTTGATGTAGACCCATATGACGTTGATGTATGTCCCGACATCGATGACTTCTATACCTTCCTCGGCACCAATTCCCTCGGTACTGACTGCTACCATGTCGGCGCAGAACCTTTCGGCACTATTCATGGTTCCAACTTCTATTACGGCACCGACCTTGTCGGTGCAGACCTTCCCCTCAGCACCGACCACTCTTTTCTTGGTGCAGACACCAGTAGTACCATTCCCGATTGTACAGACCATTACAGCACCGTTGTCCTCAGTGCAGACACCTATTTTACTACCCAGGACAAAATATTCTCCATCTACAGACCCTTTTGCGGGCACTCTTGGTGCGCCTTGTGGATCAATTGCTTTCAGCCAGAGGAATCCCACCCTCCAGGACTTATTCTTCCTATGGAGGTGACCATTTTTCTCCGGAGACCCCTACTTATACTCCTCCTTCATCATCAGCCTTTCGAGACATGGAGAAGGCTCTTGCCTCTGTAGGCGATCCTGTGTTGTCAGAATTCCCACCCTCCTCTGGGCCGCAGTTCACACAAGCCACCCCCAGCAGACACCGGGAACAAGAGTCTCAGGACATACTCCCACAGGAGACCCTTTTGTGCTTTCTTCCCCAGTATCTCCCCCTGAGGAAGTTCATCACAAGAGTACATGCAAGAGGAAGCACGTGGACTCCCCAGAAGAGTCCCTCACAGAAGACGCAGACTTTGATGATGGGGAAGGGTCCCCTCGGTCACCCTCTGAGGTGTCCTTTGGAGACATCCTTGAAATCCTGAAACAGAGAGATGACTGGCAGCCCTCCATCCCGTCCTCTGAAGAGTCTGGGTTCCTGCAGGCCTTTTGTGCCCGGCCCCCTACCTTTTGGGTTACTCCACCTGCCAACGAACTTGTCCGGCTCGTCATGCAGTGTGTATGGAAGGCTGCTGACACCGTTGAAGCCATTCCCCGGAGGCCAGATAAAATTTTGTCCCCACCGGATAGTGATTCCCCATTGGTCCAAAGGTCTTGCAGTAGATGCCATGGTGGTAGCGGCCACAACTAAGAAAGAGCTGTCAGAAAAGCGACAGACTGTCCATCCGCCCAACAAAGAGTCCCGGGCAGTAGACAGGTTAGGGAAGCATGCTTTTGCATCAGCGACCTGTGCAGTTAGGTCCCTGAATTATATTTCACATTTCACCAGGCTTCAAAGAGACTTAATTTCTGAGCTCTCTGAAACTTTGGCCCGAGCTGTGTCTGATGAGGTCTGTGCAAAAGTGGCCTCACAGTTAGCCATCCTTGAATCAGTATCCAACTCCTCTATGCGCCTGATTTCTCACACATCAGAAGGAGCGGTGGGTGCAGGCATAGTCCTGAGACTGCATGCCTGGATGCGCCTGTGTGACTTCGCGGAACCCTTCAAGGCTTCCTTCTTGAACGGTCTCATAGAAGCTTCTTCATTGTTTGGACCCAAGATAAAAGAGACACTGGCTAGATGTGAACAGGATGGTAAGACATTTTCTGCCGTGAGTGTCCGCTTCTCTTCTCCTCAACATGGTTACTCTAGGAACCAGAAGAGTGGGAAGATGTGGCACAAAAAATCACAGGGTTCTTTCCGGGACACACAAGGCGAGTTTTCTCCTAGGGGCAGAGGGGGAAACTCCAATGGAAGATGCCCCTTTCAGGGCAGAGGAGGTCCGCGTAACCAGGGTTCTAGAGATTTTTTCTCTGGCCAATCCTACCAGCGCTACTGAAGAGCAGCCCATCTGCTTTTCTCTGGAAGCAGTTGGGGTCGTTTCTCTTTGTACCCTTCTGCCTGGCTAACCATCACCACTGATTCTTGAGTACAAAAGATTATAATCAGAGGTTATCCTATCCCCTTCGACCTTTTGGATCTCCCTGTATTAAACAAATTTGTAAATGTACAGAAATTCCGGATGGTCATGGTACAGTCTGTCCTTCCGCTCTTGGAAAAATACAATTGGATGTGCTCGATAGATCTTCAAGATGCATACTACCACATAAAGGTGGACAGACCGTCAAGAAGATTTCTTCACTTCCGTGTGGGAACCAGTCATTATCGGACTTTCTACAGCCCCCAGAGTGTTCACCCGAGTGCATGGTAGTAGTCACAGCTCACTTGCAACTACGAGGATTACAGGTGTTTCCATATCTAGACGACTGGCTCATTACTGCCCCCATGAGGCGTCTATTGGAAGAAGCCTTGGCATACTCTCTTCACATTGCAGAAAGGCTAGGCATAACCGTAAACTGGCAAATGTCCAACGTGACCCCATCTCAGTCCATAGAATTCATTGGGGTCCTTTTGGACACAAAAAATTTGCAAAGCATCTATTCCAGAGTACAGAATTCAAAGGATAAAAGAGCACCTCATACCAATTCTTTCCCGGGAAAAATCCACAGCGCATTCTGTTCTCCAGCTGTTGGGTTCCATGGCAGCCTCCATTACCATTGTTCCCCTTGCGAGATTCCACATGAGGCTCCTACACTGGCTACTGCTCACCCAGTGGTACCCTTTTCATTACCCTCTATCATTCAAGATTCAGGTAACTCAAAGATGCAGACAAGACTTAATTTGGTGGATGTCACAGAACCCGTTACAGTGGTCTTGCCCCTTCACACCCCAACAGCCCAAGGCTACAGTGACCACGGACGCCTCTCTGATGGGGGTGGGGGGGGCTATTTCAGGGAAGGACAGTCCAAGGCATGTGGTTGGATTTAGAGGCCCATCTGCATATCAGTGTCCTAGAACTGAGGGCGGTGCTTCTAGCGTTGCAATCATTCCATTCCCTCCTTCCATCAGGGACTATTGCAATACAATCAGACAACATGGCAGTAGTCTGGTACATCAACAAATAAGGCAGAACCAAATCTTACCCACTTTGTCGGGAGGCCATGAGGATGTGGCAATGGGCGATGACTACCAACCGCTTTCTGATAGCAACGCACATTCCCGGGAGTTCCAAAGTGATGGACAGTATGAGCAGGTGCATTCTACAACCTCATGAGTGGTCCATGAATCCTTTAATAGTGGCGGAGATTTTCAACCACTGGGGTCACCCTTGCTGCGACCTCTTTGCATCCCCAACCAACTACAAATGCAGCAATTACTTCGCCCTGATTACCCCTCGGGGACAGTCACTCAGGGATGCTCTAGTCCATGATTGGCCTTGGGTCTGCTTTATGCATTTCCCCCTCTTCCCCCAGTTCCTGAAGAAAGCCCGCCAGTTGAAGAACAAAGTAATCCTCATAGCTCCATATTGGCCTCGTCAAATTTGGTTTCCTTTTCTATGGTCTCACCTATTAGATCAACCGTGGATTTTCAATCCAACCCCGGATTTGAGCTCCCATCCGCAGAACTTGATTCACCCCAACTTGAACAGCCTGAAGCTCACAGCTTGGCTCCTCCACTTCCTGTGATTGCCAGGCAGAATGACCTTTCTTCCCCAGTATGTGACATACTTATTGCATCTCATAAATCTTCCACCAGGAATACATACCTCAGCAAGTGGAAGAGGTTTACTATTTGGCTAAAAGAAAAACAAATTGACCCTTACTCAGCTCCAGTGCCAGTAGTACTGGAATACCTATCAAATCACTATCAGCATCTACCATCAGAGTTCACTTAGCTGCCATATCTATTTTTCACAATGGTTTTGATTATTCTTCCCTTATGTCGCACAAGCTATGTAAGACCTTCCTAAAAGGTGCAATTCATTTGAAACCCCCTTTCAGAGAACCAACTCCGCCATGGGACCTGCCATTAGTTCTGCAAGCTCTGACACATTACCTTTTGAACCAGCCTCCTGCTCCAACCTCAAATTTCTATCATGGAAAAAATTGTTCCTGGTCACCATTACTTCTGCCAGACGTATTTCCGAACTTCACGCCGTGTGCATCAAATGTCCATACTTGATTTTTCATAAAGACAGAGCATCATTGGAACTAATCCCTCCTTTCTGCCAAAAGTGATTTCTGAAATGTCTATTAACCAAGCCATTGATTTGCCAGTTTTCTTCCCCAATCATTCAAACAGAGTAGAGTATTGCCTACATACCCTAGATGTCCACAGACAAATCATTTTAATCTGAACAGAACTAAGCCTTCTCACAAATCAGACCAGTTATTTTTGGCCTTTTCTGGACCTAGATTAGGATGTGCTGTTTCTAAGATCACATTGGCTAAATGGTTGAAAGACTGCGTAACATTTATTTACAGAAAGCACAATATTCCCTTAACTACATCTGTAAGGGCTCATTCTATAAGGTCAGTAGCAACTTCTGCTGCCTTCCATGCTAGAGCTTCTTTAAGTGACATTTATGCAGCTGCAACTTGGGCTAGACCTTCATACTTTCATCAATCATTACAAATTGGATTTGGCCTCCAGAGGAAGAGCCTCTTTTGGTTCTATGGTGCTCAGGAATGTCCTTCCATGAGAGCCTCCCACTGTCCCAGGAGTAAGAACTGAACGAGGATTAACAACATCAGATAAAGAAGTTATGTCTTACCATAACGTTCCATCTGTGATGATGATCCTCATTCAGTCATTACGGCCCTCCCTCCTTCCCCCTCCTGAGGCTTATATAGATCTCATCATCCTGTTTCTTTAAGTCATTTGACCAGAGGTAGCTTTTACTTCTTTTTCGACTTGCAAACTCGATCTGAGGTAACAGGGAGAGGGGGATTGTGGGTAAGAATTTAGCTTGAGAATTTGTGGCTGCCGCGAGCTTGGAAGATGGCCGGCTCGGTTCCAATGTCAGAACCAACTACCCAGGAGTAATGACTGAACGAGGATCATCAACACAGATGGAATGTTATGGTAAGACATAACTTCTTTTTCTGGTAGCCTTAACCTCTGCTAGGAGGGTCTCTGAGATTTAGGCTTTGATCTCAGCCCCTCCTTTCTTAGTTTCCTCAAGGACAAGGTGTCTTTTAGAACTAATCCTTATTTCATGCCTAAGGTGGTGAATGAGTTTGTCTCTTAGTCAAGTGTATCCAGTTGCCCACCTTTTTCCCTTCTCCTCAATCCTCTAGTGAAAGGATTTTACATGTCTTAGATGTACACAGGCAACAAAGATTTTACCTTGCCAAGACGAAAGTTATAAGGTCAGGTCAGCTTTTTGTGTTTTTTTTATCCAACTATTTTATCTTGGATTTCTAAAGCTATTGCGTTTTGCTATGATTTTCATGGAAAATCACTGCCCTTTTCTGTTAGAGCCCATTCCACCAGTTTGGTTGCTTCGTTGGGGGCTTTCTTTAAAGTCCTGGACACTAATTCCATTTTGGAGGCTGCTGCTTGGTCTTCAGTCCATACTTTTACCAAACATTACAAGTTGGACACTATCTTAGGTCCAGGACAGGATTTGCTAGATGTATTCTGCATGGATTTGTGGAAAATTCCTTGCATTCTTCTTCTGTTCCTTCCACCTCCCTGGGTTCCAGCTAAGCTTTGGCACTCTCCCATCTGTAAAGAATACTGCAACATTGAGTAGAAGGACATGGAATAGTTGTGTAAAATCTTACCATAGCCATGGATATCCTTCTCTTCTATGTTGCAGTATTCTGTTCCTCCCACCTTACCCCTGCAACTTGTCTCTTCCTATGACAACGCCTTGTTTGCTTTAGGACTGATCTCACCCAATGCCTTCATGGTTAGCCAAGACCTAAAAGATACTTTGCTCCATATTCCCATAGATAAATCACACACAAACTTCTTGAGCTTCAGAGCAGGTACCAGACACTATCAATTCTGTGTTCTGCCCTTAGGCTTGTCTACTGCTCCCAGGGTCTTCACAAAATGCTTAGCACCAGTGATAGCATTCTGCATGACAGCGAGGATTCAGATTTACCCCTACTTGTGCAATTGCCTCATTTAGACAAATGTTGAAAAACTCAGAGGAGACCTGCTTTTCACCCAAAATCTTCTAACTTCAATAGAATTCACCATTAATGGACAAAAATCTCAGACCCCACAAACAGGATTGTGTTCCCAAGGGCCCTTCTGTACTCAGTTCTTCAGAAGGCCTTTTTACCCCCAGACAGTCTCTTTGCTGACCCTGTATTTCAAAGAAATCTTGGTCAGGGATTACCTGACAACCAGGGAGTATCTCAGGTCCCTCGGTTACATGGCCTCTTGTATTTCCCTGGTCAGTCTGCACATGAGAAAACTTCAGTGGTACCTCATGAATGTGTGGTGCTGGCATGCAGAGTCTCTCACCTTCAAGATAAAACTGCTTCCTTGCCTTAGAAGGGAGTTTACCTGGTGGGCCCAGACATGTTCTCTCAGTTCGTGTCTCCCCTGTCAGTTTCACTCCTCAAGAATACTCTGATGACAGATGCTTCAGAAGTAGCCTGGGGAGCCCACTTCAACAGCCTCCAGACTCAAGGCAAATGGGACCCCAAGTTAAGATTTAATGGTAGTCCAAAAAGGCCTGATTTGCTTTCTAAAAGAAATGGAAGTCTAGAGTCCTACTGGTGAAGACAGACAGTGCCACAGTTATATGGTGCATAAACAGGGAGGGACCCATTTTTACCTGCTTACTGCCTAGCCATGGATATTTGAGAAACAGCTCACTCCTTAGGGTTGCACCTCATTACACAGTACCTTCTAGGGGAAAGCAATCAGATAGTGGATCACCTCACCAGAGGTTTGTCAGATCCCATGAGTAGCAACTGCATCGGGAAGTCTTTCTCAAAATAGTCAAAAAGTGGAGTGTGCTGAAAATAGACCTTTTTGCCACTACTTGGAAAATGTTTTGCTCCAGGAGCCAAATGAAGTCAGCCTGCTTTCTCTTTCATTTGGACAGGCTTTTTCTTGTATGCCTTAACTCTGGTATTATAAAGATAAGGGAAGAGGGGGCAAAAAGTAATTCTGATAGCCCCAAATTGCCAGACAGTACTGATGCCCTCTGCGCCTCAGCCTAACCAACACAATGCCACAGAGTAGACTTGCTCATTCAGGACAAGGGGTAAGATAATACACCCCAACCTGCATTCACTCAGGTTGTCAGCGTGGGTGATGACCTTGATCCCATGGAGGGAACCTCTTATTGACAAAACTAGTCCTGGTGCAGATAGAAGGCACATAACCCTTGTCTGGCTGAGGTTCCTTTCATCATATCATGTTTGTCCAGTCCTTTTGAAAAAGATCTCTCATACTCCTCTATTAAAATCCATGCTTCAACTATATCTGCCGTCTCAGCTCCTCTCTTTTTTCACTCTCTCATGAAACAGTTTGAGAGGGGTTGTCCACATCAGGCCTCTCAGAAAGCCTCTGTTCTCTCCTTGGGACTTCAGTTGTGGTTTGGAAAAACGTACCCTTCCCCTCCTGCTGATTCCACTTTTGACCTAGAAGACTGCCTTCCTGCTAGCTATTACCTCAGCCAGAAAGGGTCTGAGCTTCATGCCCTCACATGTGGGAACTCTTAGTTATCTTCCACCTAGACAGAGCCTCACTCAGGACTAACCCTTCCTTTATGCCCAAGTTGATGACAGAGACTTTGTTAAATCAATCCATACATTTTCCTACTTTCTTCCCCAACTCCTAAAACAAGGGAGAAAGCTTCCGTTTTTTATAAGTGCATAGGCAAGTGCGTTACTAAAGAACCAAGAATGTCGGAAAACGAGACAAGCGTTTTGTGACCTTTGCCGGTAACTTTGAGGGGGGAGACCAGTTTCAAAGCAAGCCATTTCCAAATGGATCTCCCATTATATCTCCTTTTGTTATAGCTGTCTGACTCCCACGTGGAGATGGCTGGACCTTCGGACGCACAAGTTCTTCAGCCTACCGAGACTAACCTTTCAGAGGGATCCGGAATAGCTGAGCAACCCACAGCTACAGAGGGTGTCTTCAGACCTACTCAGTTAAGCATTAAACCCTCAGCTAAGTCTAAGCCTCCTTTAAAGTCAAAGAAACAAATACAGCATTCTCCAGGACAGGCCTCCATGCCTAAGAAACAAATGCTCAAAATGGCCGAAGACATAATCACTCTGATCAGGGGGTCCCATCCCCCTCCTGATAAAAGGCCTAGACAGGATGCAGACTATGACTCATCCGACCAGGTGTCCATCTCTTCTGATTCATCCTCAGACCTAGGATACTCTATGCCCCCTTATGAGGATTCTGATGCTGAGGAATCTATTCCATCAGCCTCACCGCCTGAGGACTACTCCTTTGGGGAAAACCCTACATACCATGAGGGAGCATTTCCACTGGGAAGGCCAGGATTATTCAGAATCCAAGAAAAGGCACAGAGACTTCCTTTTATTACCTCAACACAGACCCCTTGCTATTCCACCAATGTTAGATATTGTGGATGATGTGTATACTGAATCCAGCTTAAATCCTGATTCCTTACTTCCAGCCCCTGTTAAACCTGACAGATACTACAGAGTCCCTGACTCACGTAAATTTCTGTATAAAAGCCCTGTAGCTGACCCTGAAACTATTTCTCAGGGACCCAAAGGATATAAGGCCTCATCAGCCAAGAATCCAGTTCCCTCTGACAGAGATTCCAGAGCATTAGACAGATGGGGAAAGAAAGTATATACATCTGCAACTTTAACAATGAGAGCCTTAAATTGCCAGTTTCACATGCTAAAATATCAGCAATTTTTACTGTCTCAGTTGAAACAAAAAATGCTTCCAGAATCAGATCCTCCTAATTTTAAAGAAATGCAGGATTTATTGCATGCAGCTGAACAAGTGGGAAAAGCATACTTTGCAATGTAGTTTTGATTCTCTAGAGGCCTCCTGCAGAGCAGCAGTTACAGGCTCTGTCATTAGAAGACATGCTTGGTTAAAAGAACATACGTTACCAGATCATGTTAAAGCAAAATTATTGGATGCACCTTTGCAGCAGGATGTGTTATTTGGAGTTGAGGCAGAAGAGGTACTAAAGAAAATGGAAGATAAGGCAAAATCTATGCAAACGGTGAAGGATTTCTTACAGGTTCAGCCTCCTAGATTTAGCAGAAACTGGCCAACTAAGAATTGATCCTTTCCAATTACAGACAGACCTCAAAGGGGAAGATACAGACATACAAGAGGTAGATGTCAAACACAAGGTACTTACAGGCCTCGACAATGGGTTGCATCAGGCCAGAAAGAAGGAGAAGACCGGCCCCAACCATATAAAAAACAGCTCCAATGACTTCCCACTACAGCTGCCAAACAAATCCTTCTTGGCAGCCCCCTTAGGAGGAAAACTGGCACTCTTCTACCACAATTGGCAAATGATCACCAAAGACAAATGGGTTCTCAACATTGTATTTCAAGGATACAGGTTCCACTTTCACACTCTGCCAAAGTTAAAAGGAATGCCAAATCAGCCACCAAATCAATGGGCAGAGGCTCAAAAACAAATTACAGCACTCATGGATACGAGAGCTATTCAAAAGGTACCATCACAGGAGCAAGGACAAGGATTTTACTCAAGACTCTTTCTGGTACCCAGAAAGGACAAAGCTTGGAGGCCCATTCTGGATCTTTCATCTCTAAACACTTACCTGGATGTTCCGAAATTCAAAATGTTGACATTACAGCAACTTCTTCCCATGCTGGGCAAGAAAGCTTGGCTCATGACTTTGTACCTCAAAGAGGCATACCTGCATGTCCCTATCAGACAAAACTGCAGAAGATACCTCAGATTCATAGCGGGTTCAATGCACTACCAATTCTCTGCACTGCCCTTTGGCTTATCTACTGCGCCCAGGGTCCAGTAATTGCATTTTGCAGGCAGAAAGGAGTTCAAATTTATCCGTACCTGGACGACTGCCTGATTCAAGCAGAGAGCAAGGACATTCTTCTAAAGCATCTGGCATTTGTAAAAAAGTTAAGTTGCCTGGGGTACACAGTAAACGAAAAGAAATCAAAACTAGTGCCCTCACAAGAGATTATATTCCTGGGTGCCAGCTTGAATACAACGGCCCAGATGGCTTATCTCACGCCAGACAAACAAGGACAACTGACTCAATACTTTCAATTGATGGCAACAAGAAAAATTCTGCAGGCCTTGGGTTACATGGCATCTTGCATTCTACTAATTCCATATGCCAGACTGCATATGAGGAAACTACAATGGTACCTAAAGAATGTATGGTCTCAACACTGTCAAAGTTTGGAAACAGTTATACCACTAATCCCTTGCCTTCAACAGGAGTTTCAGTGGTGGGCTTAAGCTTGTCACCTCAACAAGGGACAGCCTTTTACACAACTCACAGCCAGACAAACACTGACAACAGATGTATCGGATTATGCCTGGGGAGCACACATGGCAGGCAAGTGTATTCAGGGTACGTGGCCTGCAGAACAAAGGCATCTTCACATCAATCAAAAAGAGATGCTAGCTGTACAAAATGCGCTTATAGCTTTCAAGGACCTGCTGCATCCAGGACAACTACTTCTAAAGACAGACATCATCACAGTTATGTGGTTTCATAAGCAAGGGGGCACTCACTCCTACCCCCTATGCAGACAAGCTATGACCTTGTGGAACACAGCTATAAACCTTCAAGTTAATCTGCAAGCACAATTCCTGCCAGGAGACAAAAACACACTGACAGACGACTTAAGCAGAAACATCATGGATCCCCACGAATGGGAGTTGAATCCACAAATATTCAGAATGATAACACAGAAATGGTTTAGCCCGGACATAGATCTGTTTGCATCCCCAATAAACTGCCAGTTTCAAAAATTCTGCACAAGGAGTTACCATCCACAAGCATGGAAAGTGGATGCCCTCTCATTCAGCGGCGAGAACCTACAAGTATACGCTTTCCCACCACTACCTCTCCTGCCAAAGGTACTCATAAAAGCCAGGCAGGAAGAGCCAAAGATGATCCTGATTGAACCAGACTGGCCACGCCAGTTCTGGTACCCAATCTTAAGGAGCTTAGCACAAGAACCACCCTGGATTTTGCCTCAAATCCCACATCTGCTGACTCAGCACAACAAACAAATACTACACAGCCAGCTAAAGACCTTAAACCTAGCTGCATGGAAGATTCCTTAGTCAAGCAAGCAATGCCTCTCTCCAAAGCTGTTATGGATGTCATTCTGGAGGCCAGAAGGCCTAGTACCAGGAAAGCCTATTAGGATAAATGGAAGATATTCTGTGCCTGGAACCAAGCTCACAGCCTTGACCCTCTTGTCCCAAACATTCCTCAGATACTACAATACTTAACTGAGATGCTGGACAAAGGACTCTCCTTCTCATCCATCAAGATCCACGCCTCTGCCATCTCTGCTCATTACAACATGGATCCACCAATTTTCTCTAATCCTCTGTTAAAACAGTACCTCAGAGGGGCTAAAAACATAAGACCGCCCCGTAGAGCACCTACTCCAACTTGGGACCTCAACTTTGTTTTGGAGAAGCTAACTGTACCTCCTTTTGAGCCAGCCAACACAGCAGAATTAAAATATATCTCTTGGAAAACTGCTCTGCTCCCGGCAATAACATAATCATGAAGAGTTTCAGAATTACAGGCACTAATGGCAGTGGAACCTTTCCTCATTTTCCACCAGGACAGGGTGTCTTTCAGAACTAACCCTACTTTTATGCTAAAGGTGTTATCCAGTGTAGCTCTAAACCAAACTATTCACCTGCCAACTTTTTATCCAAAACCACAGAATATAGAGGAGAGACTACTGCACTCTTTGGACATTCACAGGCAGTTACGCTTCTACTTGGACAAATCCAAAGCTTTCAGAAAATCTGAACAGTTATTGGTAGCATATGCTGCAGGAGCACAGGGAAAAGCCATTTCAAAACAGACTATTTCAAAATGGATAGGACATTGTATACGTTTCTGCTACACATACCATGGAAAACCTGTACCTAGCAGCATTAGATCTCACTCCACCAGGGCAACAGCCACTTCAACTGCCTACCTCATGGGGAGTACCTACCAAGGATATTTTGGAAGCAGCAACTTTGAGTTCTGTACTTACCTTCACCAAGCATTACCATCTGCCTCTATACTCTAAATCCAGAGCTGGCTTCGATACTGCAGTGCTGTAGGGCCTTATAGCCACCCTAATGCCTTATAGAACCAGCCATCCTTCCTTAGCTTTGGGATTCTACCCAAGTGTAATGACTGCAGCAGTGTAACACGATGAACATAGTATAGTTTTGTACCTACCATAAATGTACATGTTCAAGTGTATACACTGCTGCAGTCCAGGTTACCCTCCCTCCTTCCCCTCTTACTGGCTGGTACGTACCTATGTCTTCTACCCTTGCTACCTATGGGGACTATTTGCTGGTAGCTGTAAGTTGTTTTTTGCTTTTCTTATGTATGTTTTATTAGCAATTGGAATTGCCTACCCTATTTAGAGGCAGCTGACATCTGGGGCAAGAAAAATTGAAGAAAATGGTGTCTGCTGCATCTTATATACCCCTGTCACACTGACGTCAGGCAGGAGGCGACAGCAACCGACACCGGACCAAGACTTTGGAACTCAGGCCGACTGGGGAACCACCTGATGGCAGGATAACCCAAGTGTAATGACTGCAGCAGTGTATACACTCGAATATCTACATTTATGGTAGGTACAAAACTGTACTTTCCCAAGACTTCATCCAAGATTTCCTGTCAGCGAAATTCCAAACCTGCCAAAAGGGAGTGCAAGCAGTCTTCATCAGCCTCTACCACTAGAGCTGTTCCCTTGGGTTCACTGGATCCAAAGGTCCCCTGACTTTTGGCTACCCCGGTGCCGACATCGGCCCCGACATCTTGAAGATGATGGCCTTCTGCACCCAAATACAGTGGAATCGCTTCTCCGGCTCCAAGCATCCTGAGCCCTTTACTGGTCAAATGAGCACCTTCAGGTAGGGTGGCACTCCACCTGTTTGGTTTATATGTTGTGAAAATCTTCCTGTCTCAACCCTGGTTCTCCTGCTCAGATCCAGAATGTGAAATCCTCTTTTCATAGACCTTCCAAAGCCATTCTTGGTGGCTTCTTCTGTCTGGTCATTGAGGTTGGTGGACAGCATCAAAACTACTGATCTGGAGACGGTTGATGAGGCCCTTTTTGCAGGCACATGTTCAGTTGGGCCTTATCCCCTTGGGTCCCAGTCTGACACCTGAATCCACGGCTCCATCCTTCTGGCTTCTGCCCTTGGCCCCTTCGGATCTGAGATCTTCATGACCAGCTGATTTTCCACTCTCCAGGTTGAATCTAACAGCTTGGCCACCTTTGGCTATATCCTTTTCTTGGTAGCCTTGATCTTGTTTGTAGTAGTTGGCACCTCTGAGCCATGGCATCGAAGCTGCACTTTTCCTGCTTCAAGATCATCACTTCTTGGGGCCTCAGCTTTGAACAGCTTGGCTCCAATCTCAACATTGGTCTAGGCTCAGCTCCATTGAGTTTTGAGCGGTCTTTGGGGCCCTTTGATCCGAGAGACCTGCCTCTACCTCAGCTTTCAACATTGTAGAGATGATCTCCTCTAGAGAGAAGGGTCAGGTTTCTCCAGGTGGCACTCCCTCCCAGTTTTCATCTGTTCCTGTGGGCAGTCATCAGTCTGCTACATGACAGCCTACGTTAGTCAACCTCCAGGCTTCCCTGTGGCACGGCTTCCCGACTCTTCCCTTTTCTTCCCAACTTTATCAGACTGGAAGCTTTCTGGGAAGAGAAAATGCAAGAGAAGCACTTTGATTCCCTGGAGGAGTCTGCCGCTGAGGATACTGATCTCAAGGAAGGAGAGGATTCCCCTAGATCTTCATTCGATGATGCCTGTTTCAGAGATTTATTGGAACTACTTCACTAGTGTGGAGGATAGACTACCGAAGCCCACTGTCCCGGAGGAGTCAGTATTTCTGGAGGCCTTTGGCATAAGTCATTCCATGCCTTGGGTGGTTTTCCCTCCAGGTGCCCCATGTAGACCTGGTATCTCGGTGGGTGTGGAAGGAACCCATCACAGTGGACCCCATTTCTAGAAAGCTGGATAAGGTTCTCATCCCTCCCAAAAGACAAGCCTCATTGGAGTAAGGGTCCAGTCGTCAATCCCATTGTGGTGGCGGCAACTGCCAAGAAGGAGATTTCTTAGGGGAGCTGCTCAATTCACCCCGCAGACAAGAATCTTGGGCACCGTATCTATTAGGGAAGCATTCCTATGCTTTAACCACCTTTGCATTGAGAGCTACTTATCTCACTTGGCAAGACTTCAGTGAAATATAGTGTCTGAAGTGTCAAGTACCCCCCAAGATACAGCAGTCTCCAGATATTCAGAAAAAACTCAATACTCAGTTGTCCACCATTTTCCATAACCAACATTTCAGTGAGACTTCTCTATAATGTTGCCAATGGAGTATCTAAAGAGGCAGGCTCCGATTTTGCAATGCTGCACTATGACTGCATGCATATTTGTGTAACTCCGCAGACTGTTTCAAAACAACCTTCATCAATGTTCCTTGTGTTGTGTCCTCCTTGTTTGGGCCCAAGGTTAAGGATACTCTGACGAGGAGTGAACAAGACTGGAAGGACTGTCTGCCATCTGAGTGTGCTTTTCTACCTACCAGCAGCCCTTTTCAAGGAATCAAAAGGGGAGGGGGGGCAAACATCTCTTTTTCAGGAGGTCACAGTTCTCTTCTCAGGGTTCTCTTCTGGAGGGTTCCTCCCAAGGGTAGGAATGTGAATCCTAACAGATGTCACCCATGGGTCAGAGGCAGTCCGTAGAGTCAGGGCTTTTGTAAAACCTTTTCCTGCATACCCTTTCAGTTATGCTGAAGGGTTGCCCGGCTGCTGTTTTCTGGAGGGAGTCTGACGTCCTCTAGATCTCCACCCAAAAGCTTGGGATGCCAACACCTCAGATGCCTGGGTGTTGAGAGTCATATCCAGAGGTTATTACTTTCCCTTTTTAGAAGTTCCAAACTGTCACCTAAAACATCCCCAAGATGTTCTACCCCATCAGAGACTTTATACAGAGGCAGAAATTCAAATGCTGCTCTTAAATTGAGTCATTCAGGAGGTCCTACCATACCAGGTAGGATCCTGGATCTATTCCAGGTTCTTTTAGTTCCAAAGAAAAAAAGGGCCTTAGACCAAATGTGGATTTAAGCAAGTAGAACTAGTTTAGAAAAAAGACCAAGTTCTGGATGGGTCATAG
Source organism: Protopterus annectens (assembly GCF_019279795.1). NCBI lineage: Eukaryota > Metazoa > Chordata > Ceratodontiformes > Protopteridae > Protopterus > Protopterus annectens. Next base: position 628,713,401 of record NC_056751.1, on the reverse strand, counting down.
TGCAGTCCATCTTACCTCTTCTGAGGAAGAATAATTGGATGTGCTTGACATACCTCAAGGATGCTTAATATCTCGTCAAGATAGACTGGTGTTCTGAGAGGTTTCTTCACTTCCATCTGGGGTCTGATCATTACCAGTTCAGGGCCCTGCCATTTGGTCTCATCACAGCACCCCAGATGTTTACCAAGTGTGCATGGCAGTCGTTGCAGTCTGGCTCTGTCTGCAAGGATTTCAGGTTTTCCCATACTTGGACAATTGGTTCCTCGCCATCCCAACAAAGACATCATTGGTCTTGCCCAGGGACTCCTTACTCCAGCTGTGTGACAACTTGGACATTACAGTCAACTATCCAAAATCGAGCCTTCAGCCTGTACAAGTTCTAGAGTTCATAGGGTGTCATTTAGATATGATCACCAAATCATCAGTCTTCCGAGCTCCAGTGTTTTCAGTCTTTTGACTCAGGCCCTGTCCATACTTGCAACTCCAAAACCACTGACGCACACACTTTTATAAAGCTTCTGGGTCATATGGCAGCATTGATAGGGCTGGTTCCTTTAGCCGGATGTCATGTGATGGCCCTAGAATGGACTGTGGCTTTTCAGTGCTTTTTTCAGTGCTCCTTCCTGACTCATTCCTTGGATTCCGCTATACAGGTAATGAAAGTGTGGCAAGCAGATTTGCTGGTAGTTGGTCTTCCTTGGTAACTGAAGGGACCCTTTGTAATTCCTTCTCCTTTGGCCATGGTCATCACAGACACCTTCCTCCTGGGGTGAATGGGGGTATTTCAAACTGAGGATGGTTCAAGGGTTCTGGTCTTCTGTAGAGGCACACTTTCACATCAGTGCTCTGGAGGTGGGAGTGGTCCTTCTTGTGATGCAGGCTTTTCAGGGTGCCCTTCTCAGGAATGGGAATGCGATCAAGACAAACAATATTTCTGATGTCTAGTATTTCGACAAATGGGGAAAACTTTCCTTCCCTCTTTGTCAGGAGTCCATGAAAGTTTTGTAGTGAACAGTTTCCTCTTAGGGCTTTCTGGTGGATGTCCAACATTTGGGCTAACCATCTCAGCAGGAACATTTTATTTCCTTATGAGTGGTCCCTAAATCCAACAGTGGCAGCTCCGTTGTTTTTGCATTGGGCACTCCATGTTGTGACCTGTTTGCCTCCCTGTTCAGCACCAAATGCAGCAGCTATTATGCCATTGTTCCCCCTTCAGATTAGTCACCGAGGGACACTGTGGTGCTTGCTTGACCCCTGGCATACTTTACTGTTATCCCCCACTTCATTTGAATGTTAAGTTTCTACAGAAACCTACCTGCTGTAGACCTGCAGTGATCCTCATTACTCCTTTATGGCCTCGTCAGCTGTAGTTCCCTTCATTTGGCCACTTCTGAAATAACCCCCTTGAGTACTGGATCCTATTCCAGATCTCATTTCTTATCCAGCAGGTCTGGTAGGTCTGAATCCCACCCCCCAATCTTCAGTCCTTCAAGTTGACCGCATGGTTCTTCCAGTTCCCTTGATGGGCAGAAATCTCAGGCTTTCAAATCCAGGTGTTTATATATTCTCTTCTCAGAAGGGCTCTTCTAGAAAAGTATATACCAGTATGTCGAGAAGGTTTTCTCTGTAGGTGGAGGCTCAGTGACTTGATCCTTGTTCTGCCCCTTTGGAATCCGTTTTGGATTTTCTAGACAAGTCATTTCTTTCAGGTTCTAGTTTTAATACTATTGAAGTGCTGTTAGCGGACATTTTTAACTTTCCTATTGGCAGGGTAATGTGCCTTTGGCTTCTCTCAAGATCTCCAAGGCATTTCTTAAGGGGTACTGTTCTACTTCATCCCCTAGTACGGGATCCCGTCCCTCCCTGGGATCTGCCCTTTGTTGTACAGGTTCTAGCTGGCCCTCCATTTGGACCTTCAGCTACTTCAGATTTGAAGCTTTTGTCTTAGAAAACTGTTTTGATGGTTGTTACCTCTGCAAGAAGGGCTTCAGAGTTAAAAGCATTTGATTTTTCACCCCCTTATTTAGTGGTCCATAAAGACAAGGTTTCTCTTCATACAAACTCTTCCTTTCTGCCTAAGGTAGCTTCTGAGAATAACTTTAACAGTTCCATTCATCTTCCTGTGTTTTTCCCAAGTTTTCCAACAAAGGTAAAAAGGTTCATAGGTAGGTACTAGGCTATTGGCCCTAGTGCCTATATAAGCCTAGCCAAACGGTACCCTGGCTTTCACCACCTATGAAAATTATTTTCCTGTACCCCTGTCGAGCAGAGCCACAGAAGTGATCCCCAGGGTCAATTTCCTATCTCCCATTCAGTCATCAAGATTTTACTTGGAGTGCTAATGAGGAGCTTTGTTTGATATAGATAGGTAGTTTGTTCCAGAGTATGGGAAGTCTCTGGGACAGGAATCTATCCCTCCACCATGTTCTGTTTATTGTGGTGACAAGGTTTAGGTCCCTAGAGCATGTAGCTCGGAGGGATTGGGATTTCTTTAAGTGGAGCATGTCCAACAGCTCTGGGTTTAACATAGCTTTGTATGTTAGGCAGAGATTGCCTCTGAGTAAGCGAAATGTGACTGAGTAAAGCTGGAGTTTTTTGAGACGGTCTGCGTAGGGCATCTGTTTGAGGCTAATAATCCTCTTTGTGAGGTTTTGTTGCGGCCTTTCCAGTTGTAGATGTCTTGTGAGATACATACCAAAAGGAGCGTTGTACTCTATAATGGGTATAATGAGTGACGAGTAGAGAGGAACAATGACCTCTTTTTTTCCTAGATGAGAAGCCAATATCTTTTTTTGTTATTTGGATGTACATAGGCTACTGAGATTCTGTCTCGACCGCACCAAGACTTTCAGGAAGTCGAGTCACTTGCTTGTCTCCTTTTCAAACTTCAGGCTGGGCTCTCCTGTGTTTAAAGTAACTTTATCCAAGTGTCTATCGGATTGTATTTTATTTGCATATTCTATGAAAGACAAGACTCGTACTCGAGCCTGGGAGTTGTTCATTAAGTGCTGTAGCTACTTCTACAGATTTTCTTTCTAGAGCATCTATGGATGATATTTGTTCTGCTACTACTTAAATGGGTCACCACACTTTTGTATCACATTATAAGCTAGACATCCATTCTAGATCCAGGGCGTCCCTTGGCTGCACTTTGTTGTGGAATGTCCTTCCTTAGTTCCTCTTGAGGAGTGTTTGAGGCTGGCGACTCTGTCCCACAGGTTGAACTCAGATGGAGCAAACAAAATTGGGTGCAAAAGTTATGTACTCACCATAACAATAAATCTGTGTCATCTGTCTGTCTCTGCCCCCTGCCTTATTGCTAACGTGGCGATTCTTTCCTCCTTTGATGACCAGACACTTTAGGGCATTTATTCCACCTTTTGGAGTCTTGCATTCCCTTTGTTTGTCATATCCCAGTATGTAGGAGGCATATTTCCAAATTTATATGCGAATCTTACAGGTTGAATTAATCGGAGACAGACAACAAGAATCTGTCATTATGATGAGTACAAAACTTTTGTTTTTGCAAAGAAAAAAAGGGGAAGACAGCCAGAACCAAGGGCAGGCCAAACGGACAGAATGATGATTTACCTGTTTTAACTTGTACCCCTTCCCCCGGCAATCTTTCAAGTCTCTTCCTCAGTCTAGGCTTCCATCTTCCACAGTGCCATCAGATTGTCTCAGATAACCGAGTCTTGTCCAACACAGGTATAGGTGGCAGTGAAAGTCCCTCTTTCCTTTTCGTGGGGTTTCTCCTCACCCTCCCAAACCAGATACCCCAGTTTTCCTCCTATTTTAGAGCAGCTGGTGGTTTGAGGAGTGATAGAATGGCTACCTTCAGACCTGATGGCACCAAAGACGTAGGGAACTTGGATACCAGTCCTAAACTTCTCCTTTCCCAGTCTTTTTGTAAAGGTCCCAAAATTCAGAATGGTTAACCCTTCAAACCCCATTACCTGTCATACTGTCCAGCAGTTTTATGATAACATTGGACCTAAAAGATGCTCACCACTTTCCACTTTGAAAGGAATTCAGATGTTTAAGATTTTTTTGTGAGTGGCTCTCATATGTTGGTCCTGTCTTACCCTTTGCCACTGGGCCAAAGCTAATTGAAATGTGCCTTCTCTAGTGATTGCTTACTGCAGGATTCAAGACATTCACATCTTTCCTTATTTCCATGATTGCCGTATATTTGCGAACACATTTCCCAGAATTCAGCTTTCCTTGACATGGGTCACAAAACTCCTTTTCAATGCGAACTTTCAACTTAACTTGCAGAAATCATCTGTCATCTTTTCTCACTCACTACTTTTTTGGGATGTCTTCAAGGTGCTTCCATTGAAAAAGTTTTGCTTCCATTGAACAAGATACACTAGTCAGTGACATTTTCCTGGACTTCTCCAGCCAGTTTCTGGCTTCTGCCAAGGAGTTTGTCATGATTCTGGATTTCATGTCTTCTGTGAGCCATGTGATTCCCCTCGGCAGACTTCACATGAGAAGAATTCAGTGGTACCTCAGATCAGTCTGGACTGTGCATCAGTGTCACTCATCTTTTCAGATTTCAGTTCTGGGGTTTGTCAGAAGGGAGTTACATTGGTGGGTGACAACTTATCTCTCAGTCTGAGTCTGCTCTTCTTTATTTAGACTCCCTCCCAATCTGTCACAATAAAGTGCTTCAGACTTTGCTTGGGGGCAGTTTCAAAAGGTATAAAAGTGCAAGGTCTGTGGGATTCCAAAGATGGGCAAAACCATATAAATGTCAAAGATGTTGGCATTAATCGCTGTTTTGAATGTGTTAAATTATCTGTGGTCTCCAAAACCTCTTCATGTTGTCATAGACAATACCACTGTGATGTGGTATATAAACAAGGGAGTACCATATCTTACTCCCTTTACCAACTCACTATGATTTCCTGGATGATAGAAGCTCAGCTCAGTTTGACACTTTAGGCTTCATACATTCCATCAGAACAAAACAGTATTGCAGACAAACTGAGCAAGATCCAGAGAGGCCCTCTTGAAAGAAAACTGTACACGGGATCTTCCAGGAATTGATCCAGTTGTGGGGAGCACCTCACATAGATCTGTTTGACTCCTTTCAAAACAGGGAGTTAAAAAATTCTTGTCCTAGACTCTTTCCACAGGGGCCTGGGAAAAGAGATGCTTTTCCATTCCTATGGATGGGAATGATGTTCATCGTGCATACAGCTGCAGTCATAACAGATGGGTTCTCCTGCTGTCAGGCGGGTCCTCGGTCGGCCGAATTCCAAAGTCTAGGTCCGGCGTCGGTTGTCGTCGCTTCTTCCCTGACGTCAGTGCGACAGGGGTATAAAGGAAAGTACAGTTTTGTACCTACCATAAATGTAGATGTTCGAGGGCTATTACAGCTGCAGTAATTACATATGGGTTTTCAGCCGGCAGGCGGTCCCTCGGTCGGCCGAATTCCAAAGTCTTGGTCTGGCGTCGGTTGTTGTCGCGTACTCTTCTGACGTCAGGAAGGCTAGAGTATAAAAGACACAGCCGACGCCATCTTCTTCAGTCTTTCTTGCCCCAGATGTCAGGTGCCCCCAAAAGGAAGGCAATACATAAATTAGTGTAATACACAAAAGTAAGCAAATAAAACATAGTAGGATAACCCAGTCAGCAGGTATGAATAGGTATTCAAACCCCAAGGTCTTACCAAGAGGGGAAGGAGGGTGGGAAACCTGTACTGCAGCTGTAATAGCCCTCGAACATCTACATTTATGGTAGGTACAAAACTGTACTATGTTCATCGTGCATTACAGCTGCAGTAATTACATATGGGTAGAATCCCAAAGCTATGTATAGGGTGGTAGGTACTATACGGAACTGGGTTGAGCTAGAATGCCCTGCAAAACTGCAGTGGCAAAGCCTGCTCTAGTTCTGGAGTATAAAGGCAGATGGTAATGCTTTGTGAAGGTATGTACAGAACTCCAAGTGGCTGCCTCCAAGATATCTTTAGTAGGCACTCCTCTGAGGAAGGCTGTAGAGGTGGCTGTGGCCCTAGTGGAGTGTGATCTGATACCAGTAGGTGAGCTTTCCATGATGGGAATAACAAAAGCGTATGCAGTGACCAATCCACTTGGAAATGGTCTGTTTAGTTACAGGTTTCCCTTGACACCCTACAGCATAGGAAACTAGGAGTTGATCTGATTTTCTGAATGTCTTGGTTCTTTCCAAGTAGTTACGTAACTGCCTATGGATATCTAAAGAATGAAGCAGCCTCCCCTTTGTTTTGGGGATTAGAGTAGAAGGTAGGAAGGTGGATGGCCTGGTTTAGGGCTACCCTAGATACTACTTTAGGCATAAAGGAGGGTTAGTACGGGAAACCCTGTCCTGATGGAATATGAGGAATGGCTGCACCGCCATGAGGGCCTGTAACTCAGATACCCTACGAGCTGAAGTGATGGCCAGGAGAAAAGCTGTTTTCCAGGACAAATATTGTAATTCTGCTGAAGCAGCTGGTTCAAAAGGAGGCAATGTCAATTTTTCCAGTACATAGTTAAGGTCCCAAGCTGGTACTGGTTGTTTCCTTGGAGGCCTTATGTTCTTAGCAGTAGAGGGTGTGAGAATAAAGGAGGATCCATATTGAATTCTGCAGATATTGCTGAGGCATGTATCTTGATTGAGGAAAAGGAAAGTCCCTTGCTCAAAAGTTCAGTTAGGTACTGTAAAATCTGAGGCAGGTTTAATTTTCTAGGATCCTGTCCTCTTTCTTCATTCCAACAGCAAAACCGCTTCCATTTTGCGGAGTAAGCTTTTCTTGTGGATGGTCTTCTAGCCTCCAAAATGACATCCTGCACTTCTTTGGAGAGTAGTGCCTGATGTGAAGTTAAGGAATTTTCCATGCAGCTAGACTGAGAGTTTTCAGCTGACTGTGAAGAGTTTTGAAATTGTTCTGTCAGCAGTAGAGGTGTTAGAGGCAGGGGCCACGGAGGAGTGTGTGTTAGGCTCCTCAATAGTGGATACCAATGTTGTCTCGGCCAATCTGGAGCAATCAGTATCATCCTTGGCTTGTCTGTTCTTGCTTTCAAAAGCACCTTGGGCAGCAGAGGTAGTGGTGGGAATGCATAAACTGACCAAGTTGTCCATGTGAATGAAAGGCCCACTTTCCAAGCCTTTGGGTGGAAGGTCCTTGAGCAAAACTTTTTTAATTGATGATTTTTGTGGGAGGCAAAAAGGTCTATGTCTGGCCTTCCCCACGCTTGAACAATCTCTGTGAATACGTGTGGATGTAGCTTCCATTCGTGAGGGTCTGTCATATTCCTGCTCAGAGTGTCTGCCAGTGTGTTTTCCATTCCTGGTAGGTACTGAGCCTGGAGTTCTATTTGTCTTTCCAGAGCTAGATTCCAAAGAGTCATGGTTAATCTGCACAAGGGGTATGAATGGGTCCCTCCTTGTTTGTTTATGTACCACATTACTGTGGTGTTGTCTGTTCTTATGAGCAGCTGTCCTGGATGCAGGAATTCTCTGAACGCTGAAATTGCATTTATTACTGCCAGCATTTCTTTTGATTGATGTGAAGGTGCTTTTCTGTTTTGTGCCATCTGCCCTGAATGCACCTGTCCTTCATGTGCGCCCCCCAGGCGTAATCTGAAGCGTCTGTGGTTATGACTTGTGTAGCTTGAGGCTTGCAGAATGGAAGGCCTTTGTTTACTTGGCATGCTTGGGCCCACCATATGAATTCCTTTTGTAGACAGGGAATTATTGGAATCTCCACTTCTAAGCTGTGACTGTGTTGAGACCATAGATTTTTTAGGTACCATTGAAGTTTCCTCATGTGCAGCTTTGCACATGGGATTAGAAGAATGCAAGATGCCATGAATCCCAGAGCCTGCAGGATTTTCCTTGCAGTAAGCCTGGTACTTTTTGCAAGCATTTTGAAGTAATGAGATAGTTGCCCTTGTTTTTCTGTTGTTAGGTAAGCCATCTGGGTGTTTGTGTCCAAGTTGGCACCCAGGAAAGTAATTTTCTGAGAGGGTGTTAGTTTTGATTTCTCCTTGTTGATGGTGTATCCCAGAGAAAGCAGTAAGCGTGTCACATATGCCAGATGTTTGAGAAGTACGAGTTTGCTGTCCGCTTGGATCAGGCAGTCGTCCAGATAAGGGTAAATTTGTATCCCTTGAAGTCTGCAGTATGCAATCACTGATGCCAGGCACTTGGTGAATACTCTGGGCAGTAGATAAGCCAAAGGGCAATGCAGAGAATTGATAGTGATTTGAACCTGCAAGAAATCTGAGGTATCTTCTGCAACTTTGTCTGATTGGGACATGCAGGTATGCCTCCTTGAGGTCCAATGTTACCAGCCAAAACCCCTTGCCCAGCATGGGAAGGAGTTGCTGTAATGTGAGCATCTTGAATTTTGGCACTAGAAGAAATGTGTTGAGAGTGGATAAGTCCAGAATGGGTCTCCAGTCGCTTCCTTTCTTGGCACCAGAAAAGCCTTGAATAAAACCTTGTGCTTGTTGGTGCGTAGGTACCTTTGTATAGCCCTCATGTTTAGGAGCTTTGATTTGTAGTTGTGCCTCTACCCTTTGATTTTGTGGTAGGTTTGGCATGCCTCTCATTTTGGAAGAGTGTGGAAATGAAATTTGTAGCCTCTGTTTATTATGTCCAGAATCCATTTGTCTGTTGTGACAATATGCCAATTGTTTGCAAATAGTGCCAGTTTCCCTCCCAAAGGTGCTGCCAGTTGAATTCTGCTTGGCATGGAAATGAGGGAGTCATTGAGTTTGCTTTCTGTACTGCTGTGCACTGTCGTCACCACTTCTTGGTGTTGGTGATTGCCATTGTCTGCCTCTGTAGGATCCTTGGGGTTGTCCTCTGCCCCTTCCGCCTGTATCTGCCTCTTTGGGCTTTGTCAGTGGTTGGAAAGGACCAGTTTTTTGACGGCCAATTCCTGCTGAACCTTGGTGGCTGAACCTGTAAGAAAGCTTTGACAGTTTGCATAGATTTTGCCTTTTCCTCCATTTTACGTAAAATATCCTCAGCATTACCACCAAAAGAACATCCTTATGTATGCATCTAGAATTTTTGCTTTCACCTGATCTGGAACATTTTGTTCGCTTAGCCATGCATGTCTGCGAATGACTGGTCCTAGGCTGGCTGATCTGCTGGAGGCCTCTAGTGCATCATAACCACATTGTAAGGTGTGCTTGCCCACTTGCTCAGCACTATGCATCATATCCTGCAACTCCTTTAAATCTGGTTGTTCAGGTAGTGACATTTTGTTTTAATTGCGATAACAGAAATTGCTGATATTTAATCATATGAAACTGGCAGTTTAAGGCCCTCATGGCAAGGGTGGCCGAGGTGTAAACCTTCTTACCCCACCTTTCTAGTGATCTAGATTCCCTTTCCGTAGGTAGTGGATTCTTGGCCGTGGAAGCCTTAATTCCTTTAGGGCCTTGAGAAATAGTTTCATGGTCTGCATTGTGGCCTTTATAGAGAACTGATGAGAATTAGGAACTCTGTAATACCTATCCGCTTAACTGGAGCAGGAGGCAGAGAATCAGGATTTAAACAGGCCTCCGGTATACATCATCCAAAACCTCCAAAACAGGAGGAATAGCCAGAGGTCTATGCTGAGGTAACCAGAGGAATTCCTTAGTCTTTTCTTGGAGTCTGAAAAGTCTTGGCCTTCCCAATGGAAGTGCTCTCAAGGAGTGTAAAGTTTCCCCAAAGGAAAAATCCTCAGGGGATACAGAAGGAATGGACTGCTCTGCATCCAATCCTCAAAGGGTGAATAAGACTGTTCTTCAGCATCAGAATGTTCTGATAAAATGGATTCTGGTCAGAAGGAGGAGAATCCTCCTACTCTGGGTCTCTTGTCCGAGGGGCCTGTGAGCCTCTGATAAGAGTGATCAGGTCTTCAGCCATTTTAAGCATGTGCTTTAGGTGGGCCCAGGTCTTGGGCCTTGTGAGGCAGGCCTAGAAAGATGCTTGGCTGATTTGGCTTTGTAAAGGCCTTGATGGAGAAGGAAGATGAAGGCCTAAATACACCATGGGTGGATGTAGATCTATCCACATTGGTGGGTTCGACATGAACAGGGGCTTGTAGTAGTTTGGGAAAGGACAAGAACCAGCGGTCTCAGGTACAGAAGACCCCGAGAGTGTCGTCGGTAGTCAGGGACTGCATCACTGAGAACCGCCCACGGAGCTTGTTTGGCGTGGTGTCGGTGGAGACCGCAGTTCGACTGACGGTCCTTTCATGCTTTCTGGACATAGCGGTCGGAGTATCCGACGACATTTTATAATTAAACGCTTTGTCAAAATAGTGTTGGGCGGCTCGACGCTTGATAGTGCGTTATTGAAGGTAGCACAAAGCGCAGCCCGACGCCGTGGTCTGGGCCCAAACAAGGTATGCAAAGGGAATGGAAATCCTTATGCGGTATTTGCTTCCAAGAAATACAATTATTAACTTTTTCTGACATCGGTCTGAGGCAAGAAAAGGTTCTAACGGGTACTTAGCTTTAATGAAGACTTCGGTTCGAAATTCTTTCGTAATTCAGGAGCTGGCCGAACTGCTTCTGCTTGCAAAAAGACTGGAGAAGATGGCGCCGGCTGTGTCTTTATACTCTAGCCTTCCTGACGCCAGAAGATTACGACAACAACCGACCGACCAAGACTTTGGAATTCGCCGACCGAGGACCTACGGCTGAAAACCCATATGTAATTACTGCAGCTGTAATGCACGATGAACATCCAGCCGACGCCATTTTCTTCAGTCTTTCTTGCCGTGCGGTGCCCGAAGCAGAAGCAGTTCGCAAGTGCCAGTCGGCAGCTCCTGAGATTACGAAAATTTGGAAACCAAGTCTTCTTAAAGCTAAGTACCCGTTGAAACTTTTCTTGCCTCAGACCGATGTCAGACAAAGTTAATAATTGTATTTCTTGTGGAAAGCAAATATCTGTATACCTTGTTTAGGCCCAGACCACGTCGCTTTTGTGCTACATTCAACAAACGCACTATTAAGAGGCGGAGTTCGCCCAGCATTATTGGGAAAGCATTTAACTATACTATGTCGCCGGATATTTGTCTAAAACACAAAGACAAGGACCGACACACCTCTACCGACACCACGCCAAAGCCGACTACACGTGGTCTGGTTCTCAGCGAGGCGCACGCAGCCCCTGACTACCGACGACACTTCTTTGACGGTGTCTCCTGTGGTCGCAGGCTCCTCGGCCCACACCGACTACAGATACCGCCACTCTTGGCGTTGAAACTCAGAATGTGGACAGGTCCACCTCCACTCAAGGTGTCTTCAGACCTTCCTCTTCTTTCTCCATCAAGGCTTTCACAAAGTCTAAAGCAACCATGCACTCTAAGAGACCAGCTACACAGGGCCCATCTCCAGGCACCATGCCTAAGAAACAGATGCTTAAAATGGCTGAGGATTTAATTACTCTTATCAGAGGTTCTCGGCCCCACGGACAAAAGGCCCAGAGTGGAGGAAGATTCCCTCCTCTGATCAGGGCTGCATTATTTCAGAACACTCTGATGATCAGGAACATTCTTACTCCCTTTGAAGACTCTGATGAGGAGTCCATCCTTCTGTATCCCCCTGAGGATTACTCATTTGGGGAAACTTTGCATACCTTAAGGGAACACTTCCACTGGGAAGGCCAGGATTATTCAGATTCCAAGAAAAGGCTCAGGAATTTCTCTTGCTACCTCAGCACAGGCCTCTGGCTATACCTCCTGTCTTGGACATCCTAGATGATGTTTACTCGAGGCCTGCCTTAACCCGGACTCTCTACCTCCAGCTCCAGTTAAGCCTGACAGGTACTACAGGGTTCCTGACTCACACCAATTTCTATACAAAAGCCATGCTGCTGACCCAGAAACCATCTCACAGGGCCCCAGTTAAGGCCCATTGCTAAAATCCTTTGCCTTCCGAGAGATTCCAGATCCTTAGAAAGGTGGGGGAAAAGGTATATACCTCGGCTACCTTATCCATGAGGGCCTTAAACTGTCAGTTTCATATGCTAAAATACCAACAGTTTTGTTATCACAATTGAAAAGTAAAATGTCACAACCTGAACAACCAGACTTGAAGGAGTTGTAGGATTTGATGCATAGTGCAGAACAAGTGGGTAAGCATACCTTACAATGTGGTTTTGATGCTCTAGAGGCCTCATGTAGAGCTGCTGTTACAGGATCAGTCATACGTAGGCATGCCTGGCTCAAGGAACCTGATCATGTCAAAGCTAAATTACTAGACACCCTCTTCAAAAGGATGTACTATTTGGTGCTAATGCTGAGGAGGTATTAAGGAAAATGGAGGAAAAGGCTAAATCAATGCAAACTGTGAAAGAATTTCTACAGGTTCAACCCCACGCTTTAGTAGAAATTGGCCTTCCAAAACTGGTCTTTTCCTGCCACAGACAGACCCCAAAGAGACAGATTGGCAGAGGAAAATCCCAAGGATCGTTTAGAGGCAGACAATGGCAAGCTCATACACAAAGAGGTGGTGAGGACAACTCGCAATCTTTCAGAAAGCAAACCCAATGACTTTCCCCTTTGCATGCCAAACAGGTCTCAAATGGCAGCCCCCTTAGGAGGAAAGCTGGCATTATTTTCAAAAAATTGGCATATTGTCACAAAGGACAAATGGATCCTGGACATTATAAACAGAGGCTACAAATTCCATTTTCACACCCTTCCAAAAATGAGAGGCATGCCAAACCCGCCACACAATCGAAGGGCAGAGGCACAAAGGCAAATTACAGATCTCATAAACATGAAAGCTATTCAAGAGGTACTTTTATTCCAGGCTATTTCTGGTGCCAAGGAAGGGAAAAGATTGGAAACCTATTTTGGATCTATCCATCCTAAACACATTTCTACTGCCAAAATTCAAGATGCTCACTCTACAGCAGCTTCTTCCGGCAAGGAGTCTTGGCTGGTAACATTGGACCTCAAGGAGGATGTCCCAATCAGACAAAATTGCAGAAGGTACCTCAGATTTCTTGCAGGTTCAACCCATTATCAATTCTCTGCATTGCAATCTACTGCTCCCAGAGTATTCACGAAATGCCTGGCATCAGTAGTTACTGCAGACTTCAAGGGATACAAATATACCCCTATTTGGACGACTGCCTGATCCAAGCGGACAGCAAGCACATTCTTCTGAAACATCTGGCTTATGTAATAATGTTATTGAACTCTATGGGATACACAGTCAACAAAAAGAAATCAAGGCTAATACCTTCTCGAAGATAATTTTCCTGGGTGCCAATTTGGATACAAACACCCAGATGGCCTACCTCACGCCAGAGAAGCAACTAATTCAATACTTCAGAACACTAGCAAATTGCACCAGGCTGACTGCAAGGAAAATCCTGCAGGCTCTGGGATTCATGGCATCTTGCATCTTACTAATCCCATGTGCAAAGCTGCATATGAGGAAACTACAATGGTACCTGAAAACATATGGTCTCAACACAGCCACAGTTTGGAAACAATAATACCACTAATTCCATGTCTGCAAAAGGAATTTCTGTGGTGGGCTCAAGCATGTCAAACAAACACAGGTCTTCCATTCAGCAAGCCTCAAGCAAATCAAGTCATCACAACAGACGCCATGACAGATCGGTGCATTCAGGGCAAATGGTCCCAAAAGAAAAGCACCTTCACATCAATCAAAAGAAATGCTAGCAGTAATAAATGCTATTATAGCAGGACCTTCTACAACCAGGTCAACTATTGATAAGAACGGACACCACCACAGTTATGTGGTACATAAACAAACAGGGAGGAACACATTCTTACCCCCTATGACTGGCCATGTCACTTTGGAACATGGCCATGGACTTACAAATGGAACTACAAGCACAGTACTTGCCAGGCAAGGAAAACACGCTGGCAGACAACCTAAGCAGGAATATGACAGATCCACACAAATGGAAATTGCATCCAAAAGTTTTTACAGAAATAATCCAAGAATGGGGAAGGCCAGACATAGATCTCTTTGCCTCCCACAAAAATCATCAATTGACAACCTTCTGCTCAAGGATCTTCCATCCAAAGGCCTGGAGAGTGGACGCTCTCTTTCAGTTGGACATCAATGACAGTTTATGCCTTCCCACCTCTTCCTCTGCTGCCCAAAGTTCTATTGAAGACCAGAGCAGACAGACCAAAGATGATTCTCATTGCTCCGGACTGGCCAAGGCAACACTGGTACCCACTCCTGAGGAGCCTGACGCATTCCCCACCATGGACCCTGCCTCTAATGCCTCTTCTTCTGACTCAGCACAGCTTCAAGACTCTTCACAGCCAGCTAAAAACACTCAATCTAGCCGCATGGAAGATTCCTTAGCATCACAACAGGCCCTACTCTCCAAGGAGGTGCAGGATGTCATTTTGGAGGCCAGAAGGCCATCAACTAGAAAAGCTTACTCCGCAAAATGGAAACGTTTTGTGTCTGGAATGAGAAAAAGGGCCAGGATCCTGGAAACTGAATTTACCTCAAATACTACAATATTTGGCTGAACTGCTAAGCAGTGGACTTTCTTTCTCCTCCATCAAAATCCATGCCTCAGCCATTTCTGCAGAATACAACACTGATCCACCTTTATTCTCTCACCCTCTTAAGACAGTTCCTCAGAGGGCTAAGAATTTAAGACCTCCAAGGAAACAACCAATACCTGCTTGGGATCTTAATTTCATTCTGGAAACTGACCTTGCCTCCTTTGAGCCAGCTGCCTCATCAGATTTGCAATATTTGTCCTGGAAAACAGCTTTCCTTCTGGCTATCACCTCAGCTCGTAGAGTTTCAGAACTACAGGCTCTCATGGCTGTCCAGCCTTTATCATCTTCCGTCAGGACAGAGTTTAACCAACCCGTCCTTTATGCCTAAAGTGGCATCCAGGGTAGCTTTAAATCAGGCCATACATTTACCTACTTTTATCCTAATCCTCAAAACAAAGGGAGAGATTACTACATTCCTTGGACATCCACAGACAACTGCTATTTGGACAGAACAAAGCCTTTCAGAAAATCAGAACAGCTCTTTGTGGCCGAGCTCAAGGAAAGCCAATTTCCAAACAGACAATCTCAAATGGATAGCCCACTGCATACGCGCTATTCCTTTCATGGCAAAAGTGTACCTACAGGCATTAGAACTCATTCCACCAGGGCCACAGCCACCTCTGCAGCCTTCCTCAGAGGAGTTCCTACCAAGGATATTTTGGAAGCAGCCACTTGGAGTTCTGTGCATACCTTCTCCAAGCACTACAACCTACCATTATACTCCAAATCTAGAGCAGGCTTTGCCACTGCAGTCTTGCAGGGCATTTTGGCTCCTCCTAGTTCCACCTAGTGCCTACCACCCCTTTCTTAGCTTTGGGATTCTACCCATCTGTTATGACTGCAAGCTGTATGCACGATGAACATGGTACAGTTTTGTACCTACCATAAATGTAGATGTTCGAGTGCTAATACAGCTGCAGTCCAGGTTTCCCTCCCTCCTTCCCCTCTTGAGACAGGCCTATAGGCTAACACATCCTCATACAACCTGATTGGGGTATTCATTTATGATGTATTTGCTTGCAACTACTGTATTTTGATTATATTGCACTGCATTATTGCACAAATTTATGTATTGCCTTCCTTCTGGGGGCACCTGACATCTGGGGCAAGAAAAACTGAAGAAAATGGCCGGGCTGGTTCTTTATACCCCTGTCGCACTGACGCCAGGTAAGAAGCGACAACCGACGCCGGACCTAGACTTTGGAATTAGGACCCGCCTGACAGCAGGAGAACCCATCTGTTATGACTGCAGCTGTATTAGCACTCGAACATCTACATTTATGGTAGGTACAAAACTGTACTTTTCCTGTATGCTTTTCCACACACTCCATTGAGTCACAGATTTCTCTTAAAGATTCTCCAAGACTCTTCAAAGGTTTTGTGTGGTGACTCCCTTTTGGCGAACGCAGCAGTGGTTCTTCCTTCTTTTGAAACTGGCTGAGGGCAAGTAACAGAAGCTTCTACACATACTGGATTTAATCACCCAAAACAGAGGTTGTTTGATACACCCCAGCCTTAAAACAACTTCAGCATGACTGCCAGAATGATAGAGTTTTAATACCTTTAGACACCTTTTTTCTTAAGGACATGCAGCAAGTTACTAAAGGAGGCAAAAGAAATACTACTAGAAATACTACTAGAAAATCATACATGTGTATACATTCATATATACGTGCATGTTTCAGGCACAGGCATTAATGTCTTTCTAGCTTGGCAATATAGCAAAACAATTATACCCATCATAAATGCTCAAGTTGTATGTCTAAACTAGTGGTTGCTTTATTATAATGGTAGTTTAGTCTGTGCATCAGGTTCCCTCTCCGAGAACCAATTACAATATTTTTTATTCCTATGTATTCTTCTAAATAAGATGTTTGCTGATTCTCTGCTACTCTTTGACAACCCCAAGCATTCTCAGTAGTAGTTGTTTCCGTATGCCTTATATACCTGAATAAAGTATTCTCTTAAATATCTGTATGAGAAATCTGGTAAATGTTCAGATATTTTATTCATATTCACTTAAGTTTTCACATCCATGGATGTCCTTGGTGCATTTCTGCTGTGCTCTTTCCAGTTTGTTCATGCTTGTTTCTTTATAATGTTTTTATATTTTTATTGCATACTCTAGTTTAGTTTAGGTTTAATGCAACTTACTAACAATGTTGTATGCTGTATCTTTTGGCTTTTCCCGGTTAGGGGTCACCACAGTAGAACTCCGGTCCGCTAATGATTGGCAGTAGATTTTTACGTACTGAGTTGCCAGCCCTAACGTACAACCTTCAACAAAGATACACCCATTCACGCATGTCTCTACACAGAAGACGCTTTAGCTGAGAATCGAACAGGACAACGTCTTACTGTGAGGCAACAACACTACCGCAGCACCACAAGTTCTTTATTTCCTAGACTTTATCAATCTTTTTATGTAGCCTATAATTTTGTAACTATCATTAGCCAATTAGTTGCTATGATTAGAAAAAGTCAAAGCTGGCTGTGCCCATTTACCAAGGTCCTTAAATGAATTTACAGTTTCAATCACTGTGTGCTGTGTCCATATTAATCCATATGGTTCATTTTTGATGCATCTGTCAACATGTTATTCTCCTGTGCTCAAATCGTCAATTTAGTGTAAGTGGAAAAGATTTTCTAGTTGATAATATTCTAAGCACCAGGATCCTTTCAGTGTCCTGTTGAAGATTATTTATGTGAGTTGTTATCCTCTGACGCTTCTTGCTTCTCTGTTAAGATTCATCCTTTTTCCATTTCTGCTTCTTGCTGTTAGATCCCTGCCTTTACTATTGTTCTCAAGTCAAACAATTTTTGAAAGGGATTTTACATTTGTGCCACTTAGAAAAATGGTGCCCACTCTTGGGATTTTAATTTTGTGCTTGAAAAAATTTACACTTTTTCCATTTGATATTGCTCATTAGGCTGATTTAATGATGCTCATCATATTGATCACTGCTCACAAAAAGAAAAAAAAAATAAGTTAACAGCCTTTGTCGCCATAGCAAGCTAGCAGTTTCCCTGAGCTGCAGCCCGGTGTCTGTGCTGTAGCCATTTGTTGTACCTCAAGACTTTTCACCTTTTACCCTGGATCCCTGTGGTGTAGCACCTACAGCCACTGTGGTCTAGGGGCTATCCACGTGGCCTGCAGTTGCTGGGGATCATTCACTGGGAAAGGGAGAGAGTCACTGTTGTCAGTCCTGGGAAAGGGAACAAGGAAGGCTTCCCTGTTGTGTCTGAATGCTGTACTCATCCCTGTGGAAGCTTCTGCTTGCCATTAATGACACGGTTGGCCCCATGTTTCCTGCCAAAAAGAAACAGAAAACTAAGCAGGTATTTCCTTCTCACACTTCTTAGTTAATTCCAGACCTCCCGTTTTTGATAAGAATGAAAAATTATTGAAAAGTATGTGAAAATGTGTACACTTCTGCAACTTTGCTTTTTCAGAATTTTGAATTCTGAGGTTCATATGGTAAAGATTTGTTCCGACTAATTGTGTTAGTATGAGGAATGTTTTTGTCTTCAGTTTTCTCATCCGAGTAAAAGTCCGTTTTAAATATAGATGTTATGTTGTCTTATCTCGCCTTCATTCTTTGCTGGTTGGGTTCAGAACTGAATACCGGTGCTGACTCTGCCTATACTAAAGCTTGAGAGCTTCCACTGGCTTGAGGCTATACCCTATCCCATTATGCTTAGGGAGATTACTCAGGTCTCATTTACTGCTAAACTAGATCGGATGTTTCCTACTAGGCTCCAGACTAAGTGGAATCATTTTTTTAATTTTATTCTGTTTTTTGCTCTAAATCTTTAGTGTGCGTGTGTTGGATTATTTGCCTTTAGTGTAGTACACAAGTTTTTTCTAGATCCATTGCGATGTTCGGTACTGTTTGTTGCTGGCCGTCTTTTGCTTGACCATTTATCTCCTCCCTCAATCCCGATCCCAAAGTCATTTGATTTAGAGAGTTTTTTGGATCTCTCATTTAAAAACTATCTTGTTCCCCTTCTCTCTATATCATTAGGTAGTCCATTTGAGTTGGAGGGCTCCCTTTCAGCCTGTTTAACTTAGAGGGCTTTCCTTCCTTCCCTTGTCTTTTTTTTTTTATTTTCCAGTGAGGAGTTGTCGTTTAAGTTGGAGACTTCTCTGGCTTCTCTTTGCTTTGTTTGTAGTTATTTAAAAAAAAAAAAAAAAAAAAGTTGTTGTTCTGATTGTTGATTAGTTTGCCTTGTACTGTTGCTAGTTATGTCTAATGATGCTAAAGAAGCTAAGCCTTTGGGCTTAAAAAAATGTGATCGATGCAGCCAGAAAATGTCCTTGCAGATGGACTCACCAGTTGTGTGTACTGTTTAGGTGCTGTCCATCTGCAAGAGTCATGCTTCTTTTGCCATGCTTTCAGCTCAAGAGTATTATTAGAGAGAAAAAACATGTTGATTGTTAGGCGATTATTGAAAGTTCCTTTTTCCGAGGCACTAGAAGGGAAAGAGTTCCACGAAATCCTCCCAACAGTATCAATCCCCTAGTTCAGACAAGTCATCTTAAGCGGTCTTCTTCCGCGGCCCCAGAATCAGAAGCATCGAAGAAGAAGGCAAAGGATTCATCCACGGACTCAAAGGTGTTTGGGCTGGAAAAAGCTACCTGTTCGGCTCCACTGGTTATTTTGGAGCTGACCGAGCCAGTCCCCAGTTCTGGAACTGTTCTCAGTGTTGCATTCACCTATCTTACAGTCCATCAGATCCCTGACCCCATCCTCTTAGTCCTACAGGAATTTCTCGGATAACGACGTGGAGTGGGTGATCAAGAGGCTGTTACAGACGCCAGCTGTGGCCAAGATTCTGTTGAGCCCAGAAGGATTTGGGTCTGACAACCATCACTTCCCCTTCTTCGATTCCTCCTCCAACCCATGTTTTGGCTTCTGAGCCGGAGTGCTTGGATTTGATTGTAGTGGAACCATCAGGGCCGAGACCTGCTCCAGGATCTTCGGCCCCAACTTCAGCTCTGACCTTTTTAGTGCCATTGCCTGCTGAGGGGTCCGGGGAGGAGAGTCGGGATGGACAGTTGTTTGATCCAAATCTACTTCTCTGGGCTTCAGCTCAGGTGATCTCAGCACCTACATCGGCCTCGGTGCCCACCCCCATGGTTCTGGGGGGGCAGTCTCCTGGCTCTTCGGAGCCGGAAGCTCCCTCGGAGCGGGGTTGTGATGCTTTCGAGGTCATAAGGAAAGTGCTGTCACCCAGATGGCCCCACTCTCGGATCCAAACACTCTTCTGCCAAAAGTGCCAGAGTCTGCCTCTTTACTAGCCCCCCCCCCCCCAGTGTGGAGACCCAAAGTCCCAGGACGCTCCATTGGTCAAAACCATCTCTTCTGAAACCTCTCCCAAGTACCCCTGTGAAGAGGTCCCTCGGAAGAGGACATGTCCGGGAAGACATCTAGACTCCCCCAAGGAGTCTATCACTTAAGACACGGACCTAGATGATTCAGAATGGTCCACATGGTCACCCTCTGAGGATGTCTCCTTTGCAGATATTTTAGAAATCCTTAAACAGAGATGTGGCTTAAAGTCCATTGACCCTTCTGAGGATGAGTCCATGTGCCTGGAGGCTTTTGGGTCTTGTCTCTTCACCTCTTGGGTGACTCTGCTTTTCGATCAACTCCTAAACGTAGTTAGTCGAAAGGCGTGTGGCTCTCCAGAATCTGTGGAACCTGTTCTGAGGAGGCTGAATAAATTTATTACAGTGCCATCTGATAAGGAATTTCTCGCAAAAGGTGTCCCAGTAGATGCTATGGTGGTGGCGGCAGCCACCAAAAAGGAATTGTCTGAGACTTCCTCATCTGTCCATCTGCCGAATAAAGAATCTCGTATGATGGACGGGTACAGAAAGCGCATGTTCTTGTCAGCAGCCTTTACCCTTAGGTTTCTGAACTATTTGACCCAGTTTACTAGGCTTCAGAGGTATCTCCTGAAGGAGTTAGGTGATAACCTACAAGGGTCTACAGCTGCAGTAGTTTCAGACAAGGTGACCTCTTAGCTTTCTACCTTAAATTCCGTGGTAAACTCCTGCATGCAGCTTATCTCTTAATGCGGCTGATGGAGCGAGTAGGGTAAGAGGGTACAGGAATCTCCCTAAGGAGGCATTCCTGGATGTGCTTATGCGAGTTTGCAGAGCCCTTCAAGTCTTCCTTTATCAACGCCCCATTCGATGGCTCATCCTTGTTCGGGTCAAAAGTGAAAGAAACTTTGACCAGGTGCAAGCAAGAGGGAAAGACTCTCTCTGCTGTTGGAGTCAAGTTTGTTCCTCCCTACCAGGCCTTACCCCAAAGGCCAGAAGGGGGGGAAATATGGTTCCATAAGTCCCATAGAGCCTTTCTGGATGCATGTGGTGATTCTTCCCCTAAGGGCAGAGGGGGAAACAGCAATGGAAGACTCTGACCTTGCAGCAGAGGGGATCCACAAAATCAGGGTGACAGGGATACATTCCTTAGTAGGCCCTTCCAGCGCTCCTGAAAGGAGGCCCATCTGTCCACCTCTGGAGGCAGTCGGGGGTCGCTTGTCACTGTACCCAAATGCTTGGCTAAATATAACAAATGATAAGTGGGTACAAGCAATCCTATCCAGAGGCTACTGTATACCTTTTTCCTCTTCCCCTTTAGAAAAGAGGTCAGTCCTGGATGTTCCACCCAGTCAGAGGGACCAGGCAGCTGTAGAAGTTCAAAGGTTGCTAGAAAAAAAAGTCATCCAAAGCATCCCCGCAGACCAAATTGGATCTGGAACTTACTCAAGGTTCTTTTTAGTTCCACAAAAGACAGGGGACAGGAAGCCCATTTTGGATCTCAGCAGACTAAACAAGTCCGTAAAAAAAAAAAAAATCAAAGTTTCTGATGGTGACACTGCAGTTGGTGGTCCCCTTTCTGGGGAGGGACAATTGGATTTGCTCGATAGATCTCCAGGATGCGTACTACCATATAAAGATGGACAGGGATCCAGGAGTCATGCTTTTGGCTGGGAGCCAGTTATCACCAATTCCAAGCTCTGTCCTTTAGTCTCACTACAATCCCCACAGTGTTCACCAAATGCATGGCAGTAGTCATAGCTCACTTGAGATATCTAGGATTCCGGGTGTTTCCATACTTGGATGACTCTAACCACCACCACCGAGCTTCTGCTAACCAGAGCAAGAGACACCACCATCTGCCTTTGTTCTCAACTAGGCATTGCAATAAACTTCGAAAAGTCTGCCTTGTTACTATGACAACTATTGTATTTATGGGAGCAGACTTTAACACAAGAGAAATGGTAGCCAGACTTTCTCCCAACAGGATACAAAGCCTGCACGAACAAGTAGAAAATTTCCTCACAAAGAAGAAAGTACAAGCGAAGATTATTCTAAAGATCCTAGGTACTATGGCGGCAGCTATAATCTTCGTACCGCTCGCATATTTACACATGGAGTTCTCCAGTGGTTACTTTTCACCCAGTGGTCCATGCAGGAGTTACCCATGTCCCACAAGATTATCATAATGGAATCCTGCAAGAGGGACCTACACTGGTGGCTTAATTCTACTCAGGTGGTTTTGGGCAGACCATTCATTCCCCCACAACCAGTAGCGACAATGACCACAGACACTTCCCAGATAGGGGGGTGGGGGGGGCATTATCTGAGGAAGACTGTTCAAGGAGTTTGGCAGGAATACAAGAACCACTTGCATATCAATGTCCTAGAGATGAAAGCGGTACTTTTGGAGTTGCAGTCATTCCACTACTTCCTTCCACTAGGAACATTTGCAATCCAGACAGACAATATGTCAGTCGTGTGGTATATAAACAAACAAGGAGGAACCAAATCTTACCCCCTATGTCTAGAGGCTCAAAGAGTATGGCAGTGGGCAGTCTCTTATCAACGTTTTCTAATAGCAGTGCATGTCCCGGGAAAATCTAGTGTGATACTAGACAAACTCAGCAGAGCTATTCTAATGCCTCACAACTGGTCTCTGAAACTGGAAATTGCAAATCGGGTATGTTAGGTAGTCCAATCTCACCTTCATTTTTACATATGGGCTCAGAGCCAATCCTCTGCTCTGACTCGGCCGATTTTCAAGCTCGAAGACTTCTGGTTGGCTCGTGGCTAAGCAGGTATCTCATGGTGCGCCAGTGCAATCCCCAGATCTCATTTGCCGCATCGATGAGTTCGGATGTGCTTCTCTTGGCTCTGGCTAAGTTTTTCATTATTCTAGTATCTTGTGCTTATAGGACTTATCTTTATTGTCGTGTGGTTGTTGTGTGACCTTTTTAGTGGTATCCTGTGTACCAGTAGTTAGGCGCATTTGTGCTTCTCCTAAACCGTTAGTTTTGGCGACTTCGCCTTTTTTTCCTATTGATTATTTCTTGTCAAGCGATTATTGTTGACTGGTGGTCTTTAGCGGGGACCCGCTAAAGTCTTAGTTTTCGTACACTTGTTAATTGCTACCCTTGAGTGTCTGTGTGTGCGCGCGCATGTGTGCGCCTTCTTGGTCTGTTTGAATTAGAAGACCCGATTCTTCACAGGGCTAGGCCCGTTTAACTTGGGACCTAGTCCTCGTGTTGCTTCCACTGTATTGTATTTAAAATATTCTCCTGTGTGACTAATCTGTCTAGTGTTTAGTGGAAAATCTAGTTTTCTATCTTACACCAGGCTAGGCCCGTTTAACTTAGAGGACCTAGTCCTCATGTAATTCGTCTGTAGGGCTAGGCCCGTTTTAGTTAGAGGACCTAGTCCTCAGTCATTTTCTTTCTCTTTTTTCCGTTGAATGATTCTGGGTTGCAATGTCTAAGAATAGCAAGGAGCACAAACCCTCTGGGTTTAAGAAATGTATGAAGTGCTCCCAGAAAATGTCTTTGACCGATGGCCACAGTAGCTGTGTCTCCTGTTTGGGAGCCATCCATTTGCAAGAATCATGTTTGTTTTGTCATGCTTTCTCTCCTAGAGTGTTACAGGAGATAAAGAACAAATTGATACTCAGGTCTGTTGAAGCCAACCTTCGAGAAAGCTTTGTCTGGTTCTTCTATTTCCTCTACTAAGTCGTCTAAGTCAAGAGCTGATTCAAAATCTAAAGGTTCAAAAAGGCCTTCTCCAGCACAGGCTACTGTTTTGGAGCCGCCTGCCAAATTATTAAAACCTGCCTCCTCGGCTCCTCAGTCTTTACTGTGGTTTCGGAGTCAGTCACAGATACTTCGGTGCCGACTGCTGAATCCTTGCAGATAGTTGACTGTGATTCTCGGAGCCGGTCTATAGAGTCCTGACCAGTCTCTTAATGGTCAAATCTCCAGTGCTTGCTAGGTCGAGATCCCCAACCTTATCTTCCAGGTCTTCCAGCAGTCTTTTGGAAGAAGATGTGGAGAGGGTAGTACTGAGACTACTCAAGTTGTCTGCCCTGCCTAAATTTTTGTTGGCTCCGACCCAGTCGACCTCGGAGCCACTCGAACCAGTTCTGTCTCCATACTTGATTCCTCCTCCGAGCCATGTTGGCTTTTCGGAGCTAGAGTGCTTGTTACCAATGGAGGAACCCTCGGTTCCGGCTCCCCTTGCTGTTGCATTAGAGCCGAGTTCGGCTCCGACACGTTCGGCTCAATATATCATGTCCAGGGACCAAAGCTCTTCTGTCGGCGCCAAGGGGGATGGTTTGAATTGACCTTCGTCGGTTCCGTGCCTTCCTCTTGGTGCTTCCGCCAGGGTGAGCTTGGACCCTGCATCTGACCCTGCATCTATCTCTGAGTTGATGGCTCTGGCTCCGGCACCGTCCTTTGTCTCTTCGGAGCAGGGACAGTCTTCGGAGCCGGAGAGATCTGCTTTTGAGGTGATGAGGAGTGTGCTGTCACAATCTACAGCCCCTGCCAGTGGTACAAGCACTCTTCCCCCCAGGGCTCCCACTTCGGTCTCAGTCCCTACTCTCTCCGGAGACAGCAGAGACCCACAGCCTCAGGAGCCACTGGCTGGTGGCCCCCACTCTTCCGGGGCATCCCCAGAAAGTCATTTTGAGGAGTCTCCGTGGAAGAGAGTATGCAAGAGGAAGCATATTGACTCCCAGGATGAGTCTCTGACATCGGACACTGACCTCGATGAGACGGAGGGGTCCCCTAAGTCATCCTCTGATGATGTCTCCTTTGTGGACATTCTAGAGATCCTTAAACAGAGGTGCGACTGGCCCACTGTTAACCTCTCTGATGAGGAGTCTGTGCACCTGAAGGCTTTCGGGTCTCAACCCTCTACCTCTTGGGTGTCTCCACCTTTCGACAAGCTAATGGATCTGGTTAGTCGGAAGGTGTGGGATACTCCCGATGCCGTGGAACCAGTACCCAGAAGACCAAATAAGTTCCTGTCTGCCCCTCCTGGAAAAGAATTCTTGCCTAAGGGCGTTCCTGTAGATGCCATGGTGGTGGCGGCAGCCGCGAAGAAGGAATTGGTGGAGACTTCTTCCTCTGTACATCCGCCAGACAAGGAGACTCGACAGATGGACATATTTGGGAAGCGTGTATTTAGTTCAACGGCCTTTACACTTCGATCCCTGAACTATCTTAGCCATTTCACGAGGTTGCAGAGGGATCTCCTGAAGGAGTTAGGAGATTCCATACAGGGTGCTTGTCCTGAGGGAGTCCATGATAGGATCTCTGATCAGTTGTCCACCCTAAATTTCATAGTTAACTCCTCCATGCGGCTCATATCTCATGCGGCTGATGGAGCGAGCAGAGCAGCGGGTTCAGGAGTTGCCCTTAGGTGCCACTCCTGGATGCACTTGTGTAATTTTGCGGAGCCATTCAAGTCCATCTTCACCAACGCCCCATTTGATGGATGTTCATCATGTTTCACTGCTGCAGTCATTACACTTGGGTTATCCTGCCGTCAGGCGGTCCCGCAGTCGTCCAGAGTTCCAAAGTCTTGGTCCAGCGTCAGTTGCTGTCGCTTCTTCCCTGTCGTCAGTGCACTAGGGGTATATAAGATGCAGCCAATGCCATTTTCTTCAGTCTTTCTTGCCGTGCGGTGAACGAAGCAAAAGCAGTTCGCAAGTGCCGGTCGGCCGACTCCTGAGATTTTCGCATTCGAATTTCAGAACCGAAGTCTTCAATAAAGCTAAGTACCCCGTTGGGGAAACTTTTTCTTGCCTCAGTTCGATGTCAGTAAAAGTTAATAACTGCATTTCTTGTGGGAAGCAAATACCTCATAAGTATTTTCATTCTTACTGTATTCCATGCCTAGGCCCAGACCACAACGTCACTAGTTGTCGGTTTTGTGCTAGATTTAACAAGCGCACTATTAAACGTCTGTTTGATTTTGCTTGCCATTATTTTGGCCGAAGGTTCGATTATACCATGCCGTCGGAACAACCAACGACCGGAATACACAAAAAATGCAAAGACAAAGATAAGGACATGCATCCGAGGTCCAAAACCAACAATGAAGCCTCTTCTAGGCCAGTCGGTTCTCAGCGAGGCGCTTTCGCAGCCCCTGACACCCGCTACCTCAGAGCCACAGGCCGCCTCTGACGCCCACGTGGAGATTTCTAGGCCTCTGGAAACTCAAGGTATTGGGCCTATGGAAATTAACCCTTCAGATGGGCCCGGAGCCGCTGAGCAGGCATCGGCTTCTGAGGGTGTTTTCAGACTCTCACAGCTTACCATCAAAACAACTACCAAGTCTAAAACTCCATTAAAGACAAAGAAACAAGTACAGAATTCACCTGGACAGGCCTCCATGCCTAAAAAACAGATGCTCAAAATGGCCGAAGACCTAATTACTCTGATCAGGGGTTCCCATCCCCCTCCTGATAAAAGGCCTAGGCAGGATACAGACTATGATTCCTCTGACCAAGTTTCCATTTCTTCTGACTCCTCTTCAGACCAGGGATACTCTTTACCCCCGTATGAGGATTCTGATGCTGAAGAATCAATCCCTTCAGCCTGTCCTCCCGAGGATTACTCTTTTGGGGAAACTTTACATACCATGAGGGAGCATTTCCATTGGGAGAGCCAGGATTATTCAGAATCCAAGAAAAGGCTCAGAGATTTTCTTTTATTGCCTCAGCACAGGCCCCTTGCTATTCCGCCTGTGTTAGATATTGTGGATGATGTGTTCTCTGAATTCAGTTTAACCCCTGATTCTTTGCCCCCAGCACCAGTCAAGCCAGGTAGGTAATGCAGAGTTCACTGACTCTCACAAATTTCTTTATAAAAACCCTGCTGCTGACCCAGAAACTATTTCCCAGGGTCCCAAAGGGGTAAAGGCTTCCACTGCTAAAAATCCAGTTCCCTCTGATAGGGATGCTAGAGCATTAGATAGATGGGGGAAGAAAGTGTACACTTCTGCAACTTTAGCAGTAAGGGCTTTAAATTGCCAGTTCCACATGCTTAAATACCAACAATATTTAATGTCTCTGTTAAAACAGAAAATGCTTACAAGCCCGGAAGGTCATGACTATAAGGAAATGCAGGATTTATTACATGCAGCTGAACAAGTGGGAAAACATACTCTGCAATGTGGTTTTGATTCATTAGAGGCTTCTTGTAGAGCCGCAGTTACAGGATCTGTGATTCAAAGGCATGCTTGGTTAAAAGAACAAAGTTTACATGATCATGTTAAGGCAAAATTATTGGATGTTCCTTTACAGCATGATATCTTGTTTGGTGTTAAGGCAGAAGAGGTATTAAAGAAAATGGAGGATAAGGCAAAATCTATGCAAACAGTGAAGGATTTCTTACAGGTACAGCCACCTCGATTTAGCAGAAACTGGCCTTCTAAAAATTGGTCCTTTCCAGTGTCAGACAGACCACAAAGAGGCAGATACAGATGCCCAAGAGGCAGATCTCAGCCCCAAGGCTCTTACAGACCACAACAGTGGGGTTCTTCAACCCCAAAAGGAGGAGAAGAAAAGTCACAACCTTATAGGAAACAGTCCCAATGACTTCCCCCTTCAAATGCCAAGCACTTACCTTTTGGCAGCTCCCTTAGGGGGAAAACTAGCACTTTTTCCACAAAATTGGCATATAATCACCCAAGACAAATGGGTTCTGAATATTGTGTCTCAAGGTTACAGGTTCCACTTTCACACACTACCAAGGCCAGAAGGAATGCCAGACCTGCCACAAAATCAATGGGCAGAGGCATAAAAACAGATTACAGCCCTCATGGACATGAGAGCTATTCAGAAAGTGCCACAACAGGAACAAGGACAAGGATTTTACTCGAGACTTTTCTTGGTCCCCAGAAAGGACAAAGCCTGGAAACCCATACTGGACCTATCTACTCTAAATACTTACCTGGATGTTCCAAAATTCAAAATGTTGACACTACAGCAACTTCTTCCCATGCTGGGCAAGAAGGTTTGGCTTGTTACTTTGGACCTCAAGGAGGCATACTTGCATGTCCCAATCAGACAAAATTGCAGAAGATACCTCAGATTCATAGCTGGCACAATGCATTACCAATTCTCTGCACTGCCCTTTGGCTTATCTACTGCACCCAGGGTCTTCACAAAATGCCTGGCACCAGTAATTGCATTTTGCAGACAAAAATGAATTCAAATATATCCCTACTTGGACAACTGTCTTATTCAAGCAGAGAGCAAGGACATTCTTCTAAAGCATCTGGCGTTTCTAAAAAGATTGCTAATTTGCCTAGGGTACACAGTAAACGAAAAGAAGTCAAAACTAGTGCCCTCACAAGAGATAATATTCCTGGGTGCCAGCTTAAATACAACGGCCCATATGGCTTATCTCACGCCAGACAAGCAAAGACAACTGACTCAGTACTTTCAATTGATGGCAACAAAACCCCAACTCCCTGCAAGAAAAATTCTGCAGGCCTTGAGGTTCATGGTGTCCTGCATACTACTACCATATGCCAGACTGCATATGAGGAAATTACAGTGGTACCTAAAAAGTGTTTGGACTCAACACGGTCACAGTTTGGAAACAGTAATACCACTTATTCCCTGCCTACAACAAGAGTTTCAATGGTGGGCACAGGCATGTCACTACAACAAGGGACAGCCTTTCACTTTACCCATAGCCAGGCAGACACTAACAACAGATGCATCGGATTATGCCTGGGGAGCACACATGGCAGGAAAATGTATTCAGGGCAAGTGGGCCGCAAACCAAATGCATCTTCACATCAATCAAACAGAGATGTTAGCTGTACAAAATGCCCTAACAGCTTACAAGGACCTACTGCATCCAGGACAACTATTATTAAAGACGGACAACACCACAGTTATGTGGTACATAAGCAAGGGGGCACTCATTCTTATCCCCTCTGCAGACAAGCCATGACTTTGTGGAACACAGCACTGACCTATCAAGTTCATCTGCAAGCACAATTCCTGCCAGGAAAGAAAAATACTCTGGCAGACGACTTAAGCAGAAACATCATGGATCCTCACGAGTGGAAATTAAATCCCCAAGTATTCAGCATGGTAACACAAAAATGGGGGTGCCCAGACATAGATCTTTTTGCCTCCCATCTGAACTGCCAACTACAGAAATTCTGCACAAGCACTTACCACACACAAGCATGGAAAGTGGATGCTCTCTCGTTCAGCTGGAAAACCCTAAAAGTTTATGCCTTCCCACCACTGCCACTCCTTTCAAAGTACTCCTAAAAGCCAGACAAGAAAGGCCAAAAATTATCCTGATTGCCCCAGACTGGCTACGCCAGCACTGGTACCCAATCTTAAAGAACTTGGCTCAAGGCCCAGCATGGATTTTACCTCATATTCCTCATCTTCTGACTCAACAAAACAATCAGATCCTGCACAGCCAGCTCAAAACCTTAAACTTGGCTGCATGGCAGATTACTTAGCCAAGCAGCCAACACCTCTTTCTAAAGCGGTTATTGATGTCATTTTGGAGGCCAGGAGGCCCAGCACCAGGAAATCCTATTCAGAAAAGTGGAAGAGATTCTGCGCCTGGAACCTGGCTCAAAGCTTTGACCCTCTTGTTCCAAATATTCCTCAGATATTACAATACTTAACTGAGATGCTGGACAAAGGCCTATCCTTTTCATCCATTAAGATCCACGCCTCTGCCATCTCAGCTCATTACAACACGGATCCTCCTATATTCTCTCATCCATTATTAAAACAGCACCTCAGAGGGGCTAAAAACTTAAGACTGCCCCGGAGAGCACCAACACCAACTTGGGACCTCAACTTTGTCTTGGAAAAACTAACTTTACCTCCTTTTGAGCCAGCCAATTCAGCAGAATTAAAATTTGTCATGGAAAACTGCTCTGCTTCTGGCAATAACCTCAGCACGAAGAGTCTCAGAGTTACAGGCACTAATGGCAGTGGAACCTTTCATCATTTTTCATCAGGACAGGGTTTCTTTAAGAACAAAACCCTACATTTATGCCAAAGGTGGTATCCAGTGTGGCTCTTAACCAAACTATTCACTTGCCAACATTTTATCCAAATCCCCAGAATAAAGGGGAGAGACCTCTGCACTCACTGGACATACACAGGCAGTTACACTTCTACTTGGACAAAAAAGCTTTCAGGAAATCTGAGCAATTGTTTGTAGCATATGCTGCAGGATCACATGGAAAGGCTATTTCAAAGCAGACCATTTCAAAGTGGATAGGACACTGTATCCATTTCTGCTACACACAGCATGGAAAAACTGTACCTAGCAACATTAGGCCACATTCCACCAGGGCAACAGCCACTTCAACTGCCTTCCTTAGAGGAGTACCTACCAAGGATATTTTGGAAGCTGCAACTTGGAGTTCAGTAAACACTTTTACCAAGCATTACCACTTGCCTCTTTACTCTAAATCCAGAGCTGGCTTTGCCACTGCAGTGCTGCAGGGCCTCATAGCCACCCCAAATCTTTTATAGACCCAGCCACCCAACCTCAGCTTTGGGATTCAACCCAAGTGTAATGACTGCAGCAGTGAAACACGATGAACATAGTACAGTTTTGTACCTACCATAAATGTAGGTGTTCGAGTGTATTTACTACTGCAGTCCAGGTTACCCTCCCTCCATCCCCACTTTCTTAGCTGGTACTTATCTATACCTTTCTACCATATACAACCTATGTGGTGTATTTGCTTGTAACTGAAGGTATCGTTTTTATTTATTATGTATTTTTTATTAGCAATATGTATTGCCTACCTATTTGGGGGCACCTGACATCTGGGGCAAGAAAAACTGAAGAAAATGCCGTCGGCTGCATCTTATATATACCCCTGGCGCACTGACGTCAGGGAAGAAGCGACAGCAACCGACGCCGGACCAAGACTTTGGAACTCTGGCTGACTGCGGGACTGCCTGACGGCAGGATAACCCAAGTGTAATGACTGCAGCAGTGAATACACTTTGAACATCTATATTTATGGTAGGTACAAAACTGTACTTTCCTCCTTGTTTTGTTTCAAGGTGAAAGATGCACTCACTCGGTGTGAACAGGAAGGAAACTCTCTGTCTGCCATGGGAGTCCGTTTTACCGTCCCCTCTCAACCATACCCCAAAGGTCAAAGGGGGAGGTAAGATGTGGTTCAAAAAGTCCCAGAGGGCCTTTCCAGGCACACAGAGTGAATCCTCCTTCAGAGGCAGAGGAGGAGGAAATGGTAGACGTCGCCCTAGAGGCAAGGGCAGTCCGCAATATCAGCAAGGCCGTGGTTCCTTTCGAGGTCGGCCTTATCGCCGCTCCTGATGTGGGGCCCGACTGCGTCTCTCTGGGGCCAGTCTGGGGTCGCATCTCTTTGTATCCAGAAGCCTGGCTAAATTTAACCCAAGACAAGTGGGTACAAAGAGTCGTTACCAGAGGATATATCATACCCTTGTCCCTTCCACCGTTTGTTCCCAAAAAGATCCCAGATGTTCCACCCAATCACAGGGATCAGGCAACTGTGGAGATCAACAAGTTGCTCTCAGAAAGAGTCATCCAGCCCGTGCCAGCAGACCAGATAGGATCCGGAACTTACTCCAGGTTCTTTTTAATCCCAAAACGAACCGGCCAATATTGGACCTCAGCAGATTAAACGAATCCGTAAAAAAGGACAAGTTTCGGATGGTCACACTGCAGTCGATACTCCCGTTGTTAGGGAATGACTATTGGATGTGCTCTCTGGATCTCCAAGACGCCTACTACCATATAAAAATGGACAAGGCATCAAGGCAGTATCAGTGCTTCCTGCTGGGAGCCAGCCATTATCAGTTTAGCGCTCTTTCCTTTGGTCTCACCACAGCCCCCAGGGTATTCACCAAATGCATGGCAGTAGTGACAGCTCACCTGAGACGTCAGGGATTCCAGGTGTTTCCGTATTTGGATGACTGGCTCCTGACCGCCCCCACCAGGCATCTACTTCTCCAAAACAGGGACATCACCATCCAGCTTTGTGCTCAACTAGGGATCTCCATAAAATGGGAAACATCTGCATTACAGCCCTTGCAATCCGTGATTTTTATAGGTGCAGAGGTAGACACAGTGGATATGACAGTTCGCCTTCCCGCCAAAAGAGCAGAAAACCTCATCTCGCAAGTTCAGCGACTACTCCCACTTCGGAAGGTCAAAGCAAAGTGGATTCTTCAACTTCTTGGAACGATGGCCTCAACCATTCTGTTAATACCTCTAGCCGGGTAGCATATGAGAATCCTTCGATGGCTGCTATTCTCCCAGTGGTCGTTCCAATACCTACTGCTGAATCACTCTATTCTGCTGACAGAATCATGCAAAAAGGACCTTCGTTGGTGGATAGCCCCCAACAAATCTGTTCACGGGAGCTCCCTTTGTGCCTGCCCAACCCGTTGCCACTGTGACCATGGATGCCTCCCAGGTCGGGTGGTGGGGGCATTATCTGGGCAGGACGGTCCACGGCATATGGCAAGAACACTAGGCTCATCAGCATATCAATATTCTGGAGATGAGAGCGGTGCTTCTGGCGTTGCAAGCACTTCAGGACCTTCTTCCTCCAGGGCCGATTGCAATACAGTCGGACAACATGTTTGTTGTGTGGTATATCAACAAACAGGGCGGTACCAGATCTTACCCACTCTGTCGAGAAGCCATGCAAGTTTGGGAATGGGTGATTTCTTCTCAGCACTTTCTGGTGGCAACGCACATTCCAGGGACAACCAATGTGATAGCTGACAAGCTGAGCTGGGCAGTCCTGCTGCCCCACGAGTGGTCTCTGAAATGGGAAATAGGGGAACAGATTTTCCTAAAATGGGGACAACCTTGCTGCGACCTTTTTGCCAGTCCAATCAATGCCAAGTGCAGCAGTTATTTTTCCCTAATTCTCCCTCCGGGGGAAACACCCAGAGACGCTCTGGTACACGATTGGCCCACGGGACTTCTCTATGCCTTCCCTACTTTTCCTCTAATCCCCAAAGTGATACAGAAAGCCAACCGACTGGGAAGCAAGTTGATCCTCATTGCTCCTTACTGGCCTCATCAGGTCTGGTTTCCCTTCCACGAGCCTCTTCTCCTGGATGATCCTTGGATCCTGGACCCAGTTCCAGATCTACTGACCCACTTGTCTGGTTCGTTACACCCCTCTCCACACCCTCAAATTGACAGCTTGGCTGATCCAGTTCCATCTCTAGTCAGGCTTCATGATGATTCATCGTCAGTGTCCCATATTCTTTTATCCTCACACAAACCATCAACCAGAAGGCTGTATGAAAGTAAGTTGAAAAGGTTTTCTATTTGGGCACAAAAGATGAATGTGGATCCTTACACTGCTCCTGTTCCCGTAATTCTGGAATTCCTTTT
The DNA here is from genome assembly GCF_019279795.1 of Protopterus annectens. Lineage (NCBI taxonomy): Eukaryota > Metazoa > Chordata > Ceratodontiformes > Protopteridae > Protopterus > Protopterus annectens. The sequence continues at coordinate 628,680,100 of NC_056751.1, read as the reverse complement.
GGAGCTTTTTCAGCAGGGATCTGCCACAGCCACCATCAAAGTACAATTGGCGGCTGTTTTACATTTTTATTTGGGATCTCCAAATGTTAACCTTATGTCGCATAAGTTATGTAAAACCTTCTTGAGAGGAGCCAACTTGCTGAGACCACCTTTACAGGAACCTGTGGCTTCTTGGGACTTAAATTTTGTATTGTCCAAACTAACATCCCCTCCTTTTGAACCGTCTCATTCAGCTTCCTTAAAGTATTTGTCTTGGAAGACTGTGTTTTTGGTAGCTATTACATCAGCCAGACGTGTTTCTGAGCTACATGCTCTGTCTATTAAACCACCTTATTTAGTTTATCGTACCAACCCCTCGTTTGTTCCCAAAGTTTGTTCTTCTGCCACATTGAACCAGTCCATTGAACTTCCAGTCTTCTTTCCCAATCATAGCAATGCAGCGGAATACCGTTTTCACCAGTTGGATGTTCACAGACAGCTGCATTTCTTTTTGCAATGGACCAAAGAATTCCGGAAGTCAGACCAGTTGTTCATTTCCTTTTCTGATTCCAGATCGGGTTTGCCAGTTTCTAAGGTGACATTGTCTAAGTGGATTTCGAGTTACATAGCCTTCATCTACAGCTCGGAGGACAGACCCTTACCCCACAGGGTCAAAGCTCACTCTACCAGGTCTCTGTCTACCGCTGCAGCCTTCCAAGCCAGGGTACCAATTGATCATATCTGCGCAGCAGCTACGTGGGCTACTCCTCACACCTTTATCACTCATTATAAGTTGGATTTGGCTTCTAGGGGTAGAGCATCCTTTGGCTCCACAGTGCTAAGGAATATCTTCCAATGAGCCACCCAAGAATCAGGTGCTAGAGGCGCTGTCCCAAATGTAAAAATGAAGGTGAGATTGGACTACCTAACATAAAGAAGTTATGTACTCGCCATAACATAAAGAAGTTATGTACTCGCCATAATGTTCCATGTTGGTAGTCCATCTCACCCTTCATTTTTACCAACCCTCCCTCCTGCCCCCATCCTGGAAGATCTGGAGGTAATATTATAGATTTCTTGGTTGGCAACCCTTTAGTATTGGTTTGTTGGTCAAGGGTTTCTTTCTGTCTCTTTCTATTGCTAGTGAGCAGCAAACAAGATCTGGAGATTGCAATGGTGCACCATGGGATACCTGCCTAGCCACGAGCCAACCAGAAGTCTTCGAGCTTGAAAATGGGCCGAGTCGGAGCCGAAGATCGGCTAAGAACTCATATGTAAAAATGAAGGGTGAGATGGACTACTAACATGGAACGTTATGGTGAGTACATAACTTCTTTTTTTTGCAAGTGGGGCCAGCCTTGCTGCAACCTTTTTGTCAACGCCAAATGCAGCAGCTACTTTACCCTGATCCCTCCCTCTGAGGGAGTCACCATGGGATGCACTTGTACACGATTGGCCGCCGGATCTCCTTTATACTTTCCCTCCATTTCCTTTGATCCCCAAAGTCCTTCAGAAAGCCAACACGTTGAGAAGCAGGTTAATGTTCATTGCCCCATACTGGCCTTGTCAAATTTGGTCCCCTTCTTATGGCCCCATCTACAAGAGGATCTGTGGGTTCTGGACCCAGTTCCAGACCTCCTGACTCATCTGTCAGGGATGCTCCATCCCTCGATCAAAACCCTCAGACTGACAGCTTGGCTGCTCCACTTCCACTCCTAGCCAGGCTTCCAAATATATCTCCTGCTGTGAAGCATATTTTGATCTCATCCCATAAGACGAGAACTAGAAAGCTTTACACTAGCAAATGGAAAACATTTTCCTGTTGGGCTCTCAACAATCACATTGATCCCTTCACAGCCCCTGTAACATATATTTTAGACTTTTTAGCAAAACTTTCCAATGAAGGTGCAGCAAACGGCTACCATACAAGTTCAGTTGGCTGCTATATCAAGCTACCATTATTAGAGAGATGGGATTCAAAATTATGTCCCATAGACTGTGCAAGGCATTTTGAGAGGTATCTTTTTGCTAAGGCCCCCAGTGAAAGAACCACCACCTCCTTGGGACCTCAATTTGGTATTGTCCACTCTAATCCTTCCACCATATGAACCGGCTTCATCTTGTCATCTGAAGTTCATAACGTGGAAAACAGTCCTTTTGGTGGCCATCACATCAGCTAGGCAGGTATCAGAAATCCAAGCATTGTCTATACATCCCCCTACTTAGTTTTCCATAAAGACAGTTTCCCCTTAGAACTAATCCATCATTCCTCCCTAAAGTTTGTTCCGAGACTAATTTGAATCAGTCTGTTGATCTTACCTGTCTTCTTCTCAAACTATGGCAACAAGGCAGAATATAACTTACACCAATTGGATGTACACAGGCAGTTATATTTCTACCTAGACAGAACAAAGAATTCAGGAAATCTGATCAACTGTCCGTATCCTTTTCAGATAAAAAGGGCTCCCCAGTATCAAACGTTGCTCTGTCAGTGGCTTACTGACACTATTACCTATTCATATACTTCTCAAAATAGACAACTGCTTGGGAAAATAAAAGGTCATTCAACAAGAGCCATTGCAACCTCGTCTTCTTTTCAGGCTAGGCTACCTATGGATTCAATTTGTGCTGCAGCAACATAGGTAAAACCTCATACCTTTATCACTCATTACAAAGTAGATTTGGCCTTCCAGAACGGGGTTTCCTTTGGATCCACTGTTCTGAAGAGTTTGTTCCCTTGAGCCACGCAAGAAAGAAGGTGCTGGGGACACTGCCCCAACCAGCAAAGAATGAAGGCGAGATAGGACAACATGCAACATAAAGAAATTATGTACTCAACATAACGTTCCATGTTTGTTGTCCAGCTCGCCTTCATTCTCGCATTCCCACCCTCTTTCCCCCAACTTTCGCTCCTGGAGGATCGAGAGGTCTTTATTGAATTTGGAATTCATGTTCTCTGATTCCCTTTAGTCCTAGGTGGGACCCATTTCAAGTTTATGTTCCTGTGGTCCTTTCTTACCTGTGCAGGTTACTACATTCAGGGATGGCTTATTCCTCAGTGAAAGTGCACGTCTCTGCTATTTCTGCTTGCCTTCCCTTGACTCCACCTCTAGCTTCCAGGTTGGACGCCAAGCTGTTCCTGAAAGGGGTCCTTCACATAAAACCTCCTTGGGACCTTAACTTTGTGCTGGAAAAGCTTACATTGGCCCCTTTTGAGCCAGCCCATTCGCCCTCTCTTAAATTTTGTACTTGGAAAACAGTCTTGTTAGTGGCCCTTACTTCTGCCAGGAGGGTCTCTGAGTTCCAAGCTCTTATGGCTTCTCCTCCCTAGTTTGTTTTTCATAAAGATAGGGTTTGTCTCAAAACTAAACCTTCATTCATGCCTAAAATAGTTAATAAAATTTCCTTAAACCAGGCAATTAATTTACCTGTCTTTTACCCTCAGACACAGAACTCCTCAGAAAGGACTTTGCATTCCTTGGATGTTCATAGGCAACTGAGGTTCTACTTAGACAAGACAAAACCGTTCAGTCTGACCATTTATTGGCCTCTTTTCATCCTAGGGCCCTTGGCAAGGCAGTGTCAAAACACGCAATTGCCTCTTGGATTTCTAAAACTATTGCCTTTTGCTATTCCTTTCATGGAAAGCAGTTGAGTTCATCTGTCAAGGCCCATTCCACCAGAAAAGCAGCTTCCTCTTCAGCAGCTTTCTTCAAGGGAGAGGATTATGCTTTTATTCTAGAGGCTGCAACTTGGTCTTCTGTACATACCTTTGCCAAGCATTACAAATTGAATTTGATCTCCAGAGCTCAAGCAGGGTTTGCTAGGTTTATCCTGCAGGGTCTCATAGACTCTGCTTCCCATCCTACCTCCCATGTTACTTCCTAGAGAGCTGTAGTACTCTCCCTAAGATTATGAATACTGTAACATGAGAATAGAAGAACATAGAATAGTTGTGTAAGAACTTACCATAACCATAGATGTCCCTCTCTTCCATGTTGCAGTATTCAGTCCCACCCTCCTACACCCTTTTTGGTCATATTATTACCTGTGCTGTTTTTCCTAACCACTGATTTTGTGTGTCTAGGAGGTTTATGATTTGTTTTCTCTTCTCCTGCTCCTGGGATCTCTCTGTGTGCTGCAGCCAGATGTTCATCGTGCATACAGCTGCAGTCATAACAGATGGGTTCTCCTGCCATCAGGCGGGTCCTCGGTCGGCCGAATTCCAAAGTCTAGGTCCGGCGTCGGTTGTAGTCGCTTCTTCCCTGACGTCAGTGCGACAGGGGTATAAAGGAACCAGCCGACGCCATATTTTCTTCAGTCTTTCTTGCCACGCGGTGCCCGAAGCAGAAGCAGTTCGCAAGTGCCGGTCGGCCAGCTCCTGAAATTACGAAAATTTTGAAACCGAAGTCTTCTTGAAAGCTAAGTACCCCGTTGGGGAAACTTTTCTTGCCTCAGACCGATGTCAGACAAAGTTAATAATTGTATTTCATGTGGGAAGCAAATACCGCATAAGGATTTTCATTCCCTCTGTATACCTTGTTTAGGCCCAGACCACGACGTCTCGGTCTGTCGCTTTTGTGCTACATTCAACAAACGCACCATTAAGCGTCGGGCGGAGTTCGCCCAGCATTATTTTGGAAAAACATTTAACTATATTATGTCGTCGGATACTCCGACTCCAGTTTTGTCTAAAAAACGCAAAGATAAGGACCAACACACGAGGTCCGCGGCCTCTACCGACACCACGCCAAAGCCGGCTACACATGGTCCGGTTCTCAGCGAGGCGCCTACGCAGCCCCTGACTACCAATGACACTTCATTGGCGGTGTCTCCTGTACCCGAGGTCGCAGGCTCCTCGGCCCACACCCCGACTACAGATACCGAAGCCACTCTTGGCGTTGAACCTCAAAATGTGGACAGGTCTACCTCCACTCAAGGTGTCTTCAGACCTTCCTCTTCTTTTTCCATCAAGGCTTTCACTAAGTCTAAAGCAGCCATGCATTCTAAGAGACAAGCTACACAGGGCCCATCTCTAGGCCCCATGCCTAAAAAACAGATGCTTAAAATGGCTGAGGATTTAATTACTCTTATCAGGGTTCTCAACCCCCACCGGAAAGGCCCAGAGTGGAGGAAGAATCCTCCTCTGATCAGGGCTCCATTATTTCAGAGCACTCTGATGATCAGGAACATTCTTACTCCCCTTTTGAAGACTCTGATGCAGAGGAGTCCATTCCTTCTGTATCCCCCCCAGAGGATTACTCCTTTTGGGAAACTTTGCATACCTTAAGGGAACACTTCCACTGGGAAGGCCAAGATTATTCAGATTCCAAGAAAAGGCTTAGGGAATTTCTCTTGCTACCTCAGCACAGGCCTCTGGCTATACCTCCTGTCTTGGACATCCTAGATGATGTTTACTCGGAGGCCTGCCTTAATCCGGATTCTCTGCCTCCAGCCCCAGTCAAGCCTGACAGGTACTACAGGGTTCCTGACTCGCACCAATTTCTATACAAAAGCCATGCTGCTGACCCAGAAACCATCTCACAGGGCCCCAAGGGAATTACGGCCTCCACTGCTAAAAATCCATTACCTTCCGAGAGAGATTCCAGATCCTTAGAAAGGTGGGGAAAAAAGGTATATACCTCGGCTACCTTAACCATGAGGGCCTTAAACTGTCAGTTCCATATGCTAAAATACCTACAGTTTTTCTTATCACAATTGAAAAGTAAAATGTCACTACCTGAACAACCAGACTTGAAGGAGTTGCAGGATTTGATGCATAGTGCAGAACAAGTGGGTAAGCATACCTTACAATGTGGTTTTGATGCTCTAGAGGCCTCATGTAGAGCTGCTGTTACAGGATCAGTCATACGTAGACATGCCTGGCTCAAGGAACAAACCTTGCCTGATCATGTCAAAGCTAAATTACTAGATGCCCCTCTACAAAAGGATGTAATATTTGGTGCTAATGCTGAGGAGGTATTAAGGAAAATGGAGGAAAAGGCTAAATCAATGCAAACTGTGAAAGATTTTCTACAGGTACAACCCCCACGTTTCAGTAGAAATTGGCCTTCCAAAAATTGGTCCTTTCCAGCCACGGACAGACCCCAAAGAGGTAGATACAGACGCCCGAGGGGCAGGGGACAATCCCAAGGATCGTTTAGAGGCAGACAATGGCAAGCTCCAACACAAAGAGGTGGTGAGGATAACTCGCAATCATTCAGAAAGCAAGCCCAATGACTTTCCCTTTGCATGCCAAGCAAGACTCAAATGGCAGCCCCTTAGGAGGAAAACTGGCATTATTTTCAAAAATTGGCATATTGTCACAAAGACAAATGGATCCTGGACATTATAAACAGAGGCTACAGATTGCATTTTCACACCCTTCCAAAAATGAGAGGCATGCCAAACCTGCCACACAATCAAAGGGCAGAGGCACAAAGGCAAATTACAGATCTCATAAACACGAAAGCTATTCAAGAGGTACCTACGCATCAACAAGGTCAAGGGTTTTATTCCAGACTATTCCTGGTACCAAGGAAGGGAAAAGATTGGAGACCTATTTTGGACCTATCCATCCTGAACACATTTCTACTCGTACCAAAATTCAAGATGCTCACTTTACAGCAGCTCCTTCCCATGCTGGGCAAGGAGTCTTGGCTGGTAACATTGGACCTCAAGGAGGCATACCTGCATGTCCCAATCAGACAAAATTGCAGAAGATACCTCAGATTTCTTGCAGGTTCAACCCATTATCAATTCTCTGCATTGCCCTTTGGCTTATCTACTGTGCCCAGAGTATTCACGAAATGCCTGGCATCAGTAATTGCCTACTGCAGACTTCAAGGGATACAAATATTCCCCTATTTGGACGACTGCCTGATCCAAGTGGACAGCAAGCACATTCTTCAGAAACATCTGGCTTATGTAATAATGTTATTGAACTCTCTGGGATACACAGTCAACAAAAAGAAATCAAGACTAATACCCTCTCGGAAGATAATTTTTCTGGGTGCCAACTTGGACACAAACACCCAGATGGCCTACCTCACGCCAGAGAAGCAGGGGCAGCTGACTCAATACTTCAGAACACTAGCAAATTGCACCAGGATGACTGCAAGGAAAGTCCTGCAGGCTCTGGAATTCATGGCATCTTGCATCTTACTAATCCCATGTGCAAAGCTGCATATGAGGAAGCTTCAGTGGTACCTGAAAAACCTATGGTCTCAACACAGCCACAGTTTGGAAACAATAATACCACTAATTCCATGTCTGCAAAAGGAATTTCTGTGGTGGGCTCAAGCATGCCAAACAAACACAGGTCTTCCATTCAGCAAGCCTCAAGCAAATCAAGTCATCACAACAGATTCGCCTGGGGCGCAGCATGCAGATCGGTGCATTCAGGGCAAATGGTCCAAAAAGAAAAGCACCTTCACATCAATCAAAAGGAAATGCTAGCAGTAATAAATGCTATTATCGCTTTCAAAGACCTTCTGCAACCAGGTCAACTATTGATAAGAACGGACAACACCACAGTTATGTGATACATAAACAAACAGGGAGGAACACATTCATACCCCCTATGCAGACTGGCCATGTCACTTTGGAGCATGGCCATGGACTTACAAATTGAACTACAAGCACAGTACTTGCCAGGCAAGGAAAACACGCTGGCAGACAACCTAAGCAGAAATATGACAGATCCACATGAATGGAAGTTGCATCCAAAGGTTTTTACAGAAATAATCCAAGAATGGGGAAAGCCAGACATAGATCTCTTTGCCTCCCACAAAAATCACCAATTGACAAAATTCTGCTCTAGGATTTTTCATCCAAAGGCCTGGAGAGTGGACGCTCTCTCTTTCAGTTGGACATCAATGACAGTTTATGCCTTCCCACCTCTTCCTCTGCTGCCCAAAGTTCTACTGAAAACCAGAGCAGACAGACCAAAGATGAATCTCATTGCTCCAAACTGGCCAAGACAACATGGGTACCCACTCCTGAGGAGCCTGACGCGTTCTCCACCATGGACCCTGCCTGTAATGCCTCTTCTCCTAACTCAGCACAGCTTCAAAACTCTTCACAGCCAGCTAAAAACACTCAATCTAGCCGCATGGAAGATTCCTTAGCATCACAACAGACCCTACTCTCCAAGGAGGTGCAGGATGTCATTTTGGAGGCCAGGAGGCCGTCAACTAGAAAAGCTTACTCCGCAAAATGGAAACGGTTTTGTGTCTGGAATGAGAAAAAGGGTCAGGATCCTGGAAACCTGAATTTACCTCTAATACTACAGTATCTAGCTGAGCTGCTAAGCAGTGGACTTTCATTCTCCTCCATCAAAATCCATGCCTCAGCCATTTCTGCAGAATACAACACTGATCCACCCTTATTCTCTCACCCTCTCTTAAGACAGTTCCTCAGAGGGGCTAAGAATCTAAGACCCCCAAGGAAACAACCAATACCTGCTTGGGATCTCAGTTTCATTCTGGAAAAACTGACCTTGCCTCCCTTTGAGCCAGCTGCCTCATCAGATTTGCAATGTTTGTCCTGGAAAACAGCTTTCCTTCTGGCTATTACCTCAGCTCGTAGAGTTTCAGAACTAAGCTCTCATGGCTGTGCAGCTTTTATCATCTTCCATCAGGACAGAGTTTCCTTACGAACCAACCCGTCCTTTATGCCTAAAGTGGTATCCAGGGTAGCTTTGAATCAGGCCATACATTTACCTACCTTTTATCCTAATCCTCAAAACAAAGGGGAGAGATTACTACATTCCTTGGACATCCACAGACAACTGCGTTATTATTTGGACAGAACAAAGCCTTTCAGAAAATCAGAACAGCTCTTTGTGTCCTATGCTGTAGGAGCTCAAGGAAAGCCAATTTCCAAACAGACAATCTCGAAATGGATAGCCCACTGCATATGCTTTTGCTATTCGTTTCATGTCAAAACTGTACCTACGGGCATCAGATCTCACTCCACCAGGGCCACAGCTACCTCTGCAGCTTTCCTCAGAGGAGTTCCTACCAAAGATATTTTGGAAGCAGCCACTTGGAGTTCTGTGCATACCTTCTCCAAGCACTACAACCTACCATTATACTCCAAAACTAGGGCAGGCTTTGCCACTGCAGTCTTGCAGGGCATTTTGGCTCCTCCTAGTTCCACCTAGTGCCTACCACCCCTTTCTTAGCTTTGGGATTCTACCCATCTGTTATGACTGCAGCTGTATGCACGATGAACATAGTACAGTTTTGTACCTACCATAAATGTAGATGTTCGAGTGCTAATACAGCTGCAGTCCCTCCTTCCCCTCTTGGGACAGGCCTATTGGCTAACACCTCCTCATACAACCTGATTGGGGTATTCATTTATGGTGTATTTGCTTGCAACTACTGTATTTTGATTATATTGCATTGTTTTATTACACAAATTTATGTATTGCCTTCCTTCTGGGGGCACCTGACATCTGGGGCAAGAAAAACTGAAGAAAATGGCGTTGGCTGGTTCCTTTATACCCCTGTCGCACTGACGTCAGGTAAGAAGCGACGCCGGACCTAGACTTTGGAATTCGGCCGACCGAGGACCCGCCTGACGGCAGGAGAACCCATCTGTTATGACTGCAGCTGTATTAGCACTCGAACATCTACATTTATGGTAGGTACAAAACTGTACTTTCTGAGTTGGGTACGTGGAGACGTCACAAATATAGCCTACGTCAGTTTATGGCCCCTACATGCAACGTTACACATACCCCTGTTTCTAAGTCATTGGTATACTGGCCGGATGTCCGGTGCTGCAGGCAGCAACTCCCTAAGGTTATGAATACTACAGCATGGAAGAGGAGGACATCTATGATTATGGTAAGTTCTTACACAACTATTATTTCTCTTCCATACCCTTTGGAATATCCACTGCAACCAGAAATATCCTCAAAATGTCTAGCTCCAGTTATAGCTCATTGCAGGCTGCACAGTATCCACATTTTTCCATATCTTTGCAAAGTCTTAAGTGTCTAGAATCTCAGTTGGGTGAGAGAGATCTTACAAAAGCTTGGATTCCAAGAGAACTTTCAAAAGTCTTTCTTGACTCCATCTCATAGGATTGTTTTCCTGGGATGTCAGCTAGACACCTCAGTTCAAAGTGCTTTTCTTCCACAGGAAAAAATAGGTCTATAGCTAGATCTATTTTTAAGGTTTTCCATTCACACTTCAGTCACTGTGAGGGAATACCTCAGATTTTTTGAGTAACATGGTTTCAGTTATTCTAATGATCTGATCAGCCAAGTGCGCCGAATTGTGTGGAACGCTCTGCATTTGTGATCGATTAAGCCCACTGTTCCGCAGTGAGCAACCATTGCTCCGCTTTGTGACTTTTGACTGGCTTGCATATCGCAGTTATAGCCAATTGGCATCGCAGTATACAAGCCAGTCCAAGTAATTTACATCTTTAAGAAAGCAAGTGAACTTTTTTGTGCCTGACAATGCAGTTCTCCTTCCCCTTTAGTGCTCAGTGGTGCCTTCCCTGCTGCCTGCGTTCCATTCTGGGAAACCTGTGCTCTGATGGCCAAGGGAACACCCCTTTTTTATTGTATGCTCAGATGTCCGGGGATTAGCTTTATTGGATGTGAGCGAGCATCTTAGACTAATGCGCGTAATCTCAACACGTTTAAGTTTTGCTTCTAACAACTGAATTCTTTCGAGCTGCCTTTTTAACTGGAACAATTATCTCACTAACACAAGTTAAATTAAAAATCAGAAATATTTTGGCAGCATAAATGCACATAATCTTGTAAAAAGCAAGTAAGATGGCTAAAATACTTCTTCCAATGTAAATGGTCTCAAACTGTAAAGTACAAATTTTAAGTAAAAAAGTATGTTCATGCTTGTTTTCAAAAGGAGAGTTTCAGAATTTTAAATGCTGACTTATATTACAGCAGTATTAATATGCTGAGCATGTCCTAAAAATATATAAACTGATTGCTAGGTCAAATGAAAGAGAAAGGGACTTTTAATAAAAGGACACACTATTGCTACAGAAGTTCAACCTTATTGTTCCTAATAACAAGCAATGATCACAGCCAGCATATTAAATGTTGAATGTGGCAATAAAACCTAGAGTGTGAGCATTATTAATATGGAAGTCGCTCCTTTATCAAACACTTTACACTGTGGCTTGTGGCTGTCATTCCTAAGGAAAGAGATAATATTTTTAAATTGAGCAAGAGACAAAAATCATCACACAAATCTCTCTGCATACATTTTACATTTGTGATAAACCCTGGTTAGTTCCCTTTAAGATTTGTCAATGCTTCAAGGTCAGTATAATACAGTAGTGGAAATAAAACTTTCTGGCAAGCTTTAGAGTTTAATGTACGAGTTTCCCTGAAAAATGACATCCTAGACTGAGTCAAAAGAACCACACCAGGTATGCCAATGCCACATTCTGTTGAAGTAACAAATAGCAAGAATAAGTGTCCCTGATTATTTCTGCATTTGTTTCTCATTCATTGAGAACTAGGCTGGTGACTTTTGGAGAAAAGATCATGCATTATGTTTAATAATGACATATTATAAACCTTTTATTTCTGAAAGTGTGTATTTATTCATATTCTCTTATGTCATTGCTCAAGGTTATGGTAGCAGTATTTTAAAAGTGTTCCTGACTGACTAATTTTCCCTGATTCTGCTCTTATTTGTCCTTGATTGGTTGAATTAATGGATTTAGTTGGGAGAAAATGTGGAGAGGTTGGAAAAGCAGGTGCTGAACAACATTATCTTTAATAGTTGCACTTGAAACAAGTAATCTCCATGGTATCCCCGAAGTCTCAAAACAACCCACTAAAGTGTAGTGGGTCTAAAAACAAAACAGTGCAAGAAACTTCTCTGTGTGGAAGATTTTCAGTCCATATATTTCTAGTTAATCACTGTATATTAATCAGATCAGACAATAGTAGTAGAAGTAGCGAACGTAAACTCGTCAAGTCAAAAAGTAATAATAGAAAATATATAATTCTACAGCATTACTAAGTATTCGAAAGTAATCCAAGCAAGGCAGGCAGTCTGTTTTCAGTCGAAAATCCTTTATTAAGTACACAGACAAGCGATCCAAGTAAATCAAAAATAGAGTAATAATTTCCTCACAAGCTTTCTAAATATATATATACTTTTTATCAG